>NW_008353604.1:1697730-1699541 GCF_000622305.1 Nannospalax galili | reverse complement strand
TTATAAATATCTCTTACCATCCAATCAACGTTAGATGAAACAACTATAAATCTTGTGTGTGTGTGTGTGTGTGTGTGTATGTGTTACACACATGCTTGTGTGGATGTGTATCATCTTGTATACACGTATATGTGAATGTCAGAGGTGAACATGGGGTGTCTTTCACTGTGGCTCTGCCTTATCTTCTGAGACAGGGTCCTTCCCTGAACCTACCCACTGATGATTGGCTAGGTTAGATGATTGATTAGATTCAAGTCTTCATGTTTACGTAGTATGCACTTTACCAACTGAGCCATCTCCCTGGCCCCACAATTAAAACTTTTTATAACTTAACTAACATATATTGGACTTTCTTTTGGTAGCTACAATCTAAGTTGTTGCAACTGCATAATCTCTGTTATTGCTCACAATGATACTCTCTGGGAAGTATGATTCTCTCTTCTATCCATGCAGAAACGGGATGTCAGAGAGGTTTAGGAGTTTGTCCAAGAACATAAGGAGCTTAAGAATGACTGGGCTGGGTTGGAGAGATGGCTCAGCAGTTAAAAACACCGATTGTGCTTGGAGAGGCCCCAGGTTCAGTTATTAGCACTGACATGGCAACTTACAACACTCTGTAACTCTAGTTCCAGGGAGTCCAACACCCTCTTCTGGCCTCTACAGGCATTGCACACACAGATACATTCATGCATGAAAACATTCAGACACACACAAAAATAAATATATTTTTAAAAAGAATAATTAGGAACTCAGTGGTCCAAATATCTGACAGTTCTGTGTGGTTTGGCATCGTTCAAACTTTATGCTGACCTTTTCAATGAAGTAGTTGGTTTTAATATAATCAGAAGGAATGGGATGCAGTGATGACTGGCGATCTCCTAAAACCAATGGACATCATTCTCTGCTTTACTCTGAATGATTGATCCTCCTTCCTCATTGACACAGAAACTGCAGAGTTGGGGGGGGGCTTGTTGAAAACAGCAGTTGGAGCAGGAGACAAAGGAGGAAGAAATCAGGAGAGAGCAGAGTGAAAATGGCAAAAATTCACTTTATACATGCATGAAACTGTCAAACAATAAAAATAAAAATGTACTACTGTCTAAATCTTTAAAAATAAATCCAGATTGTGATGAAAGATAAATCTGTTCCCCAACGCCCTTCAGTCTTTCTTTAAAGTGATACTTAAGAACATTGATTTTCTTTATTGATTTCCTGGGGAAATGAGATGAGAAAAACCAACAACACAAAATGACAATACTAACTTTAAGAAAAGGAAAGAGGGGCTGGAGCGATGGCTCAGCGGTTAAGAGCACTGGTTGTTCTTGCAGAACACCCGGGTTTGAATCCCAGCACCCGCATGGCAGCTAACAACTTCCCATAACTCCAGTCCCAGGGGATCCAACAGTGTCTTCAGACCTCAGAGGGCATTACAGGACATGGATGCACTTACCTACATCCAGGCAATACATGCATACAGATAAAAAGAAAAGGAAAGGCCATGTGATAAAAGTTCTCAGTGACAAATATACTGAAATTCTTTGTCTTTCCTCCTTCTCTCTTGCTTCCCAAACAACATAATTTGAACATTTTTGTTTTCCTTAAGAAATATGAAAGGCATACAATATAAAATTGATGAATAGGATATATTGAATGAATTGTATTATAAAAATCAGCAAAATTAGAGCAGGGGGCCTTGGTCAGCTTGCTTGACATTCAAGATGCCGTAAGTTCAATCCCCTGGGACCTGAAACAAAAACAAGGAAGGAAAGAAGGAAGGAAGGGAGGGAGGGAGGAAGGGTGGGAGGGAGGGA
>NW_008353604.1:1666397-1697592 GCF_000622305.1 Nannospalax galili | reverse complement strand
GGGAGGGAGGAAGGAAGGGAAGGACGGAGGGAGGGAGGGAGGGAAGGAGGGAGGGAGGAAGGAAGGAAGGAAAGGAGGGAGGGAGGGAAGAGGAGTGGGAGGGAGGAAGGAAGGGAAGGACGGAGGGAGGGAGGGAAGAGTGGGAGGGAATGGAATGGAGGAGAAAGGAAGGGAAGGAAGGGGAAGAGAAGGATAGAGAAAAGGAAAGAACAAAAGGATAGAAACAAATAATAAATGATAAATAAATGAAACATTTTTATAAGCTCACAGAAAATCTTACCCCAAAAGCTCTGTCGTTGCTCTAAAAGTTTTCTTGAGGTGGGGTAAGACATGCTAGATCCATGAACAACAACTTTTTGAATGGGAGTACACCAAAAGTTACTAATAACAGCATATGACATCTCCAAGGAGTTCATTTCTTTTTCTTCCTTAAATTCCATCCTTTGCCTGCCAGTAAATGAATTTGCCCTGTCAACGGGAGGACAGGCATCGGGCTCCTGCCTCAGACGCCATTCTTTACTGACTTCTTAAATCTATCAGTCATTGCAAGCCCATGAGACTCCAAGGTCAAGAATATAACCAAGTATAAAGAGAATACACCCTCCTCTTTTATATAAATTATAATTCAGATCTGCAATTGCCTGAGGAAGAATGATATTCAGACTGCACTTTCTCCTTTTCTCATAACTCCTGCTGAAATAAAACTTGGAAACAACAGGCAAAAGATTGATACTATTGGTCACTGGGGTTTGCAGTTGGCATTCCTCAAATAATGGGATGTAATATGGTTATGTGGAAAACAGATTGATTTCTCACAACTTTCCCACAGAGGTAATAGGGAACAGACTGGAGGAAATTCCAAGGTTTCACTGGAGGAACTATTTGCAACACAACTGAAGGGAAAACAAACGAAAACCATCTTTTTGTGCAATTTTCCCTTCAATATTTTTAAGTAGGAAATTTGCTAACCAATTTGTTTTATTCCGGTGAGTCTCAGGAATTTGAGAGTATGTTCAGCTTTGCAAAAAGATTTCAGAAAAACTACAAATTGGGCAAATCACAAATGATAGCAGTTAAAATAATGGTGATAGCAATGGAATTTGCATAATGATTTTCTCATAAAGCTTTACAACATATATACTTCTTTTCTTCCTCCTCACCTCCTCTCCTCTCTGCCTCTCTGCATATTATCAGGGGCTGAAAATGGCCCTATTAGTGGTTCTGAATTTGTTATAAGGCCAGAGATCTTGGGACATATGTCCAATGCCACACAGTTGGTAGAGGCAGTCTGGGAAACCCTCTCATTCCAACATAGACTTTTATTAATGGGAAAAAAAGGAATTCACCCTTTAATTTAATTTCCTGCATCTTCATCGGATGCCTGTCAACTCTATTGACTATAATATACAATCAGGCAACAATAAATGGCTTTACCCCCAAATTCTGTCTTCAGCCTTGCGTTTATGAAGTTTCGTCCATTTTCTAATCCCAGACAATAGACTTGAATAGAAAGTTTTGTTCAATCCCTTCTGTGAACAGAGTATGGCTAGTTCATAGAAAACCAGCATTTGCGCTAAGGAAAGCAACTAAAAGTATGCATTCCAAATTGTATGTATCTACAGGAACACCACCACTAGAACAGTCAGCCCATGTTAGCAAGTCAGCCTTTTAAAATCAATAAGCTTTGTCTCTTTTTCTCAATAAATATCTTCCTATATCACTTCTCCCTAGCACAGGGAGACAATTGTTCCTCAATGTCCCATGTCTCCATGGTCTAGCAAAATAGCCACAGGAAGTCTCAATAAAGAAGTGGCTGTAAATGCAGAGTGTAAACACAATTTGGCCTGTGTATACTTTCCAGTCTCAGCCTGGAGGTCTTCTGTACAGACCCTGTAAAGAGTCTGAGTCCTGAAACTCCAGGAAATACAAAACAAAACAAAACAAAACAAAAACAAAAAATAAGAACCCGGCTCATGTGTAGACCCAGATCTATGTCTTTTTCAAATTATGAGTCTTATTTCTTGATGCACACATTGTGATTTGGAATCCTTTGCCTCCAATAACTTTTCTTTCTGCAAGGCATGAGAAGAAAGCCTTCTTGTTGTTTGTGATTTGGAGAGAATTTCAAATATTTCTGCATCCATCAGACTTCCACTTACATTGTCCTATGCTTTGGGCTAGAAAAAGACCTGGAAAAGGATGGCATTTTAAAACAAGATTGTGACTTTCAACAGAAATAGTGGTATACATTTATGATTATAAATCATTGGCCAGGCTATGAAATACCAGACAAAGCCTAATGTCTTATATTGCACTGACAAGCTAGAAAGGAACCATCATTTTCTGATCTGCTTATTTCTCTAACAAATAACCACAGACTCGTGGTTGCAGACTTCTCTGGTAGACTGTTCTGTGTCTGATTTCGAACTTTGGGTGTGTCCATCTCTCTCGATAAAAGTTAGCTTGGATACCATCATTTCACGGGGTTTCTCAACCCAGCTTTTACGCTACAGGGTCATCTTCCTAACTGATGGAAAAGCTTGGCGAGCAACTGCGTTCTTTCTGGGCATAATATTGTCAACTTGAGTTTCTTAGTGAAAGCAAAGACTTTCAGTTAAACTGGTCTGTCATGGGTGGATAGGAATTTGAACCTTAAAAGGGACTAGCCTAGAAAGCCTATGCTAAAGGCGGGTAGTCTGCTTTGAGCCTTCCCAGTTCTACAATGTAGAATTAATGTCTCACTTCACCTTTGTATATTCAGAAAGTTTTGTCCACTAAATATTTGCTCTCTTAACATTGACTCTTGCATGTTACTGGGAGATTGAAAACTTTGATAGAAAATCTGCTATAAGCTCTGATATCAATAGATAGGTTCCTCTGTGGTGATTCTGAGTACATTCTAGACTCAAACTCCCTTTTCTATTTAGAATGGTTCCCTAGTGTCTTATTCCCAGAGCAGGTCTTGATTGTATAGTTTTTCTATTGCTTTTCTGTCCAGCCAGCGAAGTGAAGCACATTAGTTCATAGTAAAATAAACTTTCACTCTCTGTTCCAAGGGGAAATTACTCAGTGTGCAGCCCATACGTGTCACCCTCACATTTCTTGAAGACTCGCTTCCCCCTTGTAATTGTGCATCCTGCTGTTTAACAGAGATCAAAAGTTACAGAAAGCCTGGTTCTCATTTCTGTTTTGCTACCTCCCAAGCTCCGATTTCATTCACTTCCCTTTCCCTTTCTTGTGTGACTAAAGTCCATGAACAATAGAAACTTAAAATTATATCCACTTGCAAACCCAGTAAGTGCATTCAGTGGATGAGATGCCCACTCTGTTTTACTGAGATTGTCTTTTCATGTAAATTATAGATGATAATTTGTTTGTGAAAGTACACAGGTTTGTTGCTGTGGTCGTTTAAATCCTTCAGAGAAACCATGTGACTCTGGCTCTTCCCTTCTGAACTTGTCAGTTACAAGTACCATACAGCAGTGACTAGCAGAACTCTAAACTTCAGTATTCTTGAAATGTAAAGAAAAGGAGAGAATGATGTCCTCAAAAAGGTGTCTTTGATGTTTCTTGTAGGTACCACATTAATACTTGTTATTGTATGGGTAGCTGAAAGAATCTGATACAATTCAGATATTTGGATAATAGTCCTTTTAGCAAAACTGAACTATGTGTCAGAATCTAAAGAGAGCCAGAGGTCGTGACACACACCTTTAATCCCAGCATGTGGGAGGCAGAGGCAAGCAGATCTCTGTGAGACAGAGGCCTTCCTGCTTCCATAGTGAGTTTCAGGACAGCTGGTGCTACAGGGAGACCCTGTCTTAATAAAGAAGAAAATTTAAATTGGTCTTGTTATTAATTGTTCCACACTTAAAATATCTGATAACCCCAAAAGAGCAAGCTCATGGCTTGTTAATAAACAACAACAACAACAACAATAATAATAATAATAATAAAAATACTCAAGGTCCACAGAGACAGCCCAATGGATAAAGCACTTGCCTAATAAGTATGTGGATCTGAGTTTAGATTTCCCCAAAACCCATGTAGAACTTTGTGCATGGTGGTATTCACCTGTGATCTCAGCAGTAGTGAGAGAACAAGACAGAGACCCCTAGACCCATAGAGCTATTTGGCCAACTTGCCTAGTTGGTACAGCAAGTTTCCAAACCAATGAGGATCCTTGTCTCAAATAAAAGATAGAAGTCACCAGAGAAATAGTACAAAGGTTATGCTCTCACCTCTACCTGCACAGGCACATAGGTGAATGCATGTACTTGCACTCACACCTGTATCCACATACATGCATGCACATGCATAAGCTGATATACACACAACAATAATAATCATCACCAAATATCCAAAGGTGAAGTTATGGGGTTAGAGTATTGGGTGCCAGTCAGCAGTTAAATTTAATCCACTTCACTGACCTAATGAAAGGGTATCACTCTCAAGGCCCGTCTTGCTGATGCCTTCATTAATCGTAAGAGGTAGTATGTAAGAAAGTTTAGCAATGAAGACAGAGTATCAGCTTTGTATACAAAATACAGCATGCTGGAAAACAGGTTTCACAATTCTATAGTTTAGAATATAGCTCTGCTGCCTTCCATATCTGAGTGGAGGTCTTAGTCCTGTTGATCCACAGTCATGCAATTGCTTTGCTATACAATGAATGTATAGGTTTAACTAACTAATGTTAAACAAAGATAACAGGACCAAGCATTGTGGCTCTTGCCTGTCATCCCAGCACTCAGGAGACGGAGGCAAGGGAATGATTGCAACTCCAAAGTATAGATGGCATGTGAGCTCCAGTCCAGCGTGGGTTACAGTGTATGACCCTGCTTCAAACAAACAAGCATCAACTTGATTCAATTAAGAAAAGCCAAAGGAATCAATAAGGCTTTGACGGCTTTTCCACAGATGATCAACTGAAGATCAAGACCGTCACTCACTGTGAGTGGAACCATTCCACGGGCTGAGGAACAAACATGGAGAAAAAGAAAGACAACTGAGCAACAGTAATTCCATGTCTCTGCCTCCTTCTACCAGGATGTGACCAAGCAACTGCCTACCGTCATGTCTTCCCCAACATGATGAATTATAGCCCCTGAATCATGAATCAAAATCAACAACTTTCCCCTTGTGCTGCCTCTTGCATTTTATTTGTTCATTTCAATGAGAAAAATAAATACTAAAAAAGAAAAATGGAGAGAAAGAGAGGAGACAGAGCAAGAACAGCCTAGAGTGACATGTATATCAAGTGTATTGTACTTTCTAATTACTTTTCTATGACATCAAGGAAGTTTGTGTACATAAGTTCTCTACCATGTTATGTGAAGATGTTGGAGGAAATGTATAAATGCATTTTGGAAGACTACATAGGCCAAGTACTGCCTTAGTCCTCACTTTCAGGAGACTGGAAAACTGTCACAGAATACATCAGAGCAAGAAGCAAACCCCTTTGGAATCAGAGCTCTTCTAAAGTGCCACTGGTACCATGCCAAACATCAAGAGCTTTCTGACCTTCTCATAAGCAAGGGATCCATTCCTGTTCACCACCCCAATGGTGTCTTATTTATATAATATATAAAAGTAGCATGTCTCAAGTCAAAGAAAAGTGGCAATCAGATAGGCACGCTACTGACCAGCCTCCCACCCTCATGATGATTTTCCAGTGGGAACTGAGTGGGCTGAGCTATATTGACATCTATTTTTGAATCATGAACCATGCCCTTCCGTGTGTGTGTCTTCCAATGTGTTTAACTCTTAGGTTTGATTCTATAACAAAGGAAAGTAGAATGAGTCTCTGACGCTACTTATGTACTAAATGCACAGGGAGGAGATTTCACCAGCAAGTGGGTCTTTTATTGTATTTTTAATTGAATTTTTATGTATTTCATATAGAACATATTAATCATCTTTATACCCCCTTCCCCACTGGCACCCTCCCATAGTGCCCCCCACAGGAATTCATACATTCTGTCATTTGTGTTAAGGTCTATCATGTCAAGTTAGTGTCCTTAGACCTCCCTCAGTAGCCAAAGCATAGGGAATAAGAGTCAGCAGAATGTAGGTCCTAGGACAGAACTCTACCCAGGGCTCAGGGACCATTGTGGAAGAAGGGGCAGAAAGATTATAAGAGCCAGGGAGGAGGTGCACGACCATATGGAAATAGAGTCCCACAGGCTCCTAGAGCCTTGCTTGTATGATCCTACTGCAATGGTGTCATCCTGTACAAGATCCATGCAAACACAAGCAGACAAAAAAGCACAGAACTGTGGAAACGGACAGCAGGCCCCAATCTTAGTTGAAGATTTATTGGCAGTTGATGGGTTAGAAAGAGCTGATCGTCTTAAAGGGAAGGACTCCAGAGAGGCTGACTAGACCTCGGTGGATGAACTCGCAAGTGGGTCTTTTAAAATAGATTGGAGATAGTGGCTGAGAACAACCTGAGTTTGAATCCCAGACCTCTCTATCTATCTATATCTCTCTCTCTCATTCTCACATTTTAGTTATTATTTTTATTTATGTGTGTATAAGGGAAGGACTTACATACATGTTTTTGTGCAAGTTTTGATGCTTGTATGATTGGTGACTGTGTGTGTGTGTGTGTGTGTGTGTGTGTGTGTGTGTGTTTGTGTAAGTGATTAACATTGGTGGGGTAAGGTTGAGAGTGCTCCTCTATTGATTTCCAACTTAGTTTTTGAGGCAGAGCCTTTCACTGAACTGAGAGCTCATCAATTCAGACAGGCTTGCTGGCCAGTGAGTTCCAGACATCCACCTGTTCTCACTTCCCTAGAGCTGGGGTAGAGCTACGCATCCCTGTACCTGGCTTTTGTGTGATTACTGGAGATTCAAACTCAGGTCCTCATGTTAGGGGGTCTCAGTCACTTTACCAACTGAATCATCTCTCCAATCCCTCTCCTGGCTGTGTTTTTGAGACTGAGCGTCACATAGCTCCAACGAACCTCAAACTTGCTGTGTAACTGAAAGGACCATTGAACTTCACAGTCTTCTGCCTGCATCACCCAATTGCTGAGATTATATATGTGCACTGCCTTGTGCAGCTGAGTAAATATGTCTTGTTACCATCTATCCAGTGAAAAGGCTGAGGGCAGTACTTACAACAGGATCTCTGTGAGAGGCAGAGATAATGTGAGAGGTAACCAGCTTCATGTCAAGCATATATTGTGTACAATAAAGATGAATGCTGTATTTTTCAAAAAATTATAATTGAATGAGAATAAACAACTCTTGTTGACTGAGAAGACAGCAACGAATTTACAAAAATGAGTTTGAATTTATTACATGATAATGAGGTTTCTTATCTTCTAGAAAAGTTATTCTTTAAACAAGGAGTCAAGAATACTTGATGCCCCAATAAAATATTATTTATAAAACTTATCACTGCCTGGCAAGTTTCCAAGTAGTACCTAATGAAGACATGGGCGAGCAATCCATTTTCCTGCTTGTTAAGTGAGAAATGTTTGCCACTTCAGTTCTGTTAGGACCTATGTGGATCAGGTGACTATCAACTAATGAGCACTGATGCTGGTTAGAACTTGTGTCCATTGAATGATGGTAAATCATTCATTAAGTAGCAAGAGAAAAATGATGAGTTGATAGGACAATCCTCACTGTCTTCTGGAGCTGTGTTGGCAGTTAGCAAAGGGGGAAAATGATATAAGATTAAATTTCAGAATGCTCAGCTAATTAAAATAATATACTGTGGAGATTAACATGGTTCTTGGCATGGACTAAATGCCTCAGATAAAATCATCATAACATCAGACTCTCCTCCTCTACCATCACCATTCTGATGGTGATGGTGTTTTCTTTGCAATGATGTAAGAATATCACGCTGTGTATTTCAAAACTAGAGGATACTTGTATGACCTTTGCAGACAGACAATTTGTCTCTGCCAATGGAAATGAATTTTTAACATAATAATTATTGAATTAGAATTTCAAGTCTTGATAAGTTTCAAAAACTGTTTCCTGGCCAGATGTGCTGACAAACATCTGTGATCACAGCACTCAGGGTGCTGAGGCAGGAGGATCTTGAGTTTGAGGCCAGTCTGGGTTTCATAGAAAGAACGTATCTTGAAAAATTGTTCTCCAAGGTACCATAGAGTTTTGTTTCATGTCATTACCTTTCTGAATGTCTGTGCTATATTTTATATATATAAATAAACTGAGAGGCTCAAGTGACTCATGTAGACTGGGATTGGAGTAACGAAAAAAATAATGAATTTATTGTAGGTTTTTACATTTGAGGTGTACTTTGGCTGATACTGACTGGACCATAGCTGTCTTTCATACATGGAGGGAGTGTCTGAAGATCCAAGATGGTGGTACATAGATTTTGTAAAGAAGGCAAGACAGAGGAAGATGATATGATTGAATACAATAATATAGGGCAGGGCAGGGCAGGAACTCAGCAACCCTTTTATTTACTCATTATCGATACAGCCTGATAATAATGTAAGTCACTGATGGGTAGACCAATGAGATAAGCCCTCTAAGATAAAACACCAGAGATCAAAAAATTCCACAGCCAAAATTTTGCAGTCAGTTGACTAAAATAGAATTCAGAGCATGGTATTATGCTTGTTGGGGACTTGTTTAATAAGCCTATTGTCTGACATGTTTGTCAGTCTAAAAGAACAGTGGTGTTAATGGTTATCTGCATTTGCTGTGCATTGCCAACTGTTCAACCAATTGGGTGAGATTTCTTGGCCCAAGATTGGTGTCATTTCTCCAAGCCCAAGCTTGATTTCCCGAGACTGGTGGTTTGTGATTCTGGTCTACAACTGGCATTCCAGTTTGGCCTCAGCCGGCCCTAGCCAGATTGAATTTGCTGTTTCTGGACTCAAGTGATGAAAACGATTTTAGTGCCTCAGGTAGGGTCTGTTTGACCACAGAAGAACATTCTGCAGGCTCCTTTCTCAGAGAGTAGACTCATCAGTAAAAGTGTGTTAGAGCTGCAGAGAAGACACTGAAGTCCTATATGTCACCTATCAATGAACCAGTGTTTAATGCTAGACTCATCAGTAAAAGTGTGTTAGAGCTGCAGAGAAGACACTGAAGTCCTCCTATATGTCACCTATCAATGAACCAGTGTTTAATGTTTCTATAGAAAAGCAAAGTGCATTTCAATATCAGCTACTTTTCTGTTGCTGTGGTAAAAAACCATGACCAAGGCAATTTAGAGAAGAGATTATTTAGCTACAGTTCCAAGGGGGTTGAGAGTCAGTAACGGCTCTGGAGGCATGGCAGCAGACAGCCAGAGCAGGAAGTTGAGAGTTCACTTCTTCAAGCACATGTAGGAAGCAGAGGGATCGACCTGGAAGCGGGACATGGCAGTGAGTTCTCAAAGCCCACCCCCAGTGACCTGTTTCCTCCAGGAAGTCCACAGCCCCTAAAAGTTCCATGATTTCCCCCAATGGCACCACCCACCAACCAAGTTTTCAAATGTTTTAGCCTCTGGGGATATTTCTTATTCAAACCACCATAATTTCCTTCCATAATTTGATCAAATAGAGAAACTGTCACAGAACAAGCCCTCCGAGAGGTCTGACACCTGGGGAGGTTGCATTGCTCTCGGGTCCCAGCAGATTGGTTTTTAGTATTGTTATTACTTAATTGTGCATCTTTACAGGGTGCAGTGTGATATTTCAATATATGTACACAATGCCTAGACATTCAAGAGTAGTTCTTGGTTCTTCCTCTTTGAATAATCCTTTAAGGTTTTGATTTGCACATAATAATTATGCATATGTGTGAGGTTTGGTGTGT
This sequence comes from Nannospalax galili, assembly GCF_000622305.1. Classification (NCBI taxonomy): domain Eukaryota; kingdom Metazoa; phylum Chordata; class Mammalia; order Rodentia; family Spalacidae; genus Nannospalax; species Nannospalax galili. The sequence goes on along the minus strand of NW_008353604.1, from coordinate 1,687,794 downwards.
GATTTCAATACATGTATAGAATGAGTCTTTTTCAGGTCAGGGTTATTTGCGTTTCTGTCTTCTTAGCATTACTTTCTCTAGAAAGTTCATGATCATCTATTCTAGTCATTCATAAAGTATGTAGTAGGTTGTTGTGAACTATAACCACCCCAACTGTGTTGTAGAACACTAGAACTTAATATTTTCTTATAATGGTGTCTTGGACCTGTTTTCCAACCCCTCTCTATCAACCTGCCCTAAACCCAAAAGGAAACATACCAGACATAGAAAGACAAACAGGCATGTTCTCACTCATGTATGGATGCAGAGGGTAGTTTATGTAAATGTAGAATAGTGATTCCTAAACACCTCCTTTGAGCTTTCTTCAATGTTGCATAAAAATGACACCATAATCATAAATATAAATTAGAATCATCACTACAGACCTTCAAATAGGAACACCTTAGAGGTGCCAAGTGCATTCATTCTTTTTAATCTGCTCTGGTTCAATTTCAAACAAACTATGGGAGTAATGCTGTGGGGAGTTCAGGTTGACATATCACTTTTTCATTCCCAGATAGTGAGCTTTTCCCAAAATTACTTGTAAAATGACATGATGAACTCCTATGATCTTTCTCCTCTCGTTGCTGGTCACAACACCACCATCATCACTGTTTCTTTAGAGAGTGAGCATTTCATTAAGCAGTGACAACAGAGTTTCTTTAATGTACGAAACAAAACAGTCTTATTCTCCTTAAAATAATTTGGTCATTGACTGAGATTAGAGAATGGAAATCATACTTTCATCAAATAAACTATTTGAGAGCCCATCCAAATAACTGCATTATAATTAAACTCTCCTTTCATTTTTAAGAGGAAGCTTTAGGGAAGTAAAACTGATCCTAAAATATATACAATAATGTAAAGCTAATACAGAGGTGAAAAATATTTTTGTTAATTTGTTATTAAATAAAGCTAGTATAGTTTGCTAAAGTCTGTAAAGGTGAGCTGTGTACATCACAGATGAAAAAATGCACATAAGAGGATGGCTTAATCCAAATTAGATCCACTCTTGTGCTCCCCACAAGCTCTCTTTTCTCTTTCTAAAAAGTTTAAGCCTTTCCAGAGTTTTCCACTATTTTATCTACATGGGAGAATTTTGAACTTGAAGCCCAGTCTCAACTCTTCTTGGAGTACAGACCAAATTTGCAACTATCGTACAGATTTCTGATTCTCATTTGGCTCAGGCTAACCCCCATTATCCAGGTTTCAATCAATGTTGAAGGCATTTTTAAGGGGTACCTTCATGGTTATCACGCACAATAATAGGTTTCCGTATGGTATTTCATACAGATACATTAGCGTACCTTGCTTAGTCCCTTCCCAGTGCTCTCTTACGTTCTTCCACTCTCTCTTGCTGGTTCCTTTCTTCCCTCCCAATCTACTTTCTTCTCTCATCTCTCTCTCTCTCTCTCTCTCTCTCTCTCTCATAAACACACAAAAAAAACACTCATTCACATATACACACACTCATATAACATATTGGCTAACAGACATACACACACACAGACACATACACGTACACGCATCCATATACTTGCACATACATATGCTCAAACACACATTGGCTGGCACACATACATTCACACACATACATACATATTCACTCTTACAAACACTGTCACACACTGAAATACACACTCATACACACATTGACTACTACACATGCACCCACACTAACACTCATACACTCACAAACACACATACACACACACACACACACACAATCAAGTCTAGATTCTGCAAACTCCTCTGTTCCCCATTTTTAGAGCTCTTTCTCCATTTTCGATCCCTCGTCAACTTTTATGTCTTGTACTACGTACATAAATGAATAAATATGGAGATAGATACAGATTCCACATATGAGAGAAAATGTTCGTATTTGTCTTTCTGAGTCTGAAGTGTTTCTAAGGCAGCATTTTAGACATGTTCTGGAACTGGCAGTCTATTGATGCATTTTTGATACCAGCATTCTGCCAATGGCGACTCATTTGTAGTTTTGTTTTGTTTTGTTTCATTTTACTTTGTTAACAGAGAGTCTCCCTGTAGCCCCAGCTGGTCTAGAACTTTCTTTGTAGACCAGGTTGGCCTTGAACTCACAGAGATCCACTTACCTCTGCCTCGCCCTCAGAGTGATAGGATTAAAGGTATATGCCGCCACATCTAGCTTCGTCTATAGCTTTGAATTCCATTCCCACCTTTATTCAGTTGGCTAATTCTGTTATTGCCTTATTCAATAGAGATAGTTTACTAAACTTGTTCTCTCTAGTAAGCATCAAAAGCATGGGTTTGACTTTTACTGCATCTTTTCTATTATCTTATCAGAGGCAAAATGCTTCAGATTCTATTTTTTTCCCATTTTGTTCTTTTGTTGTTCAATGCCTTTTTGTCATTTAAACTAAAATATATGAGAACTCAATTATTTTAAGTGTGACTTTATTTTCCCATACTGATTTAAAGGGTTTGTGCTGGATGGCTTTGGTTGTCACCTTGACACACCTGGGTAGAGGGAACCGCAATTGGGGAATTTCCTTCATTGGACTGGTCTGTGGTCCTGTCCGTGAGGCATTTTCTGGATTGTTGAGTGATGTGGGAGGGCCCAGCCCACTGTGGGCAGGGCCATTCCTGGGCAGGTTGTTTTGTATTGTATAAGAAAGCAGGCTGAGCACGGGCCAGGAGAGCAAGCCAATAAGCAGCGTTCCTCCATGGCTTGTACTCCAGCTCCTGCCTCCAGGTTCCTGCCCTTCCTTCCTTCCTTGGGCTCCCTCAGTGATGAACTGTGACCCCAGAGGTATAAACCAAATAAATTCTTTCCTCCACAGGTTGGTATTGGTCAGAGTGTTTTGTTACAATTGAAGCTCTTTTTAAATGTTGATCAAGGTGAAGATCCAGCATCATTCAAATATACTCCTTTCATGGTGATCGGTCCCGGATTCTCAGTGCTCATGCGTGGACCAAAGGAGATTTTATTTATCTTCGGATCCACTGGCTCATTATCACCATCAATTGAAATTTAAAAACAGACTGCCAAGAAAAAAGCTATTTTGGTTAGGTTAAGAAAGAGGAGGAGACCACACAAAGTTCAATAACGGATGTAGTATTTTATCAAAAAAAGAACAATAGTCTATCCCAGCACAAGGCACGGTTAAGTCCTGAAAGATTCTCTCCAGTGGTGCAGCTAGCTGGATGATGCTGTCAATCACAGCTACGAGATGCTTATCTCCAGAAAATAGAGCCAATGGTCTGGGTTATTTTGATACATACTATCCCCTCCTGCCATCCTTGTTTAAGAGCGATAATTCCCAATTTTGTCATGTAGCTAGTTCTGAACAATCAGTCCTGTCATTAGAATGTGCCTGGTGCCTGGTCCTGCTGAAAATATCAAATGCTTGTAGGCAGTCTTACAGAAATTCTCCTTCTAGGTGACAGGGTTGGCAAATGGGCAAATGAATCATAAGTACAGTTTTGAGTTCTTTCTTATCCGGGGAGACGCCTCTTTACAATACACTTCTTAATGACTAAATGAAAAGTGTGAGATGTCATCTACTGACAAGCCAGGTTACTGTATTCTGCAATGACACTTGTAAGGCTGCACTGACCTGCCCACAAGGACACTGATGTTCTTCCCTTCCCTCCCTCTGCCTTCTCCCTCATCCAAGGATGAAGTAGGCATAGGGTCACTGGACCAGTTAGAAAGCTGTATCTTTCTGTTCTAAACAACATTTCATAAAAGATGGAAGTATGATATGAAGATACTTCCTTCTTTACGATGGTGGAGCCTCATTGGTGCAAGGAACAGGTCAATCCAATGTGTAATTGCTTATCAGATGTACCGTCTTTGAAGCAATGTTAAAACATTGTAAAAATTCATCTTGGCATTTTATGAAAGACTGATACAATACTATAACAGTAATGATCGATTTAAATTGATTCTGAGCACTTTTGGCTCACTCAGAATTATATTAAATTTTGGAATGTTTTCAATTTGATCAAGTAAATAGGGATTAATTGTGGTGGAATGACTCTCTTCTACACTGCTTGCCGCCTGTCACGTGGATGTCCGGGGAACTCAAATATGGTTAGACGTGATGGTTAATATAAGTGTTGGAATGAGTGAGCCATTCCAAGAATGCCTGCAGCATTAGGATATAGACTGACAAATTCCACATGTGCCTGACACATAGTAGGCAGTTAATAAAGTCTTACTGACACATGGGCTCAACTGTTAGCTTTGAGATTATAGCTTGCATGTAGTTCATTCTTTGAGGGTCTGGTATGTATGTTGCTGTAGTTTATTTCTTGTATTTGAACAGATAGGGTTAATGAATGCCTTGAAATGGGCTTCGGGTGATGACTTTTCTCATGTGGTTCTAGATAATTAGAGTGATTAAACATTCCTTTACTTCTTACAGTGCACAAAATGCAAGCAAAATTTCTGATGGAGGTTATCTTATTGATTAGGGCACACATATGGTATCATAGTCCAATTGATTGTGAATTACTGAAAAATAACTGTAAATTATAGAGCTTGTATGATGCAGATCACATAAAATAATTGTATTCAAGTTAATAATAGAATGGAATACTGCACTTTTAATAAGTTCCTTTCACCTAGAAGAGACATGAGACCTGGGCATATCTGAAAATTATAATTTTTTTCTGTGTTGGGGTCTAGGTATCAAAACATTTTTTTGCCGTTAATTCTGTGTGCAGGCTGATTTTGAAAACCACTGCTCAGAAACAGTCAGGCTAAAAGGAACTTCATAAATCTGTTGCTTTCCTGTTTTTCACCTCAGAGGACAGGTCTGCTTCACCAGTGCATTGACAACCGTTATCTCCACTAGCATGTTTCTTGGGAAGGCAGAAGACAGGTGAACGGGGACCTGTGCAATCTCTTTGACAGCGCTGCTAAAGCAGAGTGAGACCTGTTTCTTCATTCTAAGGGGATTCTCAATCAGAAATTGGTGAAATGTCTAAACATCATTTCAATGTATTCCTTCTATCTTGTGAAACCTCTGCAGCTCCCTCCAAAGTTGTTTGATTTGGATCATGAAGCACTATAATAAATTGTAGAAGAATGTGACTTTGTGTAGGGGATACACAGATGCACATTTCCCTCCATGTGTTCTTTTTGCTATGATAAGGCACTGGATGAAAGCACCTTAAGCAAGAGAGACTTTACTTTGGCTCATGGCGTGAGGAGATAGAGGCCATCATGGTGAGGGAATCATGGTGGTAGGTGTTTGAGGCAGCCGCTCACATTGCATCCATAGTTAGGAATCAGGGATAGATGCTGGTGTTCATTTTCTTCCATTTTTCCCTTTTATACGGCCTGGGACTCTAATCCATGGGATGCTGCTACCCAGATTCTGATGCATCACCCCTCTTCAGTGTTTCTCTAGAAACATACTCATAAACACACTTGGAGCTGTGTCTCCTACATAGTTGTAAATCATGTCAATATATATGTGTGTGTGTGCAAAATATACATATTGCACATTTACATATGAAAGTTTTAGTCTAAATCATCTCACCCAAATTTCAAGTTATACTTGATCCTACTTTTCTGTATATCACAATAAATTTAGCATGTGTTTAAAGATTAGTTTTTCAGAGAAGTTGTAAACACAGAACTGAAAGAAAAGCATAGATTTCCCATATGTGACTGCCTACCCTTGCATAACCCCCACCTCATGATCAACGTTCCCCGACACAGCGGACTTATTTGTTTCATTAGCAAGTCTTTGTTGATAGGCACAGTGATTTGATTTCTGTTGGCTTTTACATAGAAGTGTTAGATGCTATGATTTAATTCTCAATATCAGGAATAGTAGAAGGCTTGAAAGTTTGATATTAATTGCCATGAATCATTTCAATTTCTTTGTGGCCCCTTATTCCTTTCCCAAACTAGTGGGAATATGGGCTGCTTCCAATAAATCCTTCTCAGAAGAGGCTCTGTAAGGGAAAGCAAGCAAAGGGAAGTGGGACACACATTTAACCACTTGCTGAATAACTCAAAATCACACCATGTACCATTTGTTCAGTATCTCATTCTGCAATTTAATGTTTGGGTCAAGACAGAAGTCATGCCCTGCATACGGAGGAAGGCACACTAGTATGTTGTAAATGGTTCTCTCGCCTTCCTGATATAAACTACCACTTCGTATCCATTTATAAGATTCTCTAGTTGCTTTTTGGAGTTTGATAAATGGTACCACTTAGAAATTTGTCTTTCTTGTTTTTCTGCTCTAGTAACCTTAAACGCCTTGGGTCTCTACACTAATTCTTCAAGGGCAATTTTCTTCATTTTAATGATAGGTGTAAGAAGATACCAAATTTTATGTTCCTTGGCTTCCTGGGGTATTTCTGTTCCCCAGAAAGGCCTTGGTGCACTATCTACCATATGTGAATGCTCACCAGGAGAAACCGGTGTCTTCCAGCCAGCACCGTGGACGCTGCCCAGGATCCCTGCTCATATTCTTCACAGGACTACATCTGGGCGCATAGGGCTCCTTATTAAGACAGCACAAGAGGTGGCACTGGCAGCTTTTTCTCTTCCCCTTGAGCGTGGCTGAAATCAAGACGAGAGGCTGGCAGTTCTTGCTGTTTGCGGTTCAACTTGAAACCACAAGGTCCGGAGGCACATGGTTTCGATTCAATATCTTTCTCCGGCTAACGGGAACCATTTGTTCAAGCAACGTTGGTATCTGTTTGAGAATAAGAGACCTGCCTCAGCAGTCACCAGACAGCCCAATGCATTCTCTTGGCTGCAAGACAAATTCAGAAAGTTCTTCTCAACAATGGCTTGCCCCTCCGTTTTTTCGTTTATTTTTGCAACATGTGAAGGGACGACCCAGTGACTCCTTGAGAATTCTGAACGTGCCAGTCAAAAAAGTGGAAAATTAGAGCACCGTGTATTATGGAAAGTTTCTATATTACATTTAGGGAAAATGGAAATAAAATGATATTTCAAACAGGAAATAGAATTAGAGGCTTGCCAGAAGCAGATATTTCTCTCCATTTCTAATTCTCCCACTTAGCTGTATTAGAGGTAAATACTATTCGTAGATGTTAGGGGTAGGAGGAAGGAGAAATCTTTCTGAGAAAAGACTACTCTATACTCAACTTTGAGATATGTCCATTAAGTCTTTTACTGCCCTTTGCTGTCTGGCTAAATATACGTGCATAATTCAAGTCTTTGTTCTCCTAAATTCAATCCCTGTGGCTGTTACACTTTTATTTGCTCTTTAGAGTGGTGGGAAAAAGTGATTGCATTGTAGAGATAGTGAGCGATATAAAGTTATTTTTGACATATTTGCATCCTTTCCCCATAGTAACTTTGGAAGTTAATTTATTTAAACAGTCATCTTCTGATTAAGCATTTAAGTCTTTCACTGTACTCTGAATCTCAATCAAGAATAAAGCAAGCATATCAAAGAGAAGCCCCAGGAAACCAATAACAGCAGCCTACTATCTATACCCAAATTTAGGAATTTGGAATCATTATCGAGAGTGAAATGTTTTTTCTACCGAAGTACAAACCAACCGATTGACTCAGGCTTCAAACTCAGTCACCATCCTGCATAAGTTACAGTATGAAACTCTTTACATTTATTATTTATTTCAAGTCAGCAAGTGTCCATAGAACCTTCTTCCAAGAGCCATGCCACAGGCTCCGGAAAAAAAAGACACACCCAACCCCAACCCTTATGTCACTTTCCATGCTATAAACAAGAAACAGTGACAATCGTTGGAAACCCATGTTTCAATTACCAATGCAATGAAAAACCAGAGGGCCTCTGTCCTCAAGAAAGGTGTACATGGTTGGGGGCACATTTGAGCTGGACCCTAAATGTAAAATGATTGATAATAGATAGGGGAGATTTGAAAAAGGAAGAGGTTATTACAATGATTTTATGACTTTTCTAAGAGCAGGTGGGTCATCTGAAGACTGACGCTGAGATAGTGAATTGTCAGTGACATCTGGATAGTAGCGACACTTCGAGTGACCACAATGGCTATTTACATTCACAGTGCAAAGCCAAAATTGACTTTGGGTTTAAATGCAGTGTAGTGCTCACATCAGACATGTTTAATATAGTGATACTACTTTGCTTTGATTTCAGTAAAATTGTCATGGTCAAGAAACCAAGAACAGTTATAATTTCTTCCCAAGTACTGGGTCATCAAAGTCTTCATTCCTGATGTGTGTGGATCTTTCCCCAGTTTACATGAAGGAGTTTAAAGCCCCAAGATATTCAATAATTTCTTTAAAATTAGGCAAGAATTGGTCCCCAGGAAGTCTGGAGTCTGAACTCCCCAACACTGACAGTATCTATATATCTATTAACCCATACATTGCCCCATGACTGGTGGTTATTAAAATCCAAAAGAAGAGAATCGATGAAGAGAGGAATTTGAATCCTGAAAAACAATCTCTATTAGTTTGACTTTTTGAATAAATGACATTCTCTGAGATATAATTTCTATTGGAAAAAATCTATTATTCTTATAAGAATACAAAATATCACTGATTTTTATAATTGTAATATGTGGCATGGATTGATTGTGGCAAATTAGAACTTCTAAATTAGTCTAACCAATGTAGTTTCTGGATTTGAATCCATCAGAGTTAAAGCAATACATAATAAAAGCTTCCCCATAAGAAATCACTCTTTTATTCATTGACCTTTCAACCAGGTTATTTCTCTTTATTCTGATATTTTCTCTTGGCAGCAAAGAGAAAAACAAATTAAACTGGTTTAAATTGTGGAGAGATGACTTAATGGCTAAGAGCACTTGCTGCTCTTGAAGAAGTCCTGCATTCTGTTCCCAGCAACTACATGGCAGCTCACAACCAACAATAACTCCAGTCCAAGGAGACCTGACACCCTCTTCTGGCCTTTGCAGGTATCACACATGCACATGATACACATATATACACACAGGCAAAACATTCAAATACATAAAATAAAAATAAATAATTTATTTTAAAACTGCTTTGCTTTAAAAACACTTTTCTGCTGTGTGTCTGTATCTCCTAGTTATGAATAAGTGACCATAAAATACCTGAAGGTGTGATACCACAATATATTTCCCTGTTCTACCATTAAAAGCTGTTTGCAGCGTATATGGGAATCAGAGGTAAGGCCAGGGGGAAGAAAAGTAGCTTTAAGATTATATATAAGGAATTATTTCCCAGCAAGGATTGGTTCTGGGAATTTAGGTTTCTTGTTCTTTAACTGTTATGGGAATCTTGAAGAAACATCTAATGTTACAGCCTCTTAAATTTCTATATGGTACTGCGTCATTAATATTAGCAAAATTGAGTTCATAACATCAGAGCATAATGTCCCAGAGTTAATGAGGTGAGTCTGAGACACTGGGAGATGGATATACTGTAGGCGCACTATCACAAAACTAACTTGGCAACCTTATAACTGAATGGAAGTTCAGCTTTAGTTTTTATGTCTGTTGCTTAAGCCTGTTGGCTAGGCATCAAGACTAGCATTGGGCTGAGCTATACACCAGAGGTTCAAAATTGTACTGAGACAGGCCTCAGCACATTTAAAATCGACAGAAAATAGTTCAGACTCTGCAGGGAATGAAGATGGTTAAGCTCCAAGGATGGTTTTAATGAGAAGAAAAGGGAAAATACAGAAACATGTAATTGGGCATAATTTCATGTGTACGAGGGGTGGAGAGGACTCGGGGACACGGGGTGTGCTTATGTACACGGCAGACTCTGGAAAGAGGGAAGCTTGTTGAGTTAAAACCTCTGTTTATTTTCCACACAGTCCCTTTGCAATCAGTCATCAATCTGCTGTTTTGCATAATTAGGGTAGAAATGTTTTTAAAGAGACTTAAAATGGAGATAAGAGAGTCATGAAAAGCCAGGATGGTAATAAATTTGAACGACAGGAGGTACTTTTATCTCTTTCAGCAGAAAAGTGTATAATCATCATAAAGGTGGATGTTAACAAATGAGAGACAAGATATGAAATTTTATACTGCTTAACAGTTTGCCAAAACGTGTGAAGGTAAGGCCTAGAGAGAGAGAGATGGGTCAGCAGTTAAGAGATGCTCTTGCAGAGGATCAGGGCTCAGTTCCTAGAACCACATAGCAGCTCAAAAACATTTGTAACTCCAGTTCCAGGGGGATCCAGTGCCTTCTTCTGGCCTCTGAGGGCATTATTTACACAAGTGCACTTACATACATACAGGCAAGACACTCATATACATAAAATAAAATAGATAATTTCTTTCAAACACATAAAGCTGCTTTAAAAATTGACATTAACCTCAGCTATAATAAGATTTGGAGAGCTCATTAAGGATTTTTTAAAGAACAGTTTGTTTCATTAGTTACTGATTTTGTATTACATTCCACCAATCTACATGTGTACACTTAGGTAATGAAGTAAAGTTGGCATTTTAACTCCTGAAATTACATGCAACCTCAAGGTGTCAAGAGACTTAGGATTTATGTTGGAATAGAATTATATATATAGTCCGAATTCAAAGTCCTCAGCAGAGGAAAAGGAAGCATGCTGCTGGGGAGTTATCCACAGGTGAGGATTCTCAAAATGGACAAAAAGTGACCAATGGCACAGGCTGATGGGAGAGTTTATTTATAATCATTAGCATTGTTTCTCACATTTAACGTGTGCTCCTTCAGCCAAGCATTGTTACACGTAACTGTGTTAACCTGTTTACTTCTTGTCAAATATCAAAGTGACTATTATTTTAGGCCCTTTTGATATATGCTGGCTAAATAACAGTACTCAGCTAGTAACAGACATGAGAACAAAACAGGGATGTACAGCACCACAGCTAGATTTTCATTGAGACATAGAGTACTGCAATTTAAAGAGTTTCATTGCTACAAATCTGATAAAATTGGAGTATTTGTTTTCTTTTTTATTCTTTTCTGGAAACCAGAAACTCTGAGGTAATCTGGACTTACCTTAAAGATTTATTTTGCTTCAAATAAAGGACCTATTAGTTCTCTTTCTTAACATTTTTATCTTTTCTCTTTCAGTCAGTTCATGCTCTTAATTTATTTTGCTTACCACATTTTATTGAGTGTTTGCTAATTTCAAATAATATATCTCATCATATGCAGACCCTTTCTATCTGCAAACCTCTTACAGACCACCCCACTGAATTTCATGTACTCTGTCATATATATTAAGGCCTATTGAGCCAAGTTTGTGTCCCCAAATGTCCTTCGGTGTGTGTCCATCCACTGGAGCCTGGTTAAGCTACCTGGTGTCACAGCCTTACAGAAAACCATTTCTCCCTCTCTCAGATATTCTCAAGGTAGATAGTTCCTTAGCTGAGATGACACTACCTCCCCACTTCCCCCCTTCCATACTGGACTTTTGTCTCACTTAACCTTGCAGACATCTTATGCATGCTGTTACCACTGTTGTGAGTTCATATGAGCAGTTTCCTAGCTGTCTGGCAAACTCTGTAACCTTGTGACCAGCCACTTGTGGCTCTTACAATCTTTCTGTCCCTCTTCCACAATGATTCCTGAGCCTTGGGTGGCAGAGGTTTGATAAGATGTGTCTTAATCTCTGTAGTTTGGCCTGTTGTGAATTTCTGGATTAATTGTCATCTGTTGCATGAAGAAGTTTAGCTGGTGAGAGTTGAGAGGTGCATTAATATTCTTTCTGACCCTTTTCTGCTAGGTTCCCTGAGCCTTAAACGTAATGTAGAAGATGCATTATAGGTATGTCATTTAGGGCTGGATACCTCACAGACATTTATTCTCTGCCTTTGGTCAGTCATTGAACTTTGAAATAGTCTCCGTCTGTTGCCAAAAAGAAGCTTCTTTGATGAGTGGTGAGAGGTACACTTGTCCGTCATATATAAGCCATACACATTCATAATGCAGTAAGAAATTACACTGGTTTAGGGTTGTGAAAACATAGGTTTTCCTCTAGCATCTATGACATCTCCAGATAGTCAAGTGTACTTGGCTATATTTACAGCACTACACATGAGTTCCCTCCCACTGAGCAGGCCTTAAGTCCAGTGAAACACCTTTTGATTACCCCAAGATAAAAGTGATGCTACTGCACCAGTAGAGATTATTTACCAGGACAATCACTGTTGTGGTTCATAGACTTTACAGCTGGATGGAATCATTGATTGGTTTTCTCCCTTGGCAGTTTGTATGCTATTTTCTGATATTATGGGAGCTATTCTTCAAGGAGGAAGCTTCTAGATCAGCTCAATATTTTTAAATATTATCAGCAAGTGAAAGTCAAAGAGAAACCTTTATGAATGATTGTCATGATGGAAAGAGAGAGAGAGAGAGAGAGAGAATAAAAAAAATGAGTCTAAACTATGGAGTGCTCATCTGAAATAGGACAGCTATATAACTTAATTTAATCCCAAAGCTCAGGACTCAATGCTGAAAAGCTGGTACAGATGGTAAAAGTGTGAGAGACAGAGAGAGGCAGAGAGAGAGAGAGAGATTCTATGCAGCAAAAACATATTTGCTGAACATGGCGTTGCAGTTATATATATGAACTCACAGCAGCTGAAACAGCATGAACCAGATCTGCACAACATCAAGTCAAACAAAATCCTAGTATGGATGGAGGAGGAACTCACAAAGTCCCACCCCTCACCTAAGAAGTCTTGGCAACTAATGACTGCTACATGAGGGAGACAGGGCTTTCTTCAGGGATGAGGGCCCTGAGAGGTTACCCATGCTCCAGATACTTCCACATTCCATGTACACATAGACAACACTAGATGACTATAAATCCTTACTCAGTGAGTATTTAAAAAGAGAAAGAATACATGAAATTGGGAGGGAAAAGTGATGGGAGGGAGAGGGAAGGAATTAGATGGGAGGGAATTGAGGGTGGATTTGATCAAAACACATTATATACATGCATGAATGCTTAGTAAAATATTTTATAATTAAGTTACACGTGAACACAGGAATTTCCATGAATAACCTGCAAGACAAACCTCTAGTCATGTTTGTGAGGGAGTTTCTAGATAAGGTTAATCAAGGTGGAAACATTCACTTTATACATGGGTAGCGCTATTTCATGGGCAATGTCCTGGACTGAATTCATTCCTTTGTTTCCTAACCATGGATACAAAATGACCAGCTGTCCATAAATTCCTTGGGACCATAACTTCCCTTCCAAGATGAACTGTATCCCCTGGAACTGTAAGCCAGATAAACCCTTCCTTAAGCTGGTTTGGCCAGGTGTGGTGTTGAAGTAAGCAAGGCAAGTGATTAATATGGCAAGCACATAATTGTCGCTCTGAAGTTACTTAGCAGATATTAACAGTGTACCTTTTTTACTGAGGTTATCCTATTAGTTCTTCCTGTGGAGCAGGTGACGTTGATCTGCCTAAGTGGGAGAGTAAAGACACAGTAGCTCTTCTGGGTCCCCTAGAATCTTCTAGACTCCCTTTCCTTCCGTGCAAACTTTACCTACTCCCTTACTCTTACAACTGAACTGTCATCTTGACCCAAGGCTTCTTTATAATTTCAGGGTGCTCTTTACTACATTTGCAGATGTGAGATGGTATATGAGTGGTCACAAGCAAACCCGGACCCTCACCTTTCATATTGCTCATGATGCCTGGATTCTTCTTCAAAGCAGCTTTCGATGTTCTCCACCCTACAATAAATATGCACAACACTCTGGCTGTATACTTCTTAAATTCCGTTGTTTAAAAGATTCATTCTATTTTATATTTATGTGTAGTTGTGTGTATCTGTGTATGTGTATGTGCATATGTGTATGCCCCCCAGAGGCTAGAAAAGGGTATAAAATCCCCTAAAAACCGCAGTTGGACCTATCTGAAATTGGTACTTGGAACCAAACTTCAGTGTTTCAGAAGAGCAGCAAATATTTGTAAATGTTGAGGCACCACCAAGCCCCTTAAATTTTGCTTTTAAGTACTCCACATTATAATTTCCTCAAAGCAGACTTCCTGGATGACTGATTTTGTAGCTCACTCCCTGGGAAGGATGTCTAAAGTTGTAAGCTCTTTTTATTTTATTTGAGGCATTCTGTCTTGTGATTTCGATGTTTAGTTCATGATGGTGACACCTCCAAACCAAAACTCCTTGGTTTGTAAGACTTACTCCTCACTGGGAGAACAAACTTTGAAGTCACCAGAAGATCATATCCATGACCCTTCCTGTGTAACACTGCTGAGGAGCACCCTCTTATCCTTCTGATGCATACAGTTCCAGAAAGGACATTTGTAAACTTTTTAATGTTGCTTTCTTTAGAAGAATGTTTAATTTTAGCAATTTTAGAGGAGAAATGGACAGTTAATGTGCTCATAAGCTGTCACTCAGAGAAGAAAATCTTTTGAGAAAGTCATTTAGCATAATTTTTCAAGACCTCTCTCTCTTTCTCTCTCTGCAATTTCATCTGTGACGGTGTGGAGGCCAGAAGACAATGGTAGTTGCCATTCCAGGGGGACCTTATATTTGAGACAGGTTTCCCACCGGTCCACGAATAACCAAATTAATTAGGCTGGCTGGGCTGCAAGCTCCAAGGTTCCTGTCTCTGTCTCCCCCGTGCCGTGTTAAAAAGCACACTACCATACCCAGCTTTTCAGGTTGGTGCTGGAGATGGAACTCTGGTCTTGATGTTTGCACAGCAAATACTTCGCAAACCTGGTAATCTAGCCAGACGTTTAAAGTGTCAATTTTTAGACTGTCCTTGGTAGATAACACTAAATTCAGAAATATTCTTTGTTACAAATGAGAATAATGGGGCTGAACATGTTGCCCTCCCGGAGGAAGGAAACCCATAGGCTTCTAGTAGAAGATGAAATGCAAGTTTCAGGCGTTGATACCACGCTTTTAACAGAGGCTGTGCTAATGAAAACTAGGGTTTGGGTGTACAGTTGGAAGGTAGGCCATTTTAATTACATATTCAGGATCACCATAAATGTATGGAATGCATACTGAAGAAGAATCCCTGTTATTCTGTAAAGTGCACGCTGCCATTGGGTGATGGCGATAATAGTGATTTTTCCTCCCATTTATTTTAAGTCTAGCAATATGTCTACTATAAGCAGTTTCTATTTAAATAAAGAAGAAAGCAAGTTCATTTTTTTAAAGTTATCTTGAATTACACTATTAAGGTTGATTCGTATGTATTTTTCAATGAGGGGGAAGCAAGTTGACTAAAGGCTGTGGGGGGCAGGGGGACTACAATGCAGTAGCTCAATAAGGCAGCTTAATAAAGACTAGGTTGACCTCCAAGACGTTAGGGAGAGATGACCTTGAACACCCCAGACAACATTAAACTCCAGGTTACAGCTGACTGGAATCCTGAGGTTTTACTGGCCACAAGCCAGTCTGCAGCCCATGCTAACCACCCCAGTATTTTATAACATTGTAAAGACTGTATTGTTTGAATCTTTTCAAATTTTTACACACAGCTTGGCAGTCTTCCAAAGCCATTTCCAATGGGCCAAAACTATCAGCAGCCACCCACCTCCTCAGCCATCACCGCCTGATTAATGACGTTCCATTCACAGTGTCTTGATTAGAACATCTATGTTGGAAGCCCCAGGACACATAGCATCTTTGAAACTCGTAAAGTAAATTGTCTCTACATTTTGCAGCTGAAATTTCTTAAGATATAGATGAAGCTTTAGAAAGTGAAACTCAGAATACAGCTTGGATTCCCTAGCACAGCAGGCAGGCTTTAATTCAATAAAAAAGCAAAAGATATTCTTTGTCACAGACACTGTTCTTGCTTCAGGGTATTTGTTATGGCAAGGAATATTTCTAAGCTACTCATGTTGCTTTGCTTCACCCCACCACAGTTTTCTTTTATTCTTTATCCAGACGTACTGTTTATTTACCTTATGGGCTCAGAACTGCAGTTCTTTTTATAAAGCAAACGTGATATTAAATGTTCTCCATTGATTTTTTTCCATCTTGAAATGGATAATTTACACAATACTAAGTATGTGTAAGCTGTTCTGATCACAACCGTCCTTATGTCTATGAGCAAGCTGTTCTGCTCACAACGCTGCTTATGTCTCTGTGCTGCTTCTGTTCTGGACATGCTGTGCACATTGGCTCATGCAATCTGCAACAACCCTATGATGCAGTGGTTAGTGTGATGTTCATTTCATTGATGAGAAAGTAAAGTCATAGAAAGGTAAATGTTACTAAAAATGGCCAAATAGGTTACAATTTCATCTGGGAAATAAGCAAGATTTGTTAACTATACAATTCATTTTTAACCATTTTATTATTTTTAGTATTTTTTTCAGACAGTGGTTCATATGCCCCAGGCTGGCCTCGCAATTACTCTGTGGCCTAGACTGTCCTAGAACTTGTGGCAAATCTCATGCCTCAGTCTCCTGAGTGCAGCTGGCATGTGTCACAACATGGTTCATATGCCCCAGGCTGGCCTCGCAATTACTCTGTGGCCTAGACTGTCTTAGAACTTGTGGCAAATCTCATGCCTCAGTCTCCTGAGTGCTCAGCTAACAACTCTTTTGTTTGTTAGAGACAGTGTCTCTCTGCAGCCCCAGCTGACTTGGAACTCATTGTAGACCAGGCTGGCCTTGATCTCACACAGATCCATTTGCCTCTGCCTCCAGGGTGCTGAGATTAAAGGTATAGGCTACCACATACAGTTTTTAGCTAACAACTTTAAAAAAACATTTTGGGTATTTATTTCTTCTAAATAAACATCCCCAAATCATTTATTTTCTTTCTGTATTCTCTGTTGACTGCATTCAGCTAGCTGTTTTTCTGTTCTACATGGTATTTGTTATCTGGAGATACAGACATCATGGAGGCACCGATGTCTAGAAACGAGGGGTAGCTAGTACTTACTGGAAGGAAGACCACTGGAGCATCTGCTAGAAGCTCCTCTGTGGCTATTGCCTGGAGCATCTTGGTAATGTACACTGCCTTCCACATACTGAGTTGCCAGAATAAAATATGAAATTATCAGTCAATGGCGCCCAGGTATCTCAGCAGAAAATATTTTTCAGGATGTTTCATTGTTTTTTCACAAGCTTAAAATAAAACTTGGTAAATTTTGATGCTGTCTATTACAGTGAATTTCAGGCTCAAATTCCCTAACAGTAGTAGTAGTAGTAGTAGTAGTAGTAGTAGTAGTAGTAGTACTAGTAGTAGTAGTAGTAGCAGTAGTAGTAGTAGAATTCTTGTGTTAAACGTGTATTTAATATTCTTCTCCTGTTTCATTTGAATACAAGATAGGACTGGGGACATCTCTCAAGTACAAACATGAGGACCTTATTGTGGTGCCTCAGCACCCATGTGAAAAATCTGGTTATGCTCGGTACACCCCTGTTATAGAAAAGCTGTGAGGAGTGGAGACAGGAAGAGGAGCACTAGAACTTTCAGGCTGCCAAGTACCCACAGGTTCAGTTAAGAGACTGTTTCAAAGGGATAAAATATAAATTGATAAACAGCTTCCCAATGTCCTCTTCCAGGATCCATGCAGGTGAGGGAGAGTGCACGCACACACTCACACACCTACTCTACTCAAATGTGTGCATGCACACCACAAATATACACCACACACTGAATAAATACATAAATAATATAGAAGATGGTGGGTAGACGTTATGTGGTGAGAATGGGCTTCTTGACAAACCTGTAGTTCAGAGAAAAGAATCCATGTGTCAGATGTCAATGCCAGTTTCCTATGATGAAGAAGAGCTTTGTGTCCTGATTCGCTCTTATAATTTAGAACATATATTTGTTTCTCAAGTTATTTTGGGGAGGGGCTGGAGAGATGGCTCAGGTGTTTGCTGTTCTTTCAGAGGAACCAGGTTCGATTCCCAGCACCCACATGGCAGCTAACAACCATCAGTAACTCCAGTTCCAGAGGATCCAATACCCTCTTCTGGCCTCTGTAGTCATTACATGAATGTTGTATGCTTAACATATATGCAGGCAAAACATTCATACACATAAAATTATACATGATAATTACTGTTGTTCTAATAACACAATAACTATCAGAAGTACGTTTGATTTTATCGTTCTTTGCTTTTAACTTATTTCATCTCCAGGAGTGTTGCTTGCTAGGATGATCTTATGAAAAATGAAGGATTTGGTGGCTGGAGAGATGGCTTGGCAGTTAAGAGCACTGGCTGCTCTTGCAAAGGACCTGGTTTAGATTCCCAGCACCCACACGACAGCTATCAACCATTTCAAACTCCAACTCCGGGGGAATTTGACCCCTCTTATGACCTTCATGGACATTGCACGACATGGGTGCACGAACACATATGTGGGCAATACACTCATACACATAAAAATAATAAGAAAAATAAAAAATTTGAAAGAAGGATTTTACAATGAAGACAAAAAGTAGACTCATCCCTATCCTATAATCTTATAGCTTTATCCCCAAAGTAGAAAGTACAAATAAGTAAGATTTGACTAATGCCCACAGAGACAATCTGATCACTTCAGTCAATACCTTTCTTCTAATTAGACAAACCTCAGCTCTGCAAAACCAAATGATGACTAATGTCAGAACAAGAATCACAAAGTGATGAGGATAGCTGTCTAGCATCATGAAGAGCCCTGTATGAAGCCTTTATTCTAACTTGTATGTAATTCATGTGAGAAAAATCCTCTTTCCTCATTTGCAAAAAATGGTTAAAATCAGACCCATAAAGAAACATCCCTTTATGGTTAGAAACAGTCTTTATATAGTACTCAAAATATCAGAAAAAAGATCCAGCCTTAAATAAGTAAACAGCAATGAGCATTTTTTTGTGTTGTGATTTAGATATAAAGCATCCCATCCCTTACAAAACGTTCATGTGTCGAAGGTTTGGTTCCCAGGAGGTGGCACTGTTGAAAGGGGGTTGGATCATGAGGGCTCTGACCTATGAGGCAGATGAATCCACTGACAGACACCTAACTGTTGGAGGCATTATGGGAGATGAGCTCTGTTTGCAGGAGTGTCTTTGTGGGTGTGTCTTTGAAGAGTATCTCTTGCTCTGGTCCCTTCCTGTCACTCTCTGCTTCCTGTTTGTTACTGGGCAAGCAGCTTTCCTCTGCCAGGTCCTTCCACCACGTTTCTGCAACGGAAAAGCACTGGAGCCAGTCAACCACGGACTAAAACTTTAGAAACTATAAGCGGAAATAAATCTTTATTCCTTAACTAGTTTCTCTTAGGTGCATATCACAGCAAGGAAAACACAAATAAGTTTCAGATATCTTAATTTCTCATCACCAACTCTAGAAAGAGGAGGATATAAGGGCTCCTCAGAAGGCACCAGGCATTGTGAAGTAATCAAACAATAAGCATGTTATTTTAGTAATGTTGATGCTACTATTCATAAGACGAGTAGCATTAGATGTTGGAATACTGCATATTACCTAGACTATTCCACAGAAAACCTCAGGTTTTACATAAACTGTAGTATAACTAGTGTAGAAAAAAATAAACTTGCTGGGCGTGGTGGTGCAGGCCTTTAAACCCCAGCACTCTGGAGGCAGAGGCAAGCGGATCTCTGTAAATTTAAGGCCAGCCTGGTCTATATAGAGATTCCAGGCCAACTGGGGCTACAGGAATACCCTGTCTCAAAAAGACCAAAACACTCCTTTTTATTATTTAACTCCTTTTAACAGGCATTTTTTGCTGTTTTCCCTGTATGTTCCTATGCAAGCTAACTCTGTCTCTGATGGAGATAAAGTCCAGATTAAAGCCTTCATTTCTGAAGCTTTGTACTCATTGAAATACAACACAGTCCTTTAAGATACTGTGGGTAGGGAAGGGATTAAACTCAACATCCTTCAAACATTGAATCAGTCCATGCTCTAGAGCAACAGCCAGAGTGAGTGTTAAGGGCACAGGCATAAGATAGTAACTCTAAACCTCTATTAACAATCCCTCATATTGTTTCTCAGCTTCCACGACAAGCCGGTTAGGAAACCAAACTTCAATTTTGGTGGCGAGTGTGATTTGTAAGTTGTTTTTCCAGAGTGATTATTCTGTCAGGCTAAGCTTTGCTGCACAGAAGTTTCTGTGTCGAAGCTCTGAACACACCAGGGTGTGTTTGCAGTTCTAAATCAGGGATCACTGCTCACCGAATGAAAATCTTTTTGTTGTAGATGGAGCTCGAACAAGAAACATATCCACTTGGTTGGATAAAGAACACTTTGAACATTTGCTTATTACAGCAGTCTCAAAACATTGGGGTGGGAGGGAAGCCCACAATTTTGTTTTAAATTAAGTGCTCTTAAAAAGCAGGAGCCTAGTAGCGGCAACTAAAGCCAGTTATTTTTCTGGCAAGCGACATGTGAGTTTCCTCTCCTTGCTAAGCCAGTAAAACACAGTTTTGCTGTGGCAATTTTCCTACTGCACCAGTTATTGGACCACAGTTACATAGTACCAAAATAGCTAGATAAAAAGTGAAAACTTCATTCCGCTATGGGTGCTGCCAAATGTCAGAACATGCCGTATTACAAGTTATCAAGAGATTTCATATTTTCCTCCTTTTCACTATGCATTTTGGTATTGTGTGGATGCCAACACACCCTTTACTATTAAGAGCATTTCTTGGATCTGATCTGTAAGATTCAGAATGCAACAAGAGCATCAGCATCAGATCTGTGTTGAAAGTGGGCAACCCTGGACAGATCTGTCCTTTTGTAAACTTCACTTTAGACTCAAATGTTCCCCTATTGGAAATCTTGTCAAACCACATGTCCTGGGGTTTGAGGCCCTGTTTACACTTTTTAAGCTGGCTATCAGATCTTTTTTCTTTTTCTTCTTTTTTCCATTTGTGCGTGTGTGTGTGTGTGTGTGTGTGTGTGTGTGTGTGTGTGTGATGCTTGCAAATCTGGGGTCACCTGTGTGTATGTATGTAGGCTGGAGGTTTATGTTAGTAATCATGTTTGATCACTCTTCTATCTTTAAAAAAAATTCATTTATTATTTTTGTTTTACAATTGAGTGTATTGCCTGCATGTATGTGAGTATACCGGGTAGGCTGGAGGTTTATGTTAGTAATCATGTTTGATCACTCTTCTATCTTTTAAAAAAATTCATTTATTATTTTTGTTTTACACTTGAGTGTATTGCCTGCATGTATGTGAGTACACCAGTGTCCTGAAATGTTCATGGAGGCCAGAAGAGGGTGACGGATCTCCTGGAACTGGAGTTATGGATAGTTGTTAGCTGCCATGTAGATGCTGGGAATCAAGCCCAGGACCTCTGCAAGAGCAGCCAAGGCTCTTAACCACTGAGCCATCTCTCCAGCCATTACGTGTCTATCTTATTCAATGAAGCAGTGTCTCTCAGTCAAACTTAGAGCTCACCAATGTGGTTAGTCGC
>NW_008353604.1:1662632-1665047 GCF_000622305.1 Nannospalax galili | reverse complement strand
TAAACAGACACATATACAAAAATGTTCAACACTATTTAACAAATATTTATGGAGCACCTATTTTATACTATGAACTTTTCTACATATTGATGATATATCAGTAAGTAAAAAAATACAGACTTTGCTTTTATGGTTCCTGTATTCTTTTGGTGAGATAAAAAGAAAACCAAAAACTATATATTCATATGTAAGGATAAAATGTAAATGAAGCAATGCAAAAGAATAAGAAGAAATGAGCAACAGGACTGTATTTGTATTGAAGGTCTGTTTATGTATGTGTGTGTGTACATGAGTGTATGTGCCCACAGAGGCCAGAAGAAGGTGTCAGATTCCCCGAGCTGGAGTTAAAGGTGGTTTTTGTCTTCCTGACCTGGGTGCTGGTTACCAGGGTCCTCTGCAGCAACAGTACATGTTTTAACTGCTGAACCTCCTTTCCAGTCCCAGATGGATAGAACTTGTAGTGTTTATAAAAATTATCATCTTCACAAGACTGCATTTGAGCAAGGATGTAAGTACAACTGAGTCACACAGATATCAGAAATACAGTCCAGCGGGGAGCAGGCTGTGTGTGTTTCAATATCACATGTGAGTAAGGAGAAGAATAGTGGGTTTAGGTTGCTTTGGGACCTTTGGAGGAAAGCACTGTGTACTCTGTTAGCTTTTGTTTGGTTTTCATGGAAACTGAGGCACAGAAAGCAGAAGAGATGCTGTTTATTAACAATATGATGGAATTAGAGAACAGCAGGAAGAGATGGGTCATGTATCACAATAGGAATGTGAGTTCTGTACTTTGTGGATTTGTTTACTTATTTATTGGGGTGCATATACATGCCACGGCTTGCCTGTGGAAGTCAGAGAACAACATGTGTGAGTTGGCTCTTTCCTCTCACCTGTGGATCCTGAAGATCAAACTCAGGCCATCTGGCTTGGCTGCAAACACTTACCAGTGCACTGTTAAATCTAGTTAGGGACAGTTCTATATCTTTGCAAGAATTTCTGAACTTGTTACGATGAAATTCCATTGTGTTTCACAATATATTTTACCCACTTTGACCATAACAAGCTATTGGCATAGTTATCTGGGATAATTAAACTCTGTATTAAGATAAGGAAGTTAAACGTTGCATACTTTGCCTGGATCTTAGGAAATGCCTTCTGATGAGATGCGCTGCAAAAATCCAAGAACAATTATGTTCTGAGGTGTTTGAAAGAATTACATTAAATATGTTGAATTTTGCCTGGATGCATTTGGTAATTTTAAATGTTTCAGTGATAGCTACTAAATAAGGCATAATTACTGTGTGTGTGTGTGTGTGTGTGTGTGTGTGTCTGTGTCTGTCTACCTGCCTGCCTTTACCCATAGAAATTTTTAAAAATTAGAGCATAAAAGTAAAATCTTAGCAGCAAATTACTGTCTTATGCTTGTTGCTGTTAGGCCGGTCCTTTCTCCCACCGCAGGGGGCAGGGGATGAGTAGGTACGGAGTCAACGACACAGACTCTGAGAGACTCACTGTGTTGCAAGCCGAGCTTTCGTTTATTGCGTACAAGGGAGCAACCTTTATACCCCTCCTTGCCTCCCCATTGGCCCCTGAGCCTGAGGTATTCTTTTCCATT
Source organism: Nannospalax galili (assembly GCF_000622305.1). NCBI lineage: Eukaryota > Metazoa > Chordata > Mammalia > Rodentia > Spalacidae > Nannospalax > Nannospalax galili. The sequence continues at coordinate 1,663,432 of NW_008353604.1, read as the reverse complement.
GGCATGCATCACACGTCAGCAGTGTCCAGGGGTCTCGGCAGGAATCAGGTTGGGCCATAAGCCCCAAAACTTCGCCTTCCTGCTCATCAACAGGAAGCAGGGCACGCCTGCACTATTGGTCTCTGGCCTAGCAACTACATATGCTTTGTAAAAATATTAACCTTTACTATCATGAAAGCAGATGATGATTAACACAGAAACCAACAACTAGCCAATGTGCAGAGAACAAGAGGTTGCAGAGTGCTTATCCTGAAGAGCACACCTATATCAAACTTCCGGCTCCCAAGGCTCAGGGCTCATTGTGGAAGAGGGGCAAAACATTGCAAGAGCCAGAGATGACGGATGACCCCAAGGAAGCAGAGTTTTCCAGGTACTCAAGTAAACTCACAGCAGTGCTGACAGCATGCGCAAGCCCCATGTAAGCTCAAGCCAGACAAAATCCCAGCATAGACGTGAGGAGCTTGTTAAGAAGCCCCAATCCTACCTGAGGACCTATTGGCAACTGATGACTCCTGGGACGGGAAGTTGATTTCTTTCAAAGATGCGACTCTTGGTGGCTTAACAAGGCTCCAGTGGATGAGCCTACAGCAAAGGACATTTGAGGACATAAATCAGACTCTGTAGACTGAACTGTATTTCTACATGATAGATACAGATAAATAGATAGATGTAACAGAGCGCATTAAATTGAGCTGAAGGCAGTAAAGAAAGGTGCAAATAGGGAGGGGAAGGGGAAGGAGAGCTAAACACCATGATCAAATTATATTAGACAAAAATCACAAAAATTCAAACAAAAATGT
>NW_008353604.1:1661675-1662572 GCF_000622305.1 Nannospalax galili | reverse complement strand
CACAAAAATTCAAACAAAAATGTCCAACTCAAATGATTCACAAACATCAAAATTCATAAAAACATGCGTTCCCTTTAAAAAAGATCTCCAGTTCATTTTAAAATATGCTGTTTCCTACATTTTTAATGCTACTGACAGATGTTTGCACATGTGTCTTTAATCTCTGTGTATCTGATTATTACTAGTCACAGTCGGTTACACTCGGAGCCTTAGTACCTGAGTATGCATATAAAGTCATCAGATAGATTTCACTGATAAGGGTTATCATCTCTACTATTTAACATGAAGCAAATTTTTATGCTTCCTCCTCAAATATGTCTTTTTAAAAATTTGTTGAAGTTTTTGTGTGTGTATCATACATAACATCCCACACAATCTTATTCAGCTATATACCCACTTCCCAAATGGCACCTTCCCGTAGCCTCCCCATATTGTATAACTGTATTAATTCGACTATGAACCTAAAAATTTACAGCCACTTTTGAAAGAGATGTATCCTTGCTCTGGAGTGTGTTACTGAATATGTTAAAGCTGTAATGAAATGTTTCTTCTAATCATGTGGTTATTAAAAAAATTAAAAAATGTATTTTTCAAATGAGCAAAGGGCCCAGAAGGTTAAACAGCTCCTTATAATGAGGAATGACAATATGTAAAAATTTCTCTGTGTTCAGTGAAAGGGAGCAGCTATTTTTCTGTTGTTAAAATGTGTGACTGAAGCAAGATGCTTAAGATGATGTCACCACCGACAAAGAGCATCATTGCTGGACTCGGTAACTCACTCTGTGTTCAGTGAAAGGGAGCAGCTATTTTTCTGTTGTTAAAATGTGTGATTGAAGCAAGATGCTTAAGATGATGTCACCATCGACAAAGAACATCATTGCTGGACTCGGTAACTCG
>NW_008353604.1:1653760-1660997 GCF_000622305.1 Nannospalax galili | reverse complement strand
ACACACACACACACACACACACACACACACACACACACACACAGAGTGCTAAGGAGAAGAGCCAGATCATCCTTCTGGACCAAGTCATTTTAAGACAGAAAAAAAGATCAAAGTCATCATAAAGAAAGCAGATGTAAGCTACCAGGGGAGAGGGCTGAATAAAAGATATTTATGATATTGTTGTTGTGGTGATGGTGTGGTGTGGTTGGTGTCCAATACAGGGGTTCTCTACAGCACTGTCTGCTTACATAAATTTATAGAAATATCTAAGAATATCCAGAGCCTCCCAAACTCTGTCAATGAACTCATAATATTTGATGCACTCCCTCTGAGCTCTGTCTGGTTCCAGTTGGTATCAGTTAAGGTTTTGTTTTAAGATTCAGCTAGATAACTTTAGAGGTGTATAGATAAAGGTAAGTTTTTTTAATATCTCTAAATATATTTATTGGATGCATATGTGTGTGACGTTTGTCTATGCACATGTGTTGGTATGTGTATAGGAGCCTGTGTGTGCTCACATGCATGGGGAGGTCAGAGTTCAACCTCAAGTGTCATTCCTCAGGAGCCATCCACCATCTGTTTTAGGGCATAGAACTTCATTGGCCTGGGGTTCTCGTATTTAATTCTTCTAGGATGATCATCATCCAGCTCCAGTGACCCACCAGTCCTCTATCAACTGTTCCTGGGATTCCAAGAGCACACCGCCATGCTTTGGTTTTACAGATGAGTTCTGGAGACCAGACTTATATGGTAAGCACATTATGGCTGAGCTGTCTCCTTAGCCCCATAATTCTATGGAACGCAATTCTGTGGGACCAGCAACACTAAAGTAAATATCCATTATCTGAAATAGAGAGAGAGAGAGAGAGAGAGAGAGAGAGAGAGAGAGAACATTAACATTTTAATAAATAACTTTGAGTCTAGCACTTTATGAAATTTGTTGCCATAGTAATGATTTCATGCTTGCATATTGTATCAGTGCTTCAGGTTACTGTGGAACAATTATGTGCACTCAATTTCTTTGAACCTGTTGTGTGTAGTTTATCCGATATATAAAATGCTCAATGCACTGGTAAATTGGCTTGTTTTGACATTATGTTGCATCCCTACGAAAGCTATGGTTGCAAACAGCTCCATTGACAAAATGTAGCTGCAGCTGGGATATCCCCCTACCTGAATAATCTAGTTGTTATTAGGAAACGCCTTCAACTTATCTCACATTGGTTCATAGAAGTCTTTCGAGTGAGTTCACAACAGAATATCTTGTTTAAAAGAGTAATATTTAGGAGTTGTCAGATGTCAAAATTAATTGATTTGTCCTCCAAATATTATTGCTCGTTTGAAACTGTGGGGAGATATAAAATGAGGAGCAGATGAAGACAGAGACAAAAGCACTTACCCTGGTTTTATGGCTGGTCCTGACGAGTCCTGATCAGGAGTTGTTGGCAGACATCTCTACCAGTCACCACCATGCTTACCATGCTCCCCCTCTGGTCCAGTGGCTTGTTTTAGACATTTTAAAGTTATATTGTGGATCTAACCCATTTCATTCAGCTACATACAAGAAATATGAACTTGGAGACCCAGGCTATATACCTTGGTTCTTTGTAAGCTATTGAGTCCCAGCTTTCTGTCTTTGTGGCAGGTCTTTAAAGATGATGTTACATCTCTAGGGCCTAATTTATACTCACATTAACTTGCGATGAATGAAACAAATGTGAGCGCTTGTAAAAAATAAATAGCATCATTTCATGCGAACCAGAATGCTCAAAGACTTGAGTATAAAACACAATATGGCCAGAAATAAAGGACCATAACTGCAGAAAGAAAAGATGTGCCATGGGGAGTTCAGGGATATGACCTAGCAAATGGTCCAGACCAAAAAAGCACTTTAAAAAGAGAACTCGGCTCATGGAAGCAATGTCTAACTTGTACCTTGTATGTCTGTTCGCAGGCATTTGCAAGGTCCCACATTGGACCATGCAAAATAAGTCTGTGGCTTACTTTGAGACCATTTGTCTATTTGACAAACAGATGTATGAATGTTTTATCTATTTTCAACATTTTAAAAATTTATTCTTTGAAATCTCACACAGATACCCAATGCATGCTCATCACCCTCATCCCATTCCCTGCTACTCACACCTTCCAACCACATAATTTATTTATGTATTTAGTTTTTAACCCATTGAGCCGAAAGAGTGCTGCTCATATGTGTTCATGGCTGTGGGGTCATCCACTGGGCATGGTTAACTGGTAAGTGGCCATACTCATAAAGAGAGCTGATTCTCCCCAACAGCAGCCTTTGGCAGCCTATAGCATCTGAGCTAACGATGGGGTTTCTGGACCTCCTCTTCCTTCCACTCTGCAATTTTTAACTGGATTGATCTAGTGTAGGTCTTGTGTAGCTAAGCACAGATCCTGTGAGTCCATGTGTATAACAGCCATGTCACGCCCAGATGACAGCATCGCATAGCACTTCTGCTCCTCCTCTGACTCTCACACTCTCTCTGCCCCCACTTTGGAGATCTTCTCTGAACCTGCAGGGGCAAAGGAATGCTTTAACTGTCACATCTGTGGCTGAGCACTCATTGTCACCTATTCTTTGCACTTTGAACAGTAATGAATTTCTGCATCAACCACTACCGACTTCAATAAAAACGCATACATGTCCAAGATCAGGAGCAGCTTAGACCTATGTTTATAAACATAAATATTTAGAGAAACAAGATGGATATGTTTTCATCTAGGACCTCTGATCTCCCCAGATACGGGTCTTCACTCTATTTACACAACTAAACAAGAACTCCTTCCTATGTAGCAGGCCTGACATCCACTCGTGAGCAGCTAGTTACTGCCACGAAGTCTTGACACTACTGCACCAGTTGGTGCCTCTTGATGTGCAGTTGGCACTGTAACATACAAGATCCAGGACTAATGACAACTGTTGCCCATACATTATTATAGTCTTTAAGGAGATTGTATTTCTTAAGAAGTAGAAATATTGATTTTGATCTGCTATCATTATTATTTATTAAATAAAATAAAACTTTATCCACAGCAGCACAAGGAAATGAGCTAAAAATGCTTCTTTCTGAGGAGCTGCAGGGTATATCTTTTTCAGTGGATTTTACTTAAATTTCAGAATAATTTGAGATGGAATCCTAAAAGGCATTAAAGCTCTTACTGTCTTTCTGTGGTCTATGTCCTGAGCTGTGTGTGTACCTAGCTGGGTGCTAGGCATCTATATAGTGTTGAGGTTTAGTGAGGAAAAGAAGATTGACTTATTGCTATAATAGAGAATGTAGCTTTCAAGTTGAGGTAATCATTCTATACATACATACATATATACACATATACATATATGTATATGGGGCTTATATTCTTTGGATATTTACGTGCCTCTAGATCTCCCACCTGACATACACATAGACTCTTTTTAGAGGCCCAGGTCTACTCCACGACTGGGGATTTATTGGGTGAACATCCCAAGGTTCTTGCACCTCCAGCACCCTGGAATCTCCACTGCAACTTAGGCTTTGCCTTTGCAGTTTCCTGCAATAGTGTTTCAAGGACCTTTTGCAGGGAATCTGATGCTACCACACCTTGGTTGGCCTCCTTATCTTTTGGAGACTTTGAGGGTATAAACCTCAATGCAATGCCCCCCCCAAATTGTCGCATCTCCTGTGCCTACAGGACCAGTATTATGTATATGCTGAGCCAAGGTCCGCTTCTGTATTGAGATGAATGCTGTCCCCCACAGACCACAATGGCAGTGCCCCCGCAACTTAGGCTTTGCCTTTGCAGTTTCCTGCAATAGTGTTTCAAGGACCTTTTGCAGGGAATCTGATGCTACCACACCTTGGTTGGCCTCCTTATCTTTTGGAGACTTTGAGGGTATAAACCTCAATGCAATGCCCCCCCCCCCAAATTGCCGCATCTCCTGTGCCTACAGGACCAGTATTATGTGTATGCTGAGCCAAGGTCCGCTTCTGTATTGAGATAAATGCTGTCCCCCACAGACCACAATGGCAGTGCCCTCTTTTTGCTTCCAAGGGAGACCATAGACGATATTTCCCGCACCAGGTACATATGTGTCAGCTTTCTCTCACTGTGGATCTGGATAAAAGCCATGGACAAACACTGTGCCACAGCCTGAATGCTGCTTTGAAATGTTTTCCACTAAAGAGATTAATTATTACTTTTGAATCCAGGCTCTGTTAAGTTGTCAGCTTGAGGTCGTAGTGAAGCCTGATGATTCCTTGCCGGAATATCACAGGCTATCCAGTCTCAGAGTGGGTCCTGGTGCCCCTCTGAAAACTCATGAACCAGGCCAACACTGTCCACATTTCTCTTGGCCTTATGGGTTTCCAAACACCTACTGGAATAACTCAATCTCTGGCTAGAGAGTGTTGCATGTAATGTGTCTAGTCTGAAGCTTTAAATTCTTTAACATTCTTCCTGCAAACCAGTCCCAAAGCCTGTGTACCACACAATGTTATTTCTTAAAGCAGCAACCCTTCTCTGCAGTTTTCTGTACTAACTTCTTTTCTTATTCCTATGACAAAATACCAGACAAAAGCAAGCTCAGGAAGAGTGGGTTATTTTACGGGCCACAGTTTAATAGTATAGTATGTTATGGTGATGAAGTCATGATGGAAGAAACGAGGCAGCTGGTCACATTGCATTCACAGTGACAATGCAGAGAGAGATGAACTATTGTGCTCAGTTCCCTTTCTCCTTTTTATTCACTCCAGGACCCCAGCCCGTGAGATAATACTGCACCCATATTCAGGGAGGGTCTTCTTACTTCCATTAGACCTTCCTAGAATTCATAGACATACCCAGAGGTGTGTTTCCCCTGGGGATTCAAAACCCAGTTCCGTTGGTGATGGAGATTAACCACCACATCTGTTGAAGGATAAAATATCATCTAAAAATAAGGTTATGTTTTCATAAATAACCAAGATACTCAGCCCTAGATTTTAATGTTTGCTTCAGTGAAAAGAGCGATCAAGCTTGTTTATATTTTATTAGTATTAGTTGCTAAAAGATGTGGCTTAATATTATCTTTTGAGAAAATTAGTGATTTAAATTCTAACTTGTTTAAAAAGAGATTGACTGAGTGTATGCTAATCACTTAGTGATAGTTCATAAGATCAACTGTTTTCTCTGCAAAACCTACAGTAGATATTTTGGTAAACCTCACCTGTCATTTTTAATATATTTGCTTATATTTTTGTATAAAAACAGAACAGTTGACGTTGTTGCTTTGAACCCAACAAATTCTTTATAGTGGAAAGGCAATATTTATGCTACAATGGCCCCAAAGCATCGCACTATGAATTGCTTGTCTGTGTTGTTTGTCTGTCATTATAGCACTATCAGGATATCAACTATTATTAATCCATGGCACAACTTTTTAAAAATTTGTTTTTATTGAATTTTCGTGTATTTCATAAAGAACCTCTCAAACATTTTTAATCATCTTTATACCCCCATCTCCACTGGCACCCTCCCAACCCCCCAATGGAGCCCATATACTCTGTCATCCCTGTTAAGGCCCATTGTGTCAAGTCAGTGTCCCCAGACGTCCCTCAGTGCAAGTCCATTCACTGAGGTCTAATCAGCCTATCTATAGTTCCTTGTTTTAGGAAGATCAGCTCTTTTCCACCTAGCAGCAATTGGTTGCCAATATTTCTTCAGATAAGATGGGGGTCAGCTGTTCATTTTCCCAGTTCTTTGCTGGGTTTCTGTCTGAATCTATGGCATAATTACTCCTAATTCTAGTGAGACTCCTTGTTAGACAACCTTATTTTCTTCCAAACATCTTGAGACTGGATAGTCAACATATTGTGGTGTCTAACATAATGTTTACTGAAGAAGCCAGAGAGGTTGTGGTGGGAGAGGAGGTACAGAAGTGCTCAAAATGGCTGACTCCAGCAATTTCTCCAGTCTCACAAGGGAACAGGAAATCCGAGCCTCTGAGCAGTGTCAGGTAATATAGGCACCACTTAAAGTTTAGTTTCCTTTTTCCATTTTGAGTTAACATTTTCTCCAAATGAATATTTTCTCTACAAAAACATGTTAGCCCATAGTTTGAGAAAAGCGGGCACAAAGAGAAAATAAACAGCATTGGAGGGGGATCTGAAGGTTCTGCTTTGGGTGAGGTACGTGAGACTCACTTTTGTTCCATTCTTCTTGGATTTATTAGGATCACTGAGATGAGCTTAGAATCGTCTTCAGTTTGTGAAGTCTACAGGATTTAACTGTTAATTTTATTAGGAAATGCTAGAAAGTGCCAAATTACTAGCCACAGGTAGTCCATTTTCCTTGTAGAACGTTGATGATCTGTGCTTAACAGAGTTGATTATCAGTCATCAAGAAATGCTGTTCTTGGGGCTGGGGTGAGGACTCTATGGGTAAATGCTTACCATTTAAACATGAGAACCTAAGGTAGGACCCCAGCACACACACACTAAAAGATAGATAGTGTTGTCCATGCCTGCAATCCCAGCACACAGGAAGCAGAGTAACTTGGATGGTCCCTGGGCTCCCTGGCCAAGCAGACTACTCAGTTGGTGAACTCCAGATTTAGTGAGAGACTTGAAGGTGCAGAATGACTGAGGAAGACACCAGACTTTGGTTTCTGATCTCTAGGTCCACATTCACACATGTTCTGTACACAGACAAAAATGCATATGCACACACACACACACGCACACACACACGCACACACACATAAATCTAAGTACTGCCCTTAATTTTACTTGTCTCAAAATATCACTGTTTGACAATGAATATGGCTATTCTGTTGAAATTCCCTGATCTGAAGAGGAGGAAAAATACTTAATTTCACAAGTAATGTTCAGGAGGAAGTAAATTCTCAAAGTGCAGAGAGTGAATGTTTTGTGAAGAGTGGAGCTTGTATGTGGGAGAGCTTGTCTTACTGGTTGCAATGACCGAGTAAGATTCTTTGCAGAGTAAAAGGTGATTAACACACACAGAGACACACAGACACTCACACACATATGCACACTCAAACAGAAGACATCACAGGAACACATTAGCCTAGAGTGGAGCTTGTATGTGGGAGAGCTTGTCTTACTGGTTGCAATGACCGAGTAGGATTCTTTGCAGAGTAAAAGGTGATTAACACACACAGAGACACAAGACACTCACACACATACGCACACTCAAACAGAAGACATCACAGGAACACATTAGCCTAGAAAAA
>NW_008353604.1:1639150-1653592 GCF_000622305.1 Nannospalax galili | reverse complement strand
CAGATCATCAAGTAGAGATAAGAGTATAATTCTGATACATAAAAATACATCTGTTTTATAAGACTCATTTTTTTTCTAAAGAATGTTACAAAGTTAAATGTATGTTATCTATCTCCTCATCAATCAAGTAACCATTTCACAAGCCAAAGGCCTTTTGTAGCATGTGCAGATGGAATTAGATGATATAATGAGGTCTTCCTACAGGATGCCGTGATATGACCAGTTCCACAAAAGCAAAGCTGAAGTTAAAATTACCATACGATATTAATAGGAGCCTAATTAGCGTACTTATGAATGCTCCATGCCAAAGTGCCACAGCGTGTGTCAAGAGAAAATAATAATTTCTACTCTAGAAACCACATGTGTTGAACTGTTCTAATCAACTGGAAATATATATGATTAAATGCCAGATTATTGTTTTGGGAGCCTTTTAATTCTACTGCTTTCTTGTTTTGGGAGCCTTTTAATTCTACTGCTTTCTTTATTGTAATAAAATCAGAATTTTTAATAGCATGCTTTCTTTGTGTAAAATGAATAGCAGAATCTATTAAACTTTTTTCATTCAGAATATCTATCTAAAATCATATATCATAATATATCAAAATGGCATTTCAACACAAATATTAATGTTTTGACATGATAATTATAAAATAGTATATTCAATTTCACTAAATTTATTTTGAGGTAGGGTCTCACTCTGTAGTTCTTGTTGGCCTGGAACTCACTATGTAGACCAGGTTGGCATTAAACTCACAGATATTCACCTGCCTCTGCCTCCCAAATGCTAAGATTAAAAGCGTGCGTTACACTGCCCAGTCCTTTTAAATTTTTTAAAATTTCTTTTTGCTTTAGGTGCATAGTGCTTTGCCTGCATGTATATAAGTGTGTAATGCCCACAGAGGCCAGATGTGGCATGATATCCCTGGAACTGGAGATACATGTGGGTTTCTGGAAACCAAACCTGGTTCTCTGGGAGAACAGCCCCTCTTCTTAACTGCCTAACTATCTCTTTAGTGCCTCAATAGCATCAAAATATTACCAGTAATTCTTGCTTGAAAAAGTGTTTGTCTTCTTTAAACTACAGTTGTGAGGAAGGCTGCTTTGACGCTTTTATTTTGTTGTGGAGAAAGATTGTTATATAAAAGAAAAACAGGGCAGGTGAAGACAGAGCCTCCTGCTGGTGCACATTTTCCAAAGTCCCAGTTGTAAAATATGATAATAAGTTATTAATCAATCTTTGTTTATTTTAGTAGTGGAGCTATTCTCTGTGGGGTTTCTTTCAGACCTTCTACTGAGAACCCTACAGGAACCTTCCCTAGCAAGGTTGCACATGCAAGCACTATCCAACATTTGTCGAGTTTCCTCCTTGGCCAACTAAAAATTCCCCTTGGCTTTGGAGAGCATGAAGTCTTTAGAGAGAGTGTCAACAGTGATTTATTACAAGCTGACTTAATTCTCACTTGATTTAAAGGCCTTGCCTACAACATAATCACTTTCTTTGCCCCCCACTGAGGTTGCTGCTTGGTCCATGAGTCTACGACAGCTTCATCCAGACACACTGGCCATGCTTAGATTTCAAATGTTTACTTTGGAAATTTTTGTTTCAGGGGCTGCCAGCATGGGGTCTAATTAGTTAAGGATGGTTCTCACCTAAGAAAATTTTGGTATGAAAAAGGGAATTATGCGTGTGTGTGTGTGTGTGTGTGTGTGTGCATTTACGTGCACTCTGTTAATATCATTAGTATAGATGCTATGTGTGGACACTTAGGATCTTCAGAGAGCAGGGGGAAGTCATGCCCTCAGCCTTTTGTAACACATAGCACCCAAGGACTCATACGTTGAATAGACAGATGCTCAGAACTGCCCAGTGAAGACTCCATGTTCTAGTTTGGTTCTTCTGTTGCTGGAACAAACATGATCCAAGCAACCTGAGGGAGGACAGAGCTCATTTCGGGCAGGGCACAGTCCTTCACTGGAAAAACCCAAGGAAGAATCTGAAACAGGGTGGGAACTCAGGCAAACAACGGATGTAGGAATGCTGTTCACTGCGTCCCTCTCTGGCTCACGCCCATTGAGTTTTCTTATACAGCCCAGACCCACCTACCCAGAGATTGCGCCACCTACAGTGGGCTGGGCCCTCTCAAATCAATCATCAGTCAAGATGGTCTCTTACGGTCTCTTACGGATGTGATCACAGGCCAGCATGATCCGGCTAATTTCTCAGTTGAAGTTCCGTCTTTCCAAGTGGCTCTAGGTTGTGTCGAGTTGACAATTAAAAATTAGCCAGCACAACCAAGATCAGGTAAAACCTGGAAAGCAAAACCTAAGTGCAATATTTAAGTGGATACAAAATTGGAGAGAAGGGAGGCAAGTAGAACTTTTTGCACCATCTTACATCACATAGACTTCTTAGGCACAGATGATCCGATCTTCTCCATCACTGGTAAAGACAGTAAACAAAAATTGAAAGTTGAAGCCAACATTATCACACTTGAGGTGATCAGTATTCCCGTTCTCGTCTTAACATCATGCTCCTTGTACTAAAAAAAGCTTCACCACTTGCTCTGGGATCCTTTAATCTATAACAAGCTCAAAGTGATGGTTTTACCCAACCTCCATCCTGCACCACTTGAGACCTTCAGGGTAGAATCTGTTTCCACCCCGACCTCTATGAGATTTTTTTGAATCTTTGCTTGGAGGTATCTATAGCCAGAAATAAAACATTCTGTCCTCACCATGTTTTAGTGGTGCCCATTCAATGTTCAGAGCTATTTTCTTTTCTTTCTGAAAACATTCTGATTTACCACGATATTGATGTTTCAGAATTATCTGATTCTTTCATCCAAAAGGAAGTATTGATATGAAAAATATCCCAATAGTGATAAAATCCTTCTTTGGGGAGTTTTTTTTTTTTTTGAGACAATGTTTCCCTGTGGCCCTAGCTGATTTGGAACTCACTGTGTAGACCAAGTTAACTTCAATCTCACAGAGATCTGCCTGCCTCTGCCTCCTCTACAATTTTGTGATTAAAATTAAATGCAAAATTTGGGGCTCTGGGTCAGGATGAGATTTTTGTGTTGAAACTCTGGTATCCGCAGTTATAGTCACAGATAGTTTTTGATAGATAAAATGAACAACTCCGAGAATCTGGCCATGGGAGAAATAGAAGTGTCCTTGGAATTAAACTCTCATATGAATGCACAGATCTGAAGAGTAAAAAAATCTACTGAGCTTTGATCCTCCCAAGCAAAAAGCCCCAAGTGATTATTACCAGCGTCCAAATTTACAATTTTGAAAGAAGCTCAAAAATTCTGAAAACTAATTTTCTTTGACTTCTTATACAGGTGTCTGGATGGCCTTCTACAATAAGAGTCCATTGTGAGGAACATTATCAGCATGGACCAGTGACCATAGGCTTTGCAAAGGAAAGTCACTGAATAACGTATAAAACATTCAAGCCTGTCAAGATCCTGCCAACTCAGACATATTTCTCCGTCTTCATTCTCTACCTGGTTTACTTTACTTCTTAGGTTAAATATCTGCTCTGTTTGGCATGGTTTCATGCGAAAACTTAAACTTTCTTTTATTTCCCTCCTCTTTATTTCTGAGTGATCCTTTCACTCAAGCTGCCTGTTTGATAATTGAAGACATGTGTGTTGCCATGTATCATTTCTTTCCACAGCTTTGTGAGCCATAGCAATCAGAATAATACTGATTCAACTAGCTGTCGGTTTTTGTCTATTTTGTACATGTATGGGAATTTATTAGCAGTTCTGGATTCAAGATAATTAGACACTGACTATTTGATGGTATTAGGAATTTTGGGTAGCTTTTAAAAATATAATAATGGCATGGGAATTACAGTTCTTTGCAAAATATTAGTGTATTTTTGTAAATTTCATACAATATATTCTGATCATATTTAAGCCCCATCCCCTATCTGTGATCCTCTTGCAGCTTACCACCTGATTTCATACACATTAAAGCTTACCTTTCAAATCTGGGTTCCCAAATGACCTTCAGTGTACATCCATCCACTGGAGCCTCATTACCCTACCTAGTGTCACACTCTTAGAGAAAACCAACTCTCCTCTGCCCAGTACTTACCAGTTGCAAATAGTATATTTTGTCCTTTGAAGATGAAGCATCTCCCTTTCTTAAATGCTTCATTTTGAAAAGTCGAAATATCACCCACCCCCAACAAAATAAAAACTGTGGCAATAAGATTTTTCACCTGAGATTACAAAATTGAATAATTGTAATCTTTGTTATACTGGTAAATTTTCGACATTAGTATGAAATCTATAAGTGCCTTATTTCTTTGAAAGAAAATAATGAATTTATGGTCCAAAAATATCAATATTTCTGTGTTATATATAATATATATATATATAATAAAGGAAAAGTCCAAGTTATAACTACTTAGGTCAATGAAAAAATGGTAGTTTTGTTGAACATGTCCTTTTAAAATTACCACACCAGACAGAACTATGGGTGAATGAGACAGCATGGATGCTTTACAGTCAGAGTGTACATATTGATATCTTGTGATTATTGAATGCTTATGCTCCAGTCAAAGATGTTTTATTACACCTAACAGAAAGCACTCATTATAGATCAGGCCAAAAGGGGAATGTGAAAGATGTGAGGCAATTCCATATAACCAAAGACAGGAAAGCAGTTGAAGGAGGGGTAATATGCCTAACATGCCCAACCCCTGTGCCTGGAAGGCCCTCCGGTCAGGTTATGCTCTTTGGATCTTCCAGATGAACTCCTCCACACCTTTCCTTACCTCTCTCTGCTCTAGGAAGGTGATCTGTATGCATGCTATTGTATGATTTCCATGCCTCCAGGTTCTGGCCAGATTTAGCCAGTAAAGAGACCTTATCAAAATTAGAGGTTAAGAGAGTGGTGAGATTGGGTTATTAGATACCCAATCTCTGTAGATTCACTCCAGTAGATTCCTTCTGTCAAACACAGGGCAGGTCTTCCTGAAATAAACATTTCCATCTGATTTGTTACTGGGATTTCATGTGTCCACTTCCAGTGACTGCATGTTCCACTTAACTTTTAGACTTAGGAGTGTTATCCAACTCTCTTCTTAAGGTATCCTCAATTATCCACATTTGAGTGTGGTGACTAAGTCTCGGACTCTCTCTTTCTTTCGCCCTCTGCTTCCCCCTCCCTTCTTCTTCCTCCCTCTTCCTTCTTTCCCCTTTCTCTCTACCATTATGAATGAGGAAATACCAGTCTATGATTCCTCAGATCTTATGCCAACACAAATCGACTCTAATAGCAACTATAGGAACTTTACAGCACATCTTGCTTTCTTTTTTAAAGTATTTAAATATGCTGTCTTCTGTAACACCAATGATTAGCCATAGATTATATTTTGCAGGCTTTTCTCATTTAAAAATATTGAAATACTAAGAAATTTAATACTATAACTAAGATCACAAAATAAGAGACAGAATATGTATTATAACCTAGGAAGACTCTTTTAAGAAAATATATTCATAACTATTATGGTTGGAAGTTTAGTAGTTGGTTGGGGTTGAATGTCCAGTATTGATTCACCCAGCTTCATAGTAAATTATTAATAGAATGCTGAATCTTACAATTTATTTTCTAATGAATGAGGTAAGATATCATGATTTACTTCTAATGAGTAGGCCGTTGGGAGAAAGCTCCCTAAACAGACTACTAGTCTTGGCAATAAAATTGAATAAAACATCTATTACATCTTTTCAAGATTTAATTTATTCATATGTTTGGAGTTGCTCATAGAAGTTAGAAAAAGGCATTGGCTCCCCACAAGCTGGAGTTACAGTCAGTTGTGAACCATCTGACATTAGTTCTGGGAACTGGACTCAGGTCCTCTGGAAGATCAGCAAAGGCTCCTAAACACTGAATTACCAGTGCACCCCCCCATGTATTGTACCTTGCTTGCCTATTTTTATTAATTTATTTACTTATCTGTTGTGTGTGTGTCTGTGTTTACTTACCACACTTTTCATGAGAACAAGTTTTTAGGTATGTTTATAAAGTGATGAATCAATTTATGAATTTCTCATATCTACAGGATATATCTTTGCACACATCAACTCTCCTGCACACATCATCAAAAAAATAAAGAATGAAATCAATCATATCTGGGTTCATCCAGAACTGGGGACTTGATTAATATCTCCAAATTTTATACTCTCTTTTCCACAATGAACATAGTATCTGGACATTTTTATCAGATACATCACTCAGGTAACCAGCATACATGTTCTGCCACTGAAAAAATGATATTTTATTAGACCAGACAGAAGAGTATGGACAAAAATTGTTCACAGCCTTCTGTTATTCTGACAGTTTATAATTTTATACCTAGCTAGTCTATCTGGGGAAAAGTGAAATATTGCTTTTAATTCAGGCATTTAAATCTCATTCAGTGTATGTATCAACAAGTCATCATGAGAAACAGATTCTGATTAATTGGTATGGAACAAAAATAAATCATTTAAACTGATAGAGAAAGATGTTATGGTGTTTCATAGCCACATTACATTTATTCCCGAATAAAGAAACAGCTTGACTCTTGGACTTAGTTATAAGGCTAAGGGTGGACCTGAACTCTGAGACTTTCTTCCTTCAGATGTCTCATAGAACTGTGTGCCCCAGTCAGGCTTTACCCCTCATTTTTTTTTGAAACAGTATCTCCAGTATGAACTGGGGAACTAGAAACTAGGATCCACTCTTATTTTATTAGAAAACACTGTCCTTTGATCTCTAGCCCTGCAATATAAATAAACACACACACACACACACACACACACACACACACACACAACTACAAACAGATCTCTCAATTCTTCCCATATTCAGTGGGAACCTTGCTGCTGTCAGTGTTTTGATGAGTTAATCAAGCACACCCTCATTCATTCACTGTCTTGGGTAAAGGGCAATGAGGGATCTTGAGGGATTAAGGTCGTATGCCCAGGTCACAAGAGAAGCAGATGTCTCAGTGAGCTTGCTTACATTATAATCAGTAACATTTTTGGTTTCAAGGTTAGGCAAAAGTCATTAGTCCAGATTATGTTTATATTATAAAAGTCATTGCTACAAGATATGCCTTTGATAGATTTATTTTTAAAAAATATATACATTTAGTGTTTCACACAGCTGTAAGATCAATCAAGAACATGGTGGCATTTCCATAGAGATTAGGAAGAACAATATTCAGCTCCCTAAGGAGGAATTATTGTTTCATGTGGGGGCTGGGATGATAGGTTAGCAGTTAAGAGCACTTGCTGTTCAAGCAAAGGGTCAAAATTCTGTTCCCATTACCCATGTGGGGCAGCTCACAACTTCCTGTAACTCTAGCTCCAGGGTATCCAACACACTGTTCTGATCTCCAGGGACACTTGCAGACCTGTGCACATACCCACACACAGATACACACTACAAAATTGTTTTAGGGAGCAATAGCAATAAATAACCAGTGTACTGGAAAAAAATTAAACAATGCCTTTCTAAAACAAAGTATAAATGCATTAAAACCAAAATAGCTACTTCTTTTTCCACTAATTCTTTTTGTTTGTATGTCTTATTCAGATATGGCCTCCTTATAGCCTCAGCAGGCTTTAAAATCATTTTGTAGAATAGATTGGCCTCTATTTCACAGATATATGCCTGCTTCTTTCTCCTGAATGCTGAGATTAAAGGCATGCATCACTATACCTGGCTACTAACTTTTCTCATACGGTATCAACACATTGTCATCTTTATATATTCCTTTTAAAAATTATTGCTCTGTGAATTCAATACTGTGTTCTAAATGTCAGTATTTTCAGCATATAGTATGATATCTGACATATACGAGATGGCCCATAAGTGTTTTTTGAATGAATAAATGAAATGCAAATGAAAAGCATTCTTATCTCCAATATTATCTCCCATTTAGTCCCACTATGTGATAATGAATATACTATGAAATTTATCTCAGAGAGTGCAATGATATTTCATTCATTTCTCCATGTTGGATAAAATCCAAAGTCTAGCAATGATAAGGAAGGTGTGCAACTGGGGGTTTTGTCATCATAATTCTAAGATGCTGCTTTGGAACCCTGGCTAAAGTTCATGATACCTACAAGATTCCACCACTGCAGATCCCCTCATTGTGTGAGAGAAGGGATTCCTATCTGCTTATCAAATACATAATGAATGTGCCATGCCATAAACTATATTATAGGAGGCTACATTCAAATTTTAGCTGACTGTTAATAAAAAGAAAGAACATGTTAGGGGGCGTTGGAGATGGCTGTCCTTTAAGACACATATGACATCACATAAAAGGCAGACTTTCTGGTCTTCTGGGATCTGAGCTAGAGTAGAGGCCCATGCCAAGTTCTTTATGTAAAGAGGGCCACATGGTAGTTGAGTGAAATTTGATGTTTTGCTTAGTTCTTTCAGATTTGTTTACTTTAGTAGAGGTTATGGAAAGGTTGAATCAATAAACACTTTCTTTTCAGTCAGCAGGCTTGCCAGGGACCTCAATAGTCATACTTAACATGAAGCTGATCTCTCTCTGAGAATCCCGTCATTGCTTGTTTCCTGGAGGAAAAAGAGATCTCAGGGCTGGTAAGCACTGATCCTGAGATACCTGCCAGAGACTTTGAGACTTCTCATTTTATTCTACAGATTAAGTTGACAATCATTCAAATGTTTACTATAATAGGAATTGATCAACTATATTCATATTAATTTTCAATAAGAAGTGATAACAGTTGCATAAATATGTTCTGATGAATTCTCCATTACCTAGTTTTTACATTAAAACAAATAGTGATGGTTTTGACATCTTAGAGCCCTAATTCATACATGAATTTTAAATCATCCTATATTTTTCCCTTAAGATTTTGATACAATGACTATTTATGAAACTAAAATCCCCAATGTAGCATCAACTTGCTACATGGCTCTGTTAATAGTTACCCAACAAATAAGCAAGCCAATTAAGAATTAAGCAATTTAAAAAGTCATAGAATGTAGTATTCGAAAGTGTGAAGTGAAAAAAATTAATAGGTCAAACAAAGTGTATTTTCAAATCCTTTATTCTCCTTTTCTCCTAATCACAGTCTTTTTGTCTCTCCTGGTTGTCTGCTGGGATGTACTAGTATAGGTAAAGACACTGAACAGGGAAGTTGAAAGGAATATGATTTTATGGTGCTTACAATTTGTTTTTAAAGAACTTTACTTCTTATTATACCTTTGACATCTAGTAACCATTATCAGCCCCAAGAGTTTGCCTTCCTGCAGACAAAACCGTTTCGACCTCTCCTTGGACCTGTGCCCAGCTTTACTATAATAAGGTGTTTATTTTATCTCTTCTCCTGTTTTGCTTGTTGTGTCCCTACATTGCACAGGTGCACATCAAGTTCTATCATTTTCCCCTTGTTCTTGAAATAGAAGAACGCAATGAGGAAGTGCTTAGTGAATTGGAGAAAGCCCCAAAGCAGGTGGGGAGGCTAAGCCGTGACACCCGGATTATCACTACCAGGGAAACCAAAGTGAGGGAAATGATCTCATCCTTGGTCCTGAGTTGGAAGACCCCCAGTATCCAGACCAAGGGGGAGCAGAACCACCTGATCCATCAGTGAAAGAAGCCTGCATGTTGCTGAATGAAATGTCCCATGTAATTAGGCTGATAGTGTCAGAATTATCCTGTGCTGTCCAGTTGTAATAGTACATAGAACAAATTAGAAGTCCACATTTGAGAATGAATGTAGAAATTGTTCCTTATGGGGCTGGGGGAGATGGTTCCTAAAGTGCTTGCTTTGTAGGCACAGGACCTAAATCCATCCCTAGAAGTCATGTTTAAACAAAGCTGCAGTTAGTAGCTCACAGGTGTGATCCCAACTCTTGGGAAGAGGAGACAGACAAGAGGATCTGGGCAGGGGTGGAGGCTTGCTTGTCAGTCGGCTTAGGTGAACCAGTGAATTTGAGGCCAACGAGAGACTTTGTCTCACAATCAAAATGGAGGGTCAGTGAGATGACTCAGCTGGTGAAGGTGCTTGCCACCAAGCCTGAAGATCTGAGTTTGACATCTGGGACCCACGTGATAGAAGGAGAAATAGATTCCAGAAATTTGTCCTTTGACCTCCACATGTACATCATAGTGTGCACAGACACACACACACACACACACACACACACACACACACAGAGTAAATAAATCAATCTTAAAAAATAAAAATGGAAGTACCTTGCAAAACTATATGTGAAAATGTCATCTGATCTCCATACGCATATATGCACATGTGAATACACACATGCTTACTCATATGCATCCACCCATGTACATACAGAAAATTATTATTGATAAACAAACAGGATTCCTATGTTAACTTTTATTGTTATTTATACCATGTTTACTTTTTGCTTTTAAGTTTTATTTAATATTGGTGACAAATTGTGACCAAGTTTCAGCCTGTTTTTCATTTTTACCCTTTCTTCCCTATTTTCTTTATGACTCAATAAAGTTGTTATGTGGCCCAGCTGACCTCAAACTTGTGATCCTCCTGCCTCTCCCTTCTCGAGATTACAAGTGTGAGCCCTACTCATCACAAAAAGGATGTGATTCTCATAGTCCTACTGGTCAAACCACATAAGCCTTGATGTAACTGTTAGCAGCAAAGTGTAGAGTAGCCCACTGGTTTCTTTTTATGTCTGGATCATTCTTTGCCTTCTCTGCTTCAGTGAGAACCGGAAGGGAAAGACGCAGAGCTCAGATGACCTTTTACAGTCGTCAATGTCCTCATGTTTATTAGACAGCTCATACTTACGACCTAGATAATCAAAACAGAAGTGGAAAAGGACAAAAACTGTAAGATGAGTTGAAGACTGGCTGACTATATTCTAGATTGGAAGAGCTGATATGGATTCCGGGCATTTGGCTGAGTGTGAAGGAAACTTAGAGCAGTCACTCACCTGATAAGAGATGGTGAGCTTATAGACTGCTTCACACTCACCAAATTTTTTAAGGATGAGGAAGATTAAAGAAACCACAACAGACACACCAAACAGTTAAACCAGTGAACCAAAAATGTCTTCTAAGAGACTAACAGTTCGCTTTTACACTCTGTATAAGCAGGCTATATTTTTTAAATTCCCTGAAGTTCCACCATTTTGTTCTTCTCAGTGCTCTTTTATTACCAATGTGGCATTCCGCCTTTGCAGATCTGAGCATCAGCTCACGGAAGGAACATGCGAGGTCAGGCTGAACACATTCCTTTTATTTGAGCCATAGCTTTGTGATACCCATGAGGCTTACCTCTGCAACAGCTCTTGAATACGTAGACTGTTTGACCAGAGTTCAGGACAGACGAGACCGAACAGTTTGAATAAAGACTGAGTCTGGAAGAGACCATGTAGTGAGAGCTGCATGACAGAAGGACAGGGATGAATACAGCTGGACTGATTTCCTGGGTTTAACTTTCAATGTTTCCTCCTCTTCCTTTGATTCTTAAGACAATACTGGGGTTCCGGGGGAGGGGGGAGACATTTACTGTGCCAACTGGTATGCTCTGTTCTATGGGAGCACCTTGAAGACTTCAACACATGTATCTGCCTTGTCAAAGAGTTCGCTTTTCAAACAATTTGACATTTTAAGCTGTCAGCTGCTTGGAAAGTTTACCTCCAGATGCAGTTGTTCTGAGTACCAATTTCCATGTGGTCAGTTTTCTTCTGCCCCCTTCCCAAACTGTGGGCCAAATCCAGAGCCCTGGCTGACCACATCATTCTGTCTCTAAAACACAATTGCCTGTTATGGTTTTTCCCAGAGACCAGAAAACCCAGCTGTCTGTGAATTCACTGCTCTAGCCTGATTGTTTCTGAAGGATCCACCCACAGTGAGCAATTTTTATTTTCTTCTTTGCCCCCAAGTTCTTTTAAGCTCACTCAATGACTTACAGCATATGTCTTTTATGTTAGAAGAAAAATTCATTCCAAATTTTTGAGTTATTCATTAATTTATTTATGTTTACTTTTGTTCACAGATAATAATTATATATCTTTGGGGTTATAATATGATGTTTGGTACACTTAAATACGGTGTATTGGGGACTGGGGTGATTGCCCTTTAAGCTGTAATGTTTAAAACCTGTTTTCTATTTTCTTTTCTTTTTTGTGGCTTCTGGAGACAAGGTCTCCCTACAGCTCTAGCTTGTCTGGAACTCCCTATGTAGACCAGACTGGCCTTGATCTCACAGACATCTGCCTGCTTCTGCCTCCTGTGTGCCGAGATTAAACGCAAATGCCAACATACCCAGCCAAGTTTTCTTATCTTGCAATCTAGCTCTGTAAGTCTCTCATAGGAATAAAAGCTTTAAAATCTTCCTATTGGAGCAGAGCTTATCAGTAACAATTACTCTAGTCCTGCTGTGTTCACTGCATTTTGTCCACACACCACTAACAGAGAGTTATCTCTAAAGTTTGTTTTTCTCACACTGAAACTAAGAAATTCCCATGGCTTTAAATTCTGCAAATAAGAAGATGAATTTTTCTGTTGCTTTGTTCAACATTGTTTTGATTGTCTTGTAAGAGGAATGTTCCTACAGAACAGGTTTTTGTAATTTTTCCTTCTCCCATAAATTTTAATTAGTTATTACTACATTTATAATCTTTACATGTAAAATCTGAGCGTTCTTGGGCTGGGGAATTGTCATTCAGTTGGTAAAGTGCTTGTCTAGCATACAGGAGTCCCTGGGTTCTGATGCCCAGCACTGCATAAAATGCCTTAATTAAATCCCAGCATTTGGGAGGTGGAGGCAGGAGGATTAGGACATACTCAGCTACACATGGAGTTAGAGACCACAGCCTGGGCTGCATGACAACCTATGTAAAAAAATATCTGGGGGGCTGGAGAGATGGCTCAGAGGTTAAGAACACTGACCTTTCTTGCAGAAGACCTGGGTTCTAATCCCAGCACCCACATGGAAGCTAATAACTGTCCGTAAGTCCAGTTCCAGGGGATCCAACAGCCTCTTCTGACCTCCTCGGGCATTGCACGACACGGGAGCACTTACCTACATGCAGGCAACACATGCATACACATAAAATAAAACTAATAAATGAAATATTTTAAAAATTGTCTGGAAGCTCTTCATGAATGTATCCATTTGTGGGGGTCTCAGTGATATAAGCAATATCTTCTTTCCTCATAAGAAATTCATAGTATAGTGGAGTGAAATACCTGAGACATCTCATGTAAGATAGATCTGCTTAACTCACCAGAAGGATGTGCTTCAACACTGAACACTTATGTGTATGTGTGTGCGTGTGTGTGTGTACGTTTGGGGGGCAGAAGTCAATGTTAGGTGTTTTCCTCAATCTTCTTCCACCTTATTTTTGAGGTAGGGTCTCTCACTGAACCTGAGCTCACTACTTGGCAAGACTGACTAAACAGCAAGACCCTAGGATCTTGGAACACCCCCAAAGTCTGCACCTCCCAAGCACTGGAGTTGCAGACTCATGCCACCACACCCCACTTTTTATGTGGATGCTGGGGATCATAACTGAGGTCCTCATTCTAGTGTAGAATGCACTTTACCGAGTCCTGTCCATAATCCCTCAACTCAGTACAATTTAATAACGTTTCTAGAGTCATTCTTTGTGGGATTGTGAAGCTAATTATTAGGCTGGCAAATGTTTTCCAAATAGAAGACAGGAAAGCAGGAAGATGACCTACTGGCCCTTTCTCTCCCACAGAAGCACTAGACGTGCCCCACTCAAGCCCCTGTTATACCAGGCTAAATCTTTCACCTTTATTCCCTCTCACTGCAACTTAGGGGGATTTTAATTTTCCGTCTTTGTTTTCTGTTTTTGAACCTTTCTGGGACACGTTCCTGAGAGGCAGTTATGCTAATAGACCATACAGATTACAGTGGACTCCCCCAAAAGTGTCTTTTATAGCCTTTTAAGGTTTAATTTAGTATTTTATGATTTATTTTATTTTTTATTTGTGTGTGTATGTGTGTGTGTATGTGTGTCTATATGTATGTCCATGAGGGCCAGAAGAGAGCTTGTATATGTTTGTGTGTATGTGTGTGTAATTGTATATGTGTGTATGTGTGTATATGTGTGTGTGTCTGTATGTGTATGTATGTATGTGTGTATGTATGTGTGTCTATATGTGTATGTGTTTGTATATGTGTGTGTATGTGTGAGTGTATGTGTGTGTATGTGTGTGTATGTGTGTATGTGTGTGTATGTGACTGTATGTGTGTGGATGTATGTGTGTATCTGTATGTATATATGCGTGTATATGTGTGTGTATTTGTGTGTACATGTGTGTATGTGTGTGTATGTGTGTGCACATGCAATGGCATGTGTGGAGGTCAGAGTACCTCTTGTGAAAGTTGCTTCTCTCCCTCTACCTTGTGGCTCCTAGGGACT
>NW_008353604.1:1603185-1639031 GCF_000622305.1 Nannospalax galili | reverse complement strand
GGGTCTCAGTGATATAAGCAATATCTTCTTTCCTCATAAGAAATTCATAGTATAGTGGAGTGAAATACCTGAGACATCTCATGTAAGATAGATCTGCTTAACTCACCAGAAGGATGTGCTTCAACACTGAACACTTATGTGTATGTGTGTGCGTGTGTGTGTGTACGTTTGGGGGGCAGAAGTCAATGTTAGGTGTTTTCCTCAATCTTCTTCCACCTTATTTTTGAGGTAGGGTCTCTCACTGAACCTGAGCTCACTACTTGGCAAGACTGACTAAACAGCAAGACCCTAGGATCTTGGAACACCCCCAAAGTCTGCACCTCCCAAGCACTGGAGTTGCAGACTCATGCCACCACACCCCACTTTTTATGTGGATGCTGGGGATCATAACTGAGGTCCTCATTCTAGTGTAGAATGCACTTTACCGAGTCCTGTCCATAATCCCTCAACTCAGTACAATTTAATAACGTTTCTAGAGTCATTCTTTGTGGGATTGTGAAGCTAATTATTAGGCTGGCAAATGTTTTCCAAATAGAAGACAGGAAAGCAGGAAGATGACCTACTGGCCCTTTCTCTCCCACAGAAGCACTAGACGTGCCCCACTCAAGCCCCTGTTATACCAGGCTAAATCTTTCACCTTTATTCCCTCTCACTGCAACTTAGGGGGATTTTAATTTTCCGTCTTTGTTTTCTGTTTTTGAACCTTTCTGGGACATGTTCCTGAGAGGCAGTTATGCTAATAGACCATACAGATTACAGTGGACTCCCCCAAAAGTGTCTTTTATAGCCTTTTAAGGTTTAATTTAGTATTTTATGATTTATTTTATTTTTTATTTGTGTGTGTATATGTGTGTGTGTGTATGTGTGTCTATATGTATGTCCATGAGGGCCAGAAGAGAGCGTAAGATTCCCCTTGAGCTAGAGTTACAAGCAGTTGTGAGCTGCCTGAGGTGGGAATCTCCTGAGAGGCAGTTATGCTAATAGACCATACAGATTACAGTGGACTCCCCCAAAAGTGTCTTTTATAGCCTTTTAAGGTTTAATTTAGTATTTTATGATTTATTTTATTTTTTATTTGTGTGTGTATATGTGTGTGTGTGTATGTGTGTCTATATGTATGTCCATGAGGGCCAGAAGAGAGCGTAAGATTCCCCTTGAGCTAGAGTTACAAGCAGTTGTGAGCTGCCTGATGCAAGTGGTGGGAATCAAACTCAGGTCCTCTGGAAGAGCAGAAAGCACTCTTAACTCTGAAGCCCTCTCTGCAGCCCCTTTATATTTAAGTGTGTGTGTGTGTGTGTGTGTGTGTGTGTGTGTACATGCACATGCATGCACATGAGTGTATGTGCCCACTCAGGCCAGAAGATGGTGTCAGACACCCCAGAGTTAGAGATACAGTTGATTCTGAGCTGATGGACAGAGATGCTGGGGACAAAACTCAGGTCCTCTGCCAGAGTAATACTCGTTCTTAACGGCAGAGAGATTTCTGCAGTCTCACAAAAGCATCTTTTTATTAAATTGTTTAAAGCCAAACTTGGATAGCCATGCCAAAGTTTGACAGTACAAGTGTGGAGCTTTTTTATAATTTCCCAAGGATACACTTCATTTTCCTCATGTTAACCATAAAGAACTTGAATTTAAAAGGCGTCTGCCCTTGGTGAATTTTGAAAGTAGCAACAATTTTATACTCACACACACACACACACACACACACACACACACACACACACACCACATCACATGTCTGAGGGAATGAAATGGTATCTTTCATCTAAAACAAGTTGTCATTAGGACTTAATCTTTCTAGGAAAACAGGTCAGACAAAAACATTTGAATCCATAATTGGCGTCTTCTAAGGTGCCTGCCATCTGGACCTCACTGGTTTAATTAGTCATGCAGGGTGGCGGTCTGCTTGTAAAAATCTTGCACTCCATTAACCTTGACTTTTCACACGTTGACATTTCAGGCTCTTTCTGTCTTTCCTATGGGGCAGTGGCCATGTTTCCATTTCATAGGAGTCTACCTCAGGGTTCACGAGCCAGGCGCTTGTTATTTGGCAAAGTCAGGGAGCTCAAGTCTCTAAATAGTGGTAGCCAGGAAAGGCTGCAGGCAGCTAAAAATGGTAAGACAACAGGAGTCATAGGACACACCACACCCTTCCTTCGAGAAGTCCAAACAGCATGGTGAGCAAGGACTGGGAAAGACAGGGGAGAGAAATAGCACAGAGATGAACCCAAGTAACACATAAAGAGAGTTCATGCACTGAGGCAGTTTGAATCAACTGTGAACAGCTATGCAAAATCTGATTATTTGACTTCTGAAATAAGTCTCACAAATTACCGTTTAAGTGAAGTGATACTTAACTTTTGGGGTAAGGAAATAACACTTCTGATATTTCAGGGCATTATATCCAATATGTCCTTTATTTCCATCTTACTACTGATTATTTTTGGATATAGATGTTAAAGACAGGAGCAGCCATCATTGGTCAAAAGCATGTCTGTTTTACCTAAGACTTTGCTGTTACTCTTTGTTTGAAGCTATGAACTGAGAGGTGAAGATGACGATCAGATTCTGTAAATTGGTTCCAAGCTAATTAGAGATTCACTGACATCAGAGAATTCCAGGCAGTCCTGTCTCTAGTGGTCTAAGGAGAATCTACTTTTGTAGAATGTCAACAATCATTTAAAGAAGACTCAGGTCTTATCTGAAGTAGAAAATACTTTTTCTCCTATTTATTTTCTAATAACTTTATTTATAATTTTATTTATGTGTTTTAGTATTCCATTTATTGCTTTGCCTATTTATTAAAATATAAAAATGTTTTTTTCCTTAGGACAATTAACCATGTCTTTCTTTTTGCCATTATTATTTTGTTCATTAATAAATATTTACTGTGTCCTAGAATTCTGATATTATCAAAGACAATAAAATTTAAGTTTAAATGTTTAAGTTCACTTGCTTCAAGAGAGAATTACCAGTTAGCAATAAGGTGTTAGAAATCAGATTTTGGAAATCAGAAAGATATTTTGCCATAGTTCTCCAGTATGCCTGTTTCAACACACAATATCTCTAGAAACATAATCTATTATGCACGGCCTGGATGGAGTTCTTGAAGTAACATACTGAACATTGAATTGATTCACGAGTTGTAACCGTAATCGTTAACTATAATTCTTTAGAATGGAAAAAATGTCATGGAACTCCTTCAGCAGGTTCCTTTGCCTTCTTTAATTTGGAAGGCTAGCTACTGCCCTTGAGTAAATCAGTATGATCTATAAATAGGCTTATTGTTTATTGTGAGAGAACAGTACCTGGATTTGAGCATATTGGAAGCTGCTGGAGCATCAGAGAGGGGACCATGCAGCTGGGAAGGAACATGTAAACAAAGTGGTCTTGCACACAGGCTTCTGTAAAGTCACCATCAAACCCTATAAAGACTGTTACCAGTTGGGACATCAAAACGTCTTCCCAACTTTTACAGAGACTAGTTGTTCAAGGAAGTCCTCCCTAGTCCGTTTTTCTACTGGTTATATCTTTTTCTAAATAGCTTTATTAATTCTTTGAGAAGTTATATAATGTATCTTTTTTCGCTTCTCCTGGTCTTTTTGAAACAGTGTCTCCCTGAGGCCTAGCTAACCTGGAACTGGCTATGTATACCAGGCTGATCTCAATCTCACAC
Organism: Nannospalax galili; assembly: GCF_000622305.1. Lineage (NCBI taxonomy): Eukaryota > Metazoa > Chordata > Mammalia > Rodentia > Spalacidae > Nannospalax > Nannospalax galili. Next base: position 1,635,352 of record NW_008353604.1, on the reverse strand, counting down.
CTGTCTCTGCCTCACAGGTGCTGGGATTAAAGGCATGCACAACCACGCTAGGCTCTTTACAATGTGTTTTGATCAAGTTTACACCCAGCTCTTCCTCTGAACTTCTCCCAGATCTATCCTCACCTCCCTATTTACCCAGACTTCCTGTCTTCTTGTTTTAATAACCCACTGACTCTGATTTGAGCTTTCTGTATACTCCTGTGTGTGGGCCCATCCACAGGAGTATAGTTGGGCTACCAGGAGATACACTCTTAAAGAAAACTGACACTCCCTCTACCAGAAACCATCTACTGTCCATAACTTCTCAGTTAGGGCAGGGTCTCCCGATCCCCTTCCCATGACGACTGGCTTGGTCTTATGCAAGTCTTAAGCAGACAACCACAGCTCATATGTCTGGAAGACACTATTTTGCTGTGGTCCTCCCTAAGCTCTGGTTCTTAAAATCTTTCCACCTCCTCTTCCATGATTGTCCCTGAGCCTTAAGGAATGAGTGTGATACAGATGTCCCATTTGTTACTGAACACTCCAATGACACTTACTCTCTGCTGTTCGACCAGTGTCTGCTGGTTCTCTCTCATCACTGTTACACTACAGAGCAAGCTACATCAAGACTGGATACCTTATGAAAATAGCAACTTTTGATATGAGCAGGCTAGGAGTGGTTATTGATCTGAGCAGTTCAAAGGGCTGGTTCTCTGGTCTTAAATGGGGATAATCAAGTATCAAGCAAAGAAACTGTGAACTGCGACAAAGTAATAGAGAGTATCCTTCTCCTTATGGTCTAGATGGCTAGGAGGGCATGTTTTTATGGAAGGTGGAGCAATGCTTGGAATGGGTAAACTAGCGTGTTCATAGTATTTTAATAACTGAACCATGTCAAAGATGTAAAGAGGCAGGAAACATGACAAACTTCACCTGTGTAGAGAAAGGTATTATGAAACGATGTGCCAGGGGTACACAAGCAACAGGATTGTGACTGTCAATATAATTCATTAGCATATGTGTATGTTTCCTACCCAAAACATTTCCATTTGAAAATTTAAAATTTCCCAAGATTATAATTGATTAGGATGTCAAACTATGTGTGGATAGGTAAAGATGTCAAAAATTTAGAATTAGAGAGAAGGGACATAAGGTAGTGACTTAAATTTCCATACATTGAAAGCTAATGATGCCTTTGCTGTGGTTGGTATAATAAATTTTCTGGCACCCCCCTTGAAGTGCCAGTCTGGACATGGCCTTGGCATAATGTGGGCTCCTTCCTAGAGCATGTTTGTGTGTTGTGACTTGTTCTGGAAGTTTGTTTTATCATGATTATCCTCTATTCATCTCCAATACTCTTAAAATTCTGCATTAGTTCTTTTAAAGCAAAGCCCTGGGAGCACAAGTGAACAGTGAAGCAATGAGACAGGACAGTACCAGTTTGTCCCCACATAGTGAAGAATATTTAGTGATGAAGAAAGGAAAAATGTGTACATGATGCATGAGTATCCACATGTCCTGCTAAAGCACTGAGCAAACTTAGCAAACAGATTTAAAATACATGGAGTGCATTGATACCTTGAGAGGTTCTTAGGACACTAAGGTTTCTTTGAATAGTTTTAGGTAAGAACATTTTTCTTCTACAATTTACACACAAGATTTCATTACATGCTTGGCAAAACAAAATGCTATAAAATCCCTTCCCAAGCATATAAGCAACTCTTCCTACTTACCCAGGGCTAAGGGATTTTCTGAGACATGGAACATTTTGGTGTTGAAATTCAGAATGTCTTGGGCGAAGAATAGTAAATTGATTGCTCTCCTTGCAAGTGTGTTTTCTGGAAGGAGAGTTGATAATCTGTCATTTCACATGGTTTAACCAAAGTGCATTTGGTTAAACTGAGTGCTAAATTATTCTATATGTCTTACAGATAGAGAGGTTTTATTTAGTTTTATATGGAAATTTCCAAGTTTTTCTACTTTGCTGTCCATTGCTGAAGCTGAAATAGAACAGAGTTTCATTCACTTACGGAACTTTGGGTAAATGAGTAAAAATAAATACTTTAATTTAGTAAAATAGCAGAAAATATGTTATTATTTTTAATTAAGAAAAAGCCTTAATCCATCCCGTTTATTATTGTTTTTCTATCAAATGAGTATGCTGAGTTAAATTATTTCCAAGATGCTTCTAGAAATGATATTCTGTAACTTTTTTCCTTTTAATAAAACATATCTCAAATCAAGACAGAAGGTATTTCAGAGGGCAGACTAAGCTTTCAAAGAGTTAAACAGAGGGCCAGAATGCTGCCATTTTAACAGAACATTTAAACCAACTAAGTATACTAACTACTGTTATTGTTTATTTTCTTTCTAGTCTAGGGATTTTTTTTTTCCTTTTTAATCTGCCAGAAGGGAACCTTCAGGATTTGAGCCCTAACATTGTTCCTAAGACTTGAATTTATTTTTTAATTAGTGTTAAAATAAAAATAAATGTTCACTTTCTGGTACAAGTTTGGGAGACAAAATAAAAAGAGAGAGAAACTTCCTCATCTGAGAAGATTTAATGGTAATCTGCACTGTAAAAGAACATTTTGAAAAATATAAAACAAAGAGCTTTCAAAGTAGTCAAAGACTAATGTAAAGTGATATATTTCAGACAGGAGAGATGGTGTAACTTACCCCTGTCACTGCTGCCTGTTTATTGTGTTTGTCTGGTTGGCCTGGCAACCAGCTCATGCCATTTCACTCATTTTATAATGTTCCTGTAAATGTTAGGTAGGCCTGGATTTATTATACACTGTCAACACCTAAAATGGAACCCACTGCTTAACGTAGTTTATTTGGCAACGTGCCCTTGCTTCTTAAAAAAAAAAAAAAAGATGTGTGTGCATGTGTGTGTTATAAAGAAAAAAAAAATCCTGTAATATATCCAAAAGAAATGCAGCCGAGACAAAACTTGAGGTTGGGCGGCATAGGCTGTGTCAAAGGATCATTTGAGCTCTGGAGCTGTTGTGTAGTTGGGTGGGAACTTGTGACTCACAGTATTTGTGACTTGGATTTAGAGGGACAGAAGACCAAGGACCTTATTTATTGCTGAATTTATCATCCCCCAAAGAAACCAGATGGCAATCACCGTTGTTCAGAAAGGCCTCTGAGCCATCAGGGGATGAGTCATGGACTATTAGAAGCTGGATGGGTTTCTAGCCTTCTTGTTAACATGTTGATTTCATCTGCCTACTGTATGACCAGGCAAGTCTGAGAGAGCCCCTAAAGATATCTTCCTGGAGAGGATGACCAAAGAGACTACTGAGCTATCTGGAGCATTAAAGTGAGGTGGGGTAAGAGTGCCAAAGCACTTTAGAAATATTAGATGGAACTGTAAAGCTGTGGCCAGATTCAAGGGCAGCAGACTCTACACAGGGTAATGGCAGGCACAGGCAGACACCTCTGTTGCTTGACTCTTGGTCAGCCACACATTGAGCCTGTTGAGTTAATAGCCTCCTGATGGTTCTGTTAAGTATCAGTGAATGAGCCATTAAATCTTTTGTATTCTTGGGATCCGCACAGTCACCTATCTATCTTCTTGTCAGGTCACTGTGTGTTTTAAACAAACGATTGAGTGTCTAGGTGAAATCTAAAGGTTAACAGAAATTGTGGTGCCCATTTGTTAAGCTCTACTTAAGGTAATATTCCTCCAACCTCCTTCTTAGCTGTATATCTTATTATTTAAAAAATAAAAACGAATGGAAAAGGTGATGAGAAGTTATTAAAAGTATAAGCTTTGAACGTAAAGATGTTCTTAGTGTTCAGTTTTATGACTTGAATAATCATTCCAACCATAGGAATCCTAATCGTGTTTTAGAGAAACGATTTTAAATGACTCACATCACTAAATGGACGTTCATCTTCTTCATGTCTTTGTCTCCAACTTACATGTTTTGAGATAATCACTCAAGGCAAACATATGTGGAAGACATTCTTCTTATCTTATCATGTATAATGATATAAAGTTTCCAGAATTAGTGGAGTACAGAATATTAAGATATGCACATCTTAGTCATGATCATTGGTAATGTACATGAATCTATCATGTTCAGAAATGTCTAAGACTGCTAGCTCACAGTGTCACTCAATCAACATTACTTGGAAGAATGAGTAGGTACAGCTAGATTTCAAGAGAATAAAAATTCACAAGTAGGGAACTATTATTTCACATAAAGTGAGTTTCCACATAGGTCAAGTTCATTCTCAGAAATTTCCATTATACTATCCAAGTATCTCACTTGCCCCAGCCTATACTGGCACCTGATGATGCTTTATTTCCATGTTTGCCTCACACCCGAGTTGGTCTTATGTTGTTGCATTCTATGTGGAGCACTGTATTTCTAGATACTTCCAGTTTCCCAACCTCCCTTCTATCTACACCTATATCGTCTTTTCAAGGAAGCCCACCCTGACCATCGCAGGTGGAAGTGGAAACCTCCCCATCCAGTTCTTTGGTTCTCTATCAACCTCCACTGCGCTCTCAGTAGGAAACATTTTCTAGCCTCATACTTCATCTTTTTGGTAATTTATTATTTGCTCTGTTTTATTTCTTTGATCTATTGCCAATACTGGAAACGGGCAACTGTTCGATAGGCAATGAAAGATTTTATGTGTACATGTGTGCACCTGAGTGTTTGTGTGTGTACCACAAGTGTGAAGTTGGGCAGAAGAGGGTATAGGATACCATGGAGCTGGAGTTAGAGGTAGTTGTGAGCTGCCTGATGTGGATTCTGGGAATCAAACCCAGGTCCTCTACAAGAGCGAGTGCTCTTGACAGTTAAGTCATCTTTCCAGCCTTCACCGGACAATCAGTAAATATTTATAAAACAAATAAATCTTTTAAAATATAGTATAATCATTAATATATGATACAAAACAGTAGCAGTGAGAAAAACATGTCAAAAAAAGACTCTTTTCAATCTTGGTTGTACCACATGACTCTGGGCAAATAATGAGTTCTCAAACTCATTTTCTAATGTACAGTGTGTAAGAAATATCCCTTATCATATGAGGGCAATGCATGGTAAATGTGTCCTAATCACCCAGCAGAATATGTTGTGAACAGTAGATACTCAATAAATGCCTATTCTTTTTTTTTACTTAACATACATTAAATAAAATAAAATTTCTTTAAAATATCTTGTGTAGCCGGGCATGGTGGTGTATGCCTTTAGTCCTAGCACTTGGGAGGCAGAGGCAGGAGGATCTCTGTGAGTTCAAGGCCAGTCTGATCTACATAGTTAGTTCAGGTCAGCTACGACTACAGGGGGACCCTGTCTCAAGAAGACAAAAATAAATAAATAATAAATAAAATATATGTGGAAGAAAAGCATAGTGTATAAATTAAACACAAACTTATAAACAGAAATACGAAATAGGCAATCAATGTCTTATCATGTATTAACATGTGATAAGATTTCCATATCTCCCCTGAGACTTTCAGAATAAGGTTAACATCGCACATCAAGCCTTTGAAGTGAACTGGCTTATTTCTGCAACTGTAAATGATATTGCTACTTTGATAAGGTTCCTCGTTTGACTCTCTGATCTGATGAATCACTCATCTGACCATAGATGGATTATTTTGTGTCCTGCAAAGAATGGGCCCTCAACTTCATTTGAAATATCAGGCAAGCACAAAAATCTAAAATTAGGGACAGGAGAGATGGCTCAACAGTTAAGAGAACTGACTGCTCTTGCAGAGGGTGCAGGTTCGATTCTCAGCATCCACACAGTAGTTAACAGCTGTCCTTAACTCCAGTTCCGGGGTATTTGATGCCCTCTTCTGACCTCCCCGGGCATTGCATGACATGGGGGCACTTACACACATGCAGACAATATAGTCATACACATAAAATCAAAATAACAATTAAAATATTTTTAAAAATCTAAATTTATACAAACAAATTACCAAATTCCCTTTTCTTTCTTAGCAAAGATGTATTTTTCTTGTAGGAGCTTGGGAAACCTTTCTCCAAACCCAACGTGGCCTGGGAAAGACTGATCCCCCTCCTATTTGAAGACTCACATCTTATCTTCTGGTCCATTCCATCTTGGCTCCCTGGCAACTCTTTCTATTAACGCGATAAAGAAATGTTGGTGCTGTAGCTAGAGAAGATGGCTCAGTGCTTACGAGCACTGGCTGCTTTTTCAGAAGACCCGGGTTTGATTCCCAGCACCCACATGGTGGCTAACAACTGTAACTCCAGTTCCAGGGGATCCAATGCCCTCTTCTGATAGCTGCGGGCACTGCATGACACAGGTGCGATTACATGCATGTAGGCAATATACATGTATACCCATAAACTAAAAATAAAAAATACGAATTTTTAAGGAGATGTTACTAACTTGCTTTTCATGGACAGCTATACCAAGGAGACCAAATCTTAATTATCGATGACAAACAGTGTAAACATATTGGTCATTTGTTTAAGACTTCATTTTGAAATGACTGAGTAGCCTCTGTAAACAAAATTTAACAGGCTCATTAAACTCTGCTGTCTACATAACTAACGTGGACTTTGTTTTTATGTTGCCTGTTATAGACTATAAACACTAACAGTGGAGTCTATCTTTTATACCACAGCATTGTAAAATGTCCTGACTGTAACTACATAAAGACTTAATACACTTTGCAAAGATGATGTATTTGTTTTATATTTAAACATATTTAGACAAAAACAATAATTTTTAAAACAACATAAGATGCAGATAAGCATATGTCATTGGAAAGGTGCTTGAGTTAAATAAAATGTAGAGGAGTTCTGTCTTCAAGTCCACGTTGTTATTAGATGGATTACCCTGCAGACAAAATTCGTATGATCCACAGAACTTCTCATTGTGCAGTGGCAGGGCCAGGTTGCTAGAGCCATGACCACCCTTCTTAATTACCTCACAATTTGCTTACTGGTTTGGGGTAATTGGGACAATTTGTTTGCAGAAACCTGTGAGGAATCAGATGTTAATTGATTTTGTCTTGCTTAATCAGCCCCTCAAGAAACAGGCTTCTTTATTTTCCCCCCCTCTGACTATTTCTTAAACTGCGTGCTGGCATCCTGTGAACCAGTGGAAAGAAAACACACAAGCAGTTGCCTTGGTATCGACTGGCCAAGTCAGATTATGACTCCATCTCCGAATGGAGAGATTCCAGGCATTAGCAGAGGGGCCTAAGAAAATACTCAGAAATATGAAATGACACGAGAAAGCGATTCTATGATTTATGTACAAGGTACTGAATATGGAAAATGCACTTAAAGATGGAATTCCAAACCATCGGATGCTGCTGGTGTGAGCTGGAAGAGAAGGGAGAATAAGCAGCCCAGGCCACTGCTGCATTACTTAGGTGCTTGGATTCCTTACTGTAACCCATTAAATGCCTTTGACTTGTCTATTCAGCTGACAATAGTGTCCTAATTTCTTCTGGTCTTTCTGCCCTGCCTTGCTTACCTCCACACAAAATAGAGATTAAAAAAAACTATGGATTATCCAAGATGTAGTACATCAACGATCGCCTTTTAAAAGAACCTTACATTTAGTATTCTGTTTTTCTACATTTGTGATTTTTATGGACTCAAGAGTTTTTATGAGGAATGGGAAGGGGGGGTAGGATAGGATAGGATTGCATGGAGTCATTTAAACAACACAGTTTTTTCTTTTCTTTTCAGTGTATATTTTTATTGATTTTTTTTGCATTTCATACAATGCATCTTAATCATATTTAGACTCCCCTCCTCATCTACATTCCCCCATAGCCCACCCACTGGATTTCATACATTCTGTCATATATGTTAAAGACTATAAAATCAAGTTGTTGGTGTCCTTAGATGTCCCTTGATGTGAGTTCATCCACTGGAGTATGTTCAGCCTGTCTAGCATCACTCCCTGGAAGAAGACCAACTCTCCCATCATCTAGCAGTGATCAGCTGACGATAGTTTTTTATTGTTTATTTCTCAGGCCCTATATTCTCTCTCTCCCCCCGCCCTCTAATTACTATTAAGCTTTGTAATGAACATTCAGGCATTTTGGTGGATGCAAGAGTGTAGACAGCTGTCTCTATCTTTCTGAGTTTCAGGAACCTTGAATTTATATATTGTATCACGAAGCAGGCCTGTACATTTCATGACATCAGCAACCATTGCCTTCCCAGATTAAGTCTAATTTGATCACAGCAGCATCTATTATATCTCACTTGACTAGTAATTTCATTCAATTTTCACATCCAAGTTATGAAAGTCATGAAGAGACCCTCTTTGTTTCTCTTATTTTTTTCTTAAGCTTACATGGTTAGCCTCAGGAGTTCCTGGTTTCACAGAATGTGTTGTGACATGGAGTCTTTATTCTCTGGGAAATTTATGTAAAATTAGAATTATCTTGTTCTTGAAATCTTTGAAATACTCATGGTCCCTGTTTTGATGGCACTTTCTCTGGAAAAAAAAAATTTGGTAAGTTTTTACAATTTTATTAGAATTTTAAAGAAAAAGAAATCCTTAGGGCAGGTGAGCTGGTAATCTTGACCGCTGCCTTGAGGCGGTCAGACACGTGGCTAAGGAAGCTTTAGAGAAAATATAAATAAATACGAGATGCTAGGGGCAGCCCAAAGCCTTAAAGAAAGCATGTTCAGTAAGAAAGGCATGAAGAAGAAAAAGGGAAATTAGGCTTCTCTGAAGAACAGGGAAGCGGGCAAATCACAGACTACATGGTTGTGGCTAGGAAGTGCTGTGCCCCATAGGCAGGATTACAGGCAGGAAAAAGTCACTATCTCATTAAGGCACTAAGTATTCCGCCCGTCTATTTAGCATAATCCCCCTTCCTTGGGGTGGTCCTATGACCAGATGATTAACCAGTTAAATTTACACAAAACGGAGGCGCTTGGGGCATTACATTCCCCACTGGTTTTGGGACAGAAGTCAAATCTTTGACCTGTTTTGATTTTGAGAGTCATATTGGGTCCTTAGAACCCTAATTTTGATGGCATTTGGGTGCCTCTTGATTTATCCAGTTAGGCAATTTAGGAGGCATGGACCCACCTTAAGGCTAAGAGGAGTATTTCCAGAAGCCCAGGAAAACTCAATTACACCTGAATGATTGGCATAAATGCAGAATCTCACCTAAGACCCTGTATGAGCCACCTTCCTGTAAGAACAGTAGGTCTACCCCCCTTCTGTTCTGTGGCACCATTTTAGGTAGGGAGTTAACCTGTGTCTCCAACTGCTGGATGGAGTCCTGTAGACATCTGATGTCTCTGTCTATCTGAGAGCTTAGAAGCCTAAAACTTTTATTACCCATGGATAGAGTGGTGGTACCCAAGGCACCAGAACCTGCAGTGCCTATTTTCCCATGGATGGCAGGGGGACTTCTCTTGGCCCTTGAGAATACAGCAGAAAATACTGTTTTAAGATACATATTTTTAATAATTATTTTATTTTTACTTTTTTATTATTTTAATTTTATGTACATAATGTATTGCTTGCAAGTGTGTAAGTGCGCCCATGCAGTCCAATGTCTGTGGAGGTCAGATGAGGGTGTCGGATCCCAGAGAACTGGAGTTACAGACGGTTGTTAACCTTCACCTAGGAGCTGAAAATCAAACCCTGATCCTCTGTAAGAACAGCCAGTGCTCTTGACTGCTGAGCTATCTCACCAGCCCCAAGACAGGCATTTTTAAAAAGATGTGGTTCTGGGACTTTCTAGGCCACCCTTCCTACCTTTCAAATTGTAAGTATCCTCTTGGGAGCTGTTATATTTCTATGTCTGTTCATGTACCATGTGTATTCATAATTATCATTCTTGATTGATCTTCAAAGGTGTTTATCACTTCCCATAAAATGAGAGGCAGTCTTGTAAGGACCTGTTATCCTCCAACATACATGCTATCAATTTCCTGCTTTTCTTTTCTATCCTTTAAAATCTCTTAGTTTTAGGGCTGGAGAGGGGGCTCAGCCATTAAGGGCACTGGCTTCTCTTACAAGGACCAGAGATCAATTCCCAGCACCCACATGGCAGCTCAGAACCACTCGTAACTCCAGTTCCAAGGGAATCTAACACTCCTTTCTGACCTACATGGGTGCACTTACACACATCCAGGCAATACACTCATACATATAAAACGAAAATAAATAAAATATTTTTAAATCTCAGTTTTATAAGAGATGGTACATATTCATCTTTTCTCTCTCTCTGTCTCTCTGTCTCTGTCTCTCTGTCTCTCTCTCTCTCTCTCTCTCTCTCTCTCTCTTTTAACAGTTTGTTTTTTATATCTTAAGTTTCCTCCTGGAAATATTTTTCTTCTCCTTGAAGTATATTTTTGATTCAGTCTATTAGTGGGAAATTTGTTTTTATATCTGAAATATTACTATTTTTATGCCTGTTTTAAAAGACTGATTAGCTTAATATACAATTCTAGCGCAGTGATTATTGTTTTAACCAATCCACTCTGAGGTCTCCACCAGTTTCTTGCTTCTATTGTTGCTTAAAAAAAACCTGCTATGGGCCAGGTTCTTATTCTTTATCAGAGAGATTTTTTTTTTCCCTCTGCTAATCATGCTGATGACTTACAATTCAAAATCTTGATATGGATCCTTACCTGTGATCAAAGACGGCTTTCCTTTCCCTCTGTGCTCATGAGTAAGAAAAAACAGGAGAGGAAAGCTTAAATTGTTGGAAAAATAACTATTACATGCCTTATATAATTTTATATAAACAGATATTTAGTATGTATTTAGGACAATATATGTATCTACACCCACATGCCCACATATGCATATGTATCTTATGTACTTTTGCTGGATTATTTTTATTTAAACAAATAAATAATGGAAATCATAAGTAACTCTTAAATATCTGGTTCTCTGTGGCTCTACTTATTTGGAGACCTCTGTAGTTTAACAGTATGCCCAGGAGAATTTTTTAAAAATCATCACCCTCATGTAATGCCTTATGAATAAGCCATGAAAAGTCTTTTGATCAGCAGCCAAGTTTTTCACTCCAGGGGGGAGGGAGAGATTCTGAATGAGGATCTGTACTTTGGGTGCCCGGCCTAGCCAGCCTTACTACTTAAGGCTGCTGTCCATGACGTTCCTCTGCTGTTTGCTCCACATAGTGACCAGTTGTGGAAGGGACCAGCACAGAAGAGCAGGGAGGTTTGGACGCAGTTCAGAGAGATGAAGTGATGATTAAAGACTCAGAAAATCAGACCTTTGAGAAAAGATAAAAGGAACTGGGTTTATGCAGTCCAAAGAGTAAGTCACTGAGGAGCCATTTAATAGCATTTTCTAAGATGGATCCCCCTCCACATCTTAGTTTATAAATTCCTGGAGGACTCCTTGTCTTGGGAAACTCAGTTAGAAAATATAGCCGTTATGATTAAATTGGGCAGACAGTTTGCAATAATTAGCTTTCTAATGGTGATGATTAATCAATGTTTTATGTTCTGAACTGGTCCGAGAGACCACTTCTTAAAATTTTAATTAATTTAATTTATTTATTTTGTATATGAATGCAATGCCTGCATGTATGGAAGTGCAGTAGTGTCATGCAATACCCATGATGAACAGAACAGGGAGTCAGATCCTCTGGAACTGGAGTTATGGACAGTTTGCAGCTGCCATGCGGGTGCTGGTGATAGATCCGGGCCTCTGTAAGAGCAGCTAGTACTCTTAACTATTGACTCATCTCTTCATTTTTCTATAATCTTATCTGAGCCACTATACTCCAACCAATTCCAAATCGAACAAAATAGGTTTCCCTAATTCTTTGCATATCCTGAATATAGTAACAGTCTATTGCAAACATAATACGAGCCCTTTAGTTCAGGACATCATGTAATTTATTTTCTTACATCAGTGACAGGTAACAAGAAAGTGCTTAATAGACATTTGCTGAATGAGTTGAGTGGATCTTCAATTATGTTAATTGTGTTGCAATAACTGTTTTCTATAGATCCAAGGATTGATCTAACCTTTATAGTTGGGACCATATAATGCTCACTGAAGAATTGGCATAGAAATCATTCTGTGTGTTGCGTGTGTATGTGTGTGTTCATGTGTATGTGTGCCTATGTGCATACAGGTGGGGGTGCATTGTGTGCCTGTGACTGTAGAGAGCAGAGATCAAATGCTTGGAGTCTTCTTCAATTTCACTCCATATTATTTTTTTAAGACCGGAATTCTCACTGAATCTGAAACTCATTGATTGGTCAGTAGGCCCAAGGCATCCTTTTGTTTTGAATTTCCCGATGAGTGCTGGGATTGTAGATGTACACTTCCTTCCCAGCTTTTCTACATGACTGTTGGTGATCAAAATGTAGGTCCTGGGGCTGAAGAGGATTCACTAGTTAAGAGCGCTGACTGTTCTTTGCAAAAAACCTGGATCAGTTCTCAGCACTCACATGGTAACTAACAATTATCCGAAACTCCATTTCTAGGCCACCTGATGCCCTTTGCTGACATCTGCGAGCATTGCAGGACATGGGTGTACTTACATATATGCAGGCAATATACTAACACACATGAACTAAAAATAATAACTAAATAAAATATTTTTCAAAACCTTATATCCTCATGTTTGTGCTCCAAGCACTTTACCAATTGAGTCATTTCCTCAGCCCACCATTGAAGAATAAAAACGACTTTCAAAAAAAATTAACCACTGAAAGGTAAAGGACAAATTCATGTAATCCAAGAAACAATTTCACAAGGGTGTTTCACAGGTGATGTTTCTGTGCCCTGAGAAGCAATGAAATACAACCTTAGATTATTATAATGAATGCCATCAAGCAAATAAGTTTTAATATTAAGAAATTTATGAACATTTCCCAAAGTATATGCAATTTAAAATATTCAATCCGACGGATTTTATTGATTTTTTACATGAAAAATATTTTCACAGTCAACTAATATGATAAATGGAATTATAAATAAAATGAAGCATTTTCTTTAAATCAGGAGATCAAGCTTTTGCTGTGGTAAAGAACACTGTGCATATCCTGATGGGGTTGCAGCAGACAATCAGTCCGAAATGCATTTCATCTTATGACTCTGGTTGCTGAACAAGTTACCAGCTTGTGCCACAGATAAAGGCAAAGGGAGACACAGTGGAGATGAATAACGAGATCAAAGTGATGCTGAAAAAGATTAATCTGGTGGTGGTACGTGGGGTCAATTGGATGGAGAAAGAGTCTTGTTACAAGACTATGGCAATTGAGCAGGCATGAAATAATGTTTGAACTGAGGTCCTGGAGTAGGACAGGCAGGGTGGGCTTGGGTGGGAAAGAGATGTGGAAGACTTAAACAGACTTGTAAATGAGTGGGATATGGAGTAGGAGGCCAAAAGAATGAAAACTAACTCCAAGACTTCAAGCATGGGCCGCTAGAAGAATGGTACCACCATGACAGAAAGAGGGAATCCAGCCAGCGAATACATTTAGTTCCTTGTGTGAGATGACAGCCGGGAATTAACTCCAATGTTTCATAGACTCACATGACCATAAAAGATCTCTCAGAGCACACAGCTCATGTTCCTGTAGGGTGGAAAGACTGCAGCTAACCTTGCTCAAATGGTTATGGACATTTTATTATACTAGACTCTGGAAAAGAAAAAAAGAAAGATCTTAAACTATCACGCTAGGTGAGATTTTGACATTTCCTCTAAATTATCTTCTCTTACTGCAGTTGGTTAAGATAGTCCCTCTGCTGTTACAGTAGAACCCCTGTCTTATTTAGGGTAGAGAAAGGTTGGGACTTTTCATATGCACACTCTGAATTTGAAATTATAGTTGTGATCTTTGTGTTCCCCGTTTTTTGTAAGCATAGGAATTGTCAACACAATTTTATCAATTGGCATTTGTAGTTGAGATGATCAAAAATCAAGTTATATTCATATTTTGGAAAAGCTACAAATTCTATTGGCAAATGAAAATCTGTTGGAAAGAATATCAAGATGACGGTGGATTCTCTTAGATTATACTTTTACGAAAGTGAAAAAGCTCCATTCCCTTGTCAATGCAGATACAGGACTAAATGTTTATACACCTTGCAGAGTAACAAATAAAATGCTCATAAGCTGTAGTACCCACCAGTCAAAGTTATTATATAGCCAATTTGTGTGTGTATGTGTGTGTGTGTGTATGTGTGTGTATGTGTGTGTGTGTATGTGTGTGTGTATGTCTGGGAACCACAGAAGGATGTTGTGTGTCCTGCTCTATCACTTTCCATCTTTACTCCCTTGAGGCAGGCTCTCTCACTGAATCTGGAGCTAGGCTGGAAGCCATAGACATCTTCTAATCTGCGCTCCTGACTCTAAGGCATGTGCAACCATGCCAGGCTTTTTATAAAGTGGGAGGGGTGTGGCTTTCTAGCTTCCATTATTTCAGGACTAGAATTCAAAATAGCAACCTCAGACTGATACCAATGGGCATGTCCTGCACTTTGACTACTTCCCAGCCTTCCCTCTGGTCCTCCCTCCTGCACTCCAGCAACAGAGCATCAAGAAAAGGTAGACTCACCAGAACCATGACCACTAAAAGAGCTTAGCTGGATGCAACTGGAGGAATGTTATGTGACTTATTTCTGAGGACAGAGAGCCTGAGAGACCTAAGTAAGCACCATGCATGGACTTACACCTTGGCTCCTTAAGGAGGGATCCATGTGCTTAACTAAAGTTCTTCCCTGGTTTCTGTTTTTTACGACATATCCACTTGAGGAATATTCACACAAGATATTCTCTCAGGATGGATTCATCACCTCTTATGGACTGTCTTGGTTTAGATTTGACTAAAGTTGCTGTGGTAAGAAACACCATACTCAGACCACATTCCTTAGTTTAGTCAATGTATGTGTGTGTGTGTCTTTGAATAACCACGTTGAGACCACTAAACATGAAAACCAGCCAGGTTCAAACTCAAGTTCTCTGAGCCTGGATATAAACAGCCTAGCTCTTCCCCACCAAAGCATCAGAGAAAGCTTAGAAATAATAACCTTTGTCACAGTTCTCAGAAAGTGTACTTCTCGTTTAGGAAACAATGAACATGGCAGGTAAAGAGGATGTTGAGGGAAAACACTCCCATTTCTGGAGCTCTGCACAGTTGGGATTTTAATGACTTTGGTTCTCAGGTTTTTATTTTCTAATCTGACATGTCTTGATAGTCCAATTATCACGCAAAGACATTCTGGAGAATTGCAAAGTGAGTAAAGCCAGCATTTGCAATGTGTTTCAAAGGTAAAGGATAGAGAAAATGCAAAGCTACGGAGTGCCTGCAATTACCAAGACAGCATTTGGCAAGCTGCCTTTGTGGGGGCCGAGTGACAAATGGATCCAGGAAGGTCTGCCCTGCACCGTGGAGGTGGGACACCTAAACTTGGAGACCAGATGACAGAAAAGTTCTTTTGAAAACTGACTAGAAGAAAACCATACCCTCCTTCGACCACAGAAAGATATTTAACTTAGTAATTCTCTGTAGTAAAAGAGTCTCAATGTCTGTGTTCATGAGCACATAGACACACAGGCACACACACACACACACACACACAGAGACACACACAGACACACACACACGCACACACACACACAGGCCTTGCGAATCTCCTATGATCCAACCAGTCCATTGACAGGGAAGATTCTACTAAGTTAAAGCCAACTGAAGGGTCAGACCCTTTAACAACTGGTTGAAACAAGATGAGCACACTTCTTGCTGGGCGTTGTGGAGCACAACTCTAATCCCAGCACTGGGGAGGCAGAAACAAAAGGATCTCTGTGACTTCAAAGTCAGCCTGGTCTACATTGTGAGAACTAGGTGAGCTGGGGTATATACCTCTATATAACGTATGGAACTATCCTGTCTCAAATACAAATAAATAAATACTAGTGCACTTCTTATCCACATCACCACCCTCTCTCATTATTTCTCTCTCTGTGGCTTAACCGAGATGCATTCTTTCTTTAGATTAAAAGGAAAGACACAGTAATAAAAAAATCCATGCCGGACGAAATCAGTCTGTTGCCATGAAACAATGGGAATTCTTCAGTTTCAAAGCCATTCTTGCTGTAGTCTAGACCTCTGCCCCAGGCCATGTAAGAAGCCAGAAACTGAGGGTCCAATTCTGTATGCATGAACGAAGCCTTCTAGAAAGGAAGAGAGAAGGTTTGCTGTTGAGAGAGAAAGAGTTAGGAGAAGAGATGTGATGTGTAAAGACCAGGGAAAATGGATAGAAAAGAAAATTATTTTTTTCCGCCACTCCTCACTGTCTCCTTTTTAATTTCTCTTTCCCATTGCTTTGGGTTTTAAGGAGGAATATAGAGATTGATGGTTACTGCTAACACCATTTTGAGAGAGCTTTTGCAAACTTTATTAAAGACAAAGCTCACCCTACAGATAAAGCAGAACAAGGATTTCCGTGGTTCATTTTTACAGCTAGTCTTTAAATTACTTTGCCTCTGAACACCTATTTTTATTTTCCGGGGTTGAGAATGTTCTTCTGGGAGTTGGGGAGATGGCGCAACAGCTAAGCGCACTGGCTGCTCTTGCAGAGGACTTAGGTTCCCAGCACCTTTGTGGCAGCTCACAACTGTCCTTAACTCCAGTTCCAGGGGCTCTGATGCTCTCTTCTGGCCTCCAGGAGCATTGCACGCACATCATTCAGGGGAAAAACTCATATATCCAAAATAAAAGTAAATATTAAAAAGAAAATATTTGTTTTGGTTTGACCTTTAATGGACCTTTAATGGGCAGTGACGCATGCTGGGGAATAGAACAAAACAGAAAATTTACATTTCTTTTCCAAATGAAATCATTTTCTTCTGCCTTAGCTCACATTAAGGATGATGGGATGGATTTATTTACGCTACTCACCATGATTTCTTCTCAGCATTGGCCTCGAACAGTCTAATAAGAGATATTTTTCTATCAATTCATTCTCAAGTTGATCTTGATCAAAACTTTACATAAATCAAAAAACTGAAACTTCAGTAGAACTTTAGCAAAAATAGAGAAATTCTGTTTAAAAAAATATTTATATATTTGGGGGGGGAGTGGAGAGATGATTCAGTGGTTAAGAACACATCCTCCTGCAGAGGATCTGAGTTCAGCCCCCAGCACTCATATCAAATAGCTCACAGTCACCCTTAACTCCAGGTCTAGGGAAATCATTGATCTCTTCTGGGCACCCACACTAACATATACATTCCTACCCATAGACACACACGATTAAAAAAAATATTTCTAAACTATTCATTTTTAAATGCCTGTATGTCATGAGTCAATCAAAACACATTATGTGCATGTATGAAATTCTCAAGCAGTAAGAGGAAAAAAACCAAAAAAACAAAAAACAAGATCTAATCTGTAATTATGACTTTTCCAGTCTGGATCTCAACTTACATTCCATAAGGCATTTCAGCTTTCCCTTTGAGATGTTTTCCTGTGGGCTTTATTACACAGTTTGTTAAACACACTGTTGATTCTGCAACCCTGTAACCGAAGGGTCAAACTAAGAGTAAAAAAGAGATTCCAAACACATAAGTAGCTTTCGTTAGTATGTATTTTTAAAACTTATAGTCTCTTTTGTCTTCTCTGTTCTTCCAATTTAGACCCCTAAATTATTATTATTATTATTATTATTATTATTATTATTATTAGTGTCTCAGGAGCTAGTTGGCAGGTCTGTAACTGAGACCGGCTTTCAGCTGATATGTGGTCCTGGTGGCCTTGTTTTGCTGTTCATAAATATTACAGCCAGACTTTTAATGGACATTCTGAACGAAAATAGAACTAGACTGCTAAAATTTAATTTTCTGTGTAAAATAATAGAAGTAATAGAAAGCTGCACCTTTGGCCAGGGCTTGCTGTACATTTGGGGAACCCTCTGGGGGTACATATCACCCTGTGTGGCTTTCATTTTCTTGGTGTAAATTGATTTAATGCATAGCATTATTAGATTAATCAATCCCCTTGGAAGAAATGATCTGGCCAAGGAGATTTTTTTTGACTCAGCTTCTCTGCTCTACTTTGACTTTGCAGGAGTGATGGGTCCATGAGGAGAAGAATGGGTTAGAGCTACGGCTAGCAAGGGCCACTCTTCTTGATAAGGAAACCAGTCTTTATCCACCTCAGCCCATGGAGAAATGGAGGCCTCTTTGAAAAGCTATGCCTCATGAGTTCCAGTAATGATCAGTTGCTTTCTCATAGCTTCTAGATTGAATTCCACTTTGGCACCATAGTTTGTAATAATATAATAATTAAAAGCCTTGTCCAGTCTTTCACTGATTGGTTCACTTTAACAATGAATTTCTCTCTACAGTATACACACAAATAAACGTTTATTTCTGTTTATAGAATAGATAAATCTGTATGTTCTAATATTTCCTGCATATACTGATACACAATAATCCAAGAAATCTCCATTTTTTTGTTGTGTGTAATCATTCTTCAGTGGATTGTCCCAAAGTAGAGACCCTGGAGCCAGATGATCTGGGTTCAAATGTCAACCTCTCTGTTAACTAAGAGACTTTAGCTAAATTTAGGCAGTAATTTGGGTACCTATGTTTTCGAATGTGCGACAGTTAGACAATATCCAGAAACATCATTCACAATGCTTAAATGACAAGAAAATATGTTTTTATTTTAGTTTTTATGTTTGGGTTTATTTCTCTTTTTGAGATAGGGTCCATGTAGTCTAGGCTGGCCTTGAACTTACTATATAGCTGAAGATGACATTGAACTTCTTACCCTCCTGTCTCCACCTCCAGAGTGCTGGGGAACTAGGCATGTACCAAAAGGCCTCCCTTGTGTAGGACTAGAGATGGAGCTAAGGATGTCAGGCATGCTGAGCAAGACAAGAGTCTACTGACTGAGCTGCACCACCGAAACCCCCTCCCCAAATGTCTTTTGTGAGCATTTATGACTATTTAATCTTCATCCTTGTTAAGGGGATGCAGAAAGATCAATGCAGTTTCTAGACCTCAGATGTCTATATATCTTTTTAGTAGTGTGCTGTGTCTAGGAAATAGTGATATCGTCAATGGTCTTGACCTGTACCAGTTAATCTACATCATCGGCCTGAGTGGATTTGGATGATCCAGAAGGTTAGTGAGTCAAACATCTGGGTGTGTCTGTGAGGATGCTTCCAGAGAGGATCAAGTGGGAGTAGGAAGAGTACCCAGCGTCAGTGTGGTTGCCAGCGCCTTGTGGGCTGAAAGCCTAGAGAGAATAAAAAGATAGAAAAGAGAGCCAGGTGAGGGCTGACACTCCTTCTCTGATTTCCAACCTCCATGATGTGACTAGCTCCAAGCCACCATGTTCCCCTGGCTATGGTAGATACACTTCTGAAAACATGAATACAAATAAATCCTCTTTAAACTGTTCCATCACAGCAATGAGAAAAGTAATACAGCATGCTTACAGTACTGAAAGTTAGGTAACAGTGCTATGTGACTGGCTGTCTCAGAGATGGATGAACACACAAGGTGGGTGAAAGGTGTCCTAACCTCCAAACTCGTAGTTTTGATAATGCTGAGGCTATTCCCTGAGTGAATTTTGTTAGTTATAGCATACAGTGTGGTAACCAATACTGGCCAATCTTAGTAAGTCCATCTGTTCAAGGACTGCCATTTCTGCAGCATCAAGCATGGGTATCTTTAATTATGTAGGTAGCTCTTTTCCAGGTGTGATCCAGGAATCCAGATTTTCTTCATCAGGAGATGGTGGTTTTTCCTAGCAATCGGGAGGCTCATGAAATCTCATGGGTTTAACTGGTGAATGGTCATGGTCGGGGTTCAGATCACCGTGGAATCTGGCAGTCTTGAGAGCGCTATTACTTTTTTCCTTACACTACACTGACCAGGACTCAGGGACAAGGAGATGAGGTTTCACCATGGGACCAAGAGTTGATGGTAGGACATGAATGAAGCAAAATTAGCCACAAATAGATGAGTTTGCCACACAGCAATAGATAGTGGAGGTACTCAAAGGAAATGGAATTTTGCTTCTTAATATTGCTGTTAGGTAAGCTCACTCAGAGGGCACATCATTTGCCACCAAGTCTAAAGGCCTGAGTTCAAGTTCCAGGTCACACATGGTAGAAGGAGACAACTCCTTCAAGTTGTCTGCTGACTCCCACATGTGTGTGCATGAACGTACACACACATATATACACACTAAATAGATAAATACAATGTAAATGATTTTTAATTTTCACTTTCATTTTGAGGACCACAACTTTAGAATTGAGAGAAATGGATATTAAAAATGCTTTTTATTGATTTGGGAATTTCATACAATGTAACTGATCGTATTAAGAAATCCCCCCTGATTTTCCACCCCAGCCTTGCTGCCAGCCTTACTACCCTCGACTTTATGAGACATAAACTTTGAAAATGATACTATTTGAGAATTCCACGCATGAATATGTGTTTCAATCAAATCCACCCCCACTTCCTCTCCTCCAGTTCGTCCCACACCCTTCCCGCTTTTCTCTGTCAACTTCAGGTACACTTTTTTTTTAAACCAAGTGCATTTTTTATAGGGAACTGAGAGATTTTTGCCGATGCTGTGTGTCAGTTTGGGTTTCTTTACATATGTTTTTTTCTGTCAGGAGCTCAGTTTTGCTTTGTTTTTTCCCCTGGAAAAGTGTTTAGATCAGTTTCTCAGAACTAGGACATGAGTGCATTTTTCCCATGGTCCCAAGCTTGTGGGTTGTCCCTCCTGTGCATAGTCTATAGGTTTAATGCTAAACAGAACATAAAGTTGGATTTACTGAAGCAAAGGCTTAATTGTCTCATTGATGAACAGTCTATACAAGAGGAAAGAAAGACAAAAAAGTAGCTCTGTATTTACAAATGATATCTGAGGGGACGGGATTAAACTAAGGAGTCCATCCATCAATGGCTTTACCTTAGAGAATGAGTATTCCTAAGTTAGGCCAGTTCAACTAAGAGTTCAAAATAACAAAGAGATTTAAGATGATTTATTTATTTTATTTAATATTTTTATTTTATTTTATGTCTATGGGTGTCTTGCTTGCATGTGTATAAGTGCACCTGTGTCATTCAATGTCTGTGGAGGTCAGGAGAGAGCATCGAATCCTCTGGAACTGGAGTTACAGACAGTTGTCAGCCCCGCTGTGGGTGCTGGGAATCAAACCAAGCTCTACAAGACTAGCCAGTGCTCTTAACCACTGAACCATCTCTTCAGCCTGAGATTTATAATTATTAGGAGTTCATTGTGGGAGTTTGAGAAATGGCTCAGAGGTTAAGAGTACTAGTTGCTCTTGCAGAAGACATGGGTTTGGATCTCAGCACCCACATGGTAGGTAACAACTCTCTGTAACTCCAGTTCTAAAGAATCCAATGCCCTCTTCTGGCCTCTGTGGGCATTGCTGGAAAATGGTGCACTTACATACATGCAGACAAAACATGTATACACACAAAATAAAAATAAATAGCAGTTCAGTTCAAAACTTAGTACTCCATAGTTTAGAATGCAATTGGTCTTTGCAGATACAGAAGCATGAAGAGGTCTGATAGGTATTCATCCTCTTGCTGTGCTTCTTCTTTTCCTGGGTAGTATAAAATACAGTTCACACTCTAAAGAACACGGGAGACATGGAGCTGTCTGTTTTCTGGCCTCTTGGGCTGAACTCAAAAGTTACCTGCAGGATGGACTTTAGATTTCAAGGGTTCCCTGGTAGGAAGGTGGTGGTGTGCTGTTGGAGGTGCCGCCTGGGATATGTGGTGGGCTTTTGGTGTTTCACACAGGTAGTAATCTCCTGATGACAGAAAGCAGAACTGCCTGTGTCTTGTTCCCGCTCATTTCAGTGGGGCCAGATCGTCTGTGGGCATCACTGTCATTAGGGCTTCAGAGGGCCGGGGTCACTTTGGTTCACGTGGTTTATACATTGGTTACCTTCTTCTTATGACTTGCCAAACAAACCTTTTTATTTTTGCACACGTTTATGTTGATTTTGTGGTTTCTGAAATTGGATTCTGGCTCCTGGAGGCCCCAGCTTCCACCGAACTGGAGGTCTTATCTGCTACTGGTTCTTGGCAAGCAGACAACCCAGCCTTTCAGTTGACTCTGAACTTTTTTTTTTTTCTACTTCTTAAAAAAATAGTCTTTTTCTTCTTCCCGGTTTTTCCTACACCCTGTCATTTAAGCATCACATAATTAATTGCGTACATCCTGCGGCACATGCAATTGCCACAGCTTTGAAGTCCTCATAGAGCATTTTATAGAGCAGTGGATGCCATTTTAGAAGGGGAGGTGGGGGAAGAAGGAAGAGCTGGCTCCAGGGCAAGGCTGTGCGGCATGGAGCTCACGCCGGCTCCACAGGTGTGGTGTAGGAACCTGGGATTCTGTTTTTCTTCCCTCATTTCCTTTCCAAACTGGCCTTTTCAATATATAGGAAAGACCTCAGGACCCAGTTATTTTTCTCTCCAGAGTTAATTTCTTTCCCCAAAC
The DNA here is from genome assembly GCF_000622305.1 of Nannospalax galili. NCBI lineage: Eukaryota > Metazoa > Chordata > Mammalia > Rodentia > Spalacidae > Nannospalax > Nannospalax galili. The sequence continues at coordinate 1,612,877 of NW_008353604.1, read as the reverse complement.
CAGCATGAACTGCTTCATTTGGTGCTGAGGTGATCAGTTCCTGCATTTAGACATTTTAATGAACTCATCACAGGGGAGCGTTGCTTTTAACTAAATGCAATCCTTTCTCAGTGAGAAGATTGTATTTGGGGGATAAAGATTCAGAATCATAATGAAAAAGATAGATGAAAGTTTGTATGCATTAACTGATTATTAGTAATATCACTACTACTGCTGTGTGTGATACGTGTATGTGGATATACATGCATGTATATGTATGATGTGTAAAGTACATATGTGTATGTATGTGTGTATGTGTGTGCGATGTGTGTAACGTGTGTAATGTAGCCTGGAGTTGGTGGCGTATGCTCTCAATCCCAGCATTCCGGAGGCAGAGGCAGAGGCAGGTGGATCTCTGTGAGATTCAGCCCAGAGTGGTCTACATAGCGAGATCCATGTCAGCTGGGGCCACAGAGAGAACCTGTCTCAACAAAAAGTGTGTAATGTGTTCATGTGTATAATGTGTGTAATGTGTATATATATGTGTATAATGTTTATATATGGATACATCTATGTGCATATATGAGTATACATGTGTGTATGTATGTGTGAGTATTGCATGCAATATATGTATATATGCATGCATATATGTATGTGATATATGTGTACATGTGTGTATGTGTTTGGTCAGAAAATGCCAGACACACCTGCGAAAGTCAGAGGGCTGCTTTTGAGATTCAGTTCCCCTCTTTCACTACAGGTTCTGGGGACTGAAATCAGGTCCCCAGGCCTGTGTGGAATATACTGTCAACCACTGAGTTGTCTTGCTGGCTCAGATGTATAGGTTTGGGGCACCAAAATTATAATCGGTTGTTCAAAGTTTAGTCTTTAGTTTTATTTATAGAAAGGAAATGTATAATAAATCTAATTGGTAGTTCTGTTCATATTTTAGGAAAAAAAGTCACAGGAATTTCTCCAGAAAGAGTCCCGTTGGCTTTACAAACTAGACTTTGTCTGATTCTTTGTTCATACGTTTAACAAAGTAGAATTTAATTAATCTTCCACATCTTTACATACATTTCTATATTTTCTATCTTCCTAGTATCAATTAACTCTTTTATTTCATTTCACAGGCTCTCACATCAGCCAGATTCCACAGGCAGATCCTCCCTGTTCTTGAAATTTCTACCCGTGTTTCTCATCCAAGTTCTGAGCTTGGCATCCCATTACTGGAGAATTTCTTCTTCCTGCCAGAGAAATTATGAAGGTCAGATGATGGCTTATTAGACTTTGGCCATGGGAAGTATATTGCAATTTTCAGACTCTAAATTCTCCTTTCTACAGCAGTTTAAAATAACAGCCTATCTCAGAGGAACTTTCATGGGTATTCCTTATCCTAGTGCTTACAAAGCAAGTAGAGTATCGTCTAAAACATTGACAGGTAAATAGTCATAGGAATATAGTTTAAATTACTACCGAGACCTAACTATTTAGCTGTATTTAGTGTATCCCAGATGTTTGTGAGAATACACTCCCTGTGAAACCTGTTTGGTCTTGATAACATCCATGTAAGGCAGAGAGGTTCATGGATTCTGTTTCTTAAATCAGACATTATTCTTCTTGTAATCATGTATCATGTTTTAGTAGGTCACTATTAGTTTAGATAGTCGGTTAGTGTTCTGATCCAGAGTCATGGACAGCCTAGGAGAAGTCAACACTACACACACCGCATCATCACTCTATCAAGTGTGCACAATATCAAGTTATCATGTGATTATAATAAAGAATATTTGTGGTTGCAGTATGGATTTAGAAATTAGACTAGGATTATACAGAAAATTAAGATCAATAGTTCCTGGTGGCTCCATCCACATTCGTGAGCATGATTCAGATATTATTGTCCTTTTAAAATTTAATCAACAACCTGATTCATTTCTTCACTGCTTGGGACAACTGATCTTGGTTGTCAACTTGACACCCTTGGGAAAAGGGAACTTCAGTTGAAGAATGTCCTTCATCAGATTGGTCTGGGGGCATGTCTAAGAGGCATTTTCTTGACTGATAACTGATACAGGAAAGTCAAGTCCACTACTGGGGTGGAGTACCATCCCTAGACAGGTGGTCCTGGGCCGTCTAAGAATGGTATCTGAGTCTGATCCTGGGAACAAGCCAGGAGGCAATGTTCCTCACGGTTTAGTTTCTGCCTGAGCTCCTGCCCTGGTTTCCCTCAGAGATGGGCTGTAACCTGAAAGCTGCAAATAACCCTTTCCTCCCCAGGTTGGTTTTGGTAAGAGTGATCACAACAACAGAAAGGAGAATTACAGCACTGAATTAATTTTTTGGTGTTTTTCAAGTCACATGTTTTATTGTTTCTCTTTCCTACCTTTTCTCCATCGCCCCCACATCATGTTACATGCATCCTTTCGCAGCTCCCCATTCTCTTAGCACTTCTTGTTCTCCTCCCGTGGTCTCCTATGCACTCTTAGTCTATGCCCACCCTCATATCCCCGCTTATTGATATACATATAAGCATTAAAACTTAGAAACTGCATATGAGGGAGAACTTGCCATCTTTATCTGAGTCTGGGTCACCTCACAATCTGCAGTCATTTTTAAAATGTAACATCTGGGCGTGGTGCCGCATACCTGTAGTCCCAGCACTTGGGAGGCAGAGGCAGGCAGATCTCTGTGAGTTCAAGGCCAGCCTGGACTACATAGTGAGTTCCAGGACAGCTGGGGCTACAGGGAGGCCCTGTCTCAAAAAAAAAGATAACATCTCCCTTGTTTATTGAAGATGAAGAAAGTGAAGGTAAGGAATACTGTCCATTAACTGAATCTTTCCTGCTGTGTTTCCACCAGGGTCCTAGTTCTCTGGAGTCAGGATGCTACCTCATTAGCGTCAGTTCAGGGTCAGTAGACTCAACAGTTGGGGAATATTTCTTGTTTCTGTGTAGTCTATACATCCCGAGTTCTCATCTCTGGCCACTGCCTTCCTGGCTGGCCCAATGGAAAGAAATGCCCAAAATTTATTTGTGTAGTTGGGGTCCTCAGCCGTTGGGGAGGAAGATGCCTGATAACAGAGATCTGACCTAAGTATGTTTAATGTAGAGAGGAGGTTCAGGTAGACAGTGCAAGCGAAACTCAGCTCTCTCCTTTATGTCTTCTTTATGCAGGGTCTCATCCACTGCCACCAGATGTAAGGTACAAATGTTCCTTCCTTGGATGACTGCTCCTCTAACTTAATGCCAGAGGGATTCCTCAGTCACACTCAAACAGAAGACAGGCAGACTCCTTCCCAAGTTCTGCTTCCCACTCTATTTTTTTACAGAAGCCACTGTCCTTCGGTGATAAAACTGGAGAGGACACAGAAGGACACCACGACTTTAGCCAGACAGAATTTTCTCTCTCATTTAGACTTCTGACATAACTCATTGGTGACCCACACTGACTAAGGCACACACCTTCATAATCCACGCTAAGATTTTAGGCAAGAAATATTGTAAAACCCACTGTCAGCTGACACTGTTTTTGTTTGTTTTTGTTTTTATCAATTTAATGACCTAAAGAAATATATTTTCTAGTCTTGAAATAGGAATAATTTTAACAGACAGGTCCTCATCTGTGCACCAAAACACACAATCCATCCTATTTCATTACTTTTCTCTGCTCAGGATAAATATCCACTCCACCAGCAAGTCCTGCTGCTACCTTTCCACAAGAGCATCCTACACCAGGATGCTTCCTTCTGGGTATCCTGCCATCAGTCCCCAAGAAAACCCATGAAGACCTCTGACTTGATCATGGACACCACCTGGGAACTCATCTTTCCATTTCCCTTTCTCTTTCACCATAGCAACCATATGTTTCATTAGGTACAGTTAAGACCCACTGTCTCCTGAGACCTTGTGGGAACATCACCTCTGGGCCAGGCTTTTCTAGGCTCTGAAGACAGGGCAATAAGCACAACCTCCTGGCAGAGCTCAGATCACAGTGGAAAAGACAGGAAGAAGAACGTGGATGGACGTCAATGTGTGATAAGCACTATGATGATAAAGGACTTCAGCATGGGGACAGAATGCAATATGAAAAAAAGTACTTGTGTAGAGAGTATTCAGAGAAAACCAATACTCCAAATCTTAAGGGGCATGAAATCAACATTCCTAGTCATCCCTTCCAGGTTCTACTCAAGTCTGTGCAAGCCAGCGACTCTCATCTCTTCCTCCTACAGTGTGGCATGACTCTTTTCTTGAAACTTCCAAGGAGACTGCCTCTCCTCGGGGCATCATCTTGGGCAGCCTCATCCTCTGAAATGCTTCTGTCCCAAGGCTAACCATATGCTGAGTCTTTCTTATGAAGCTTTCCGCTCAGTTCTTTTTGAGGGAAATCGTTTCTGGCCAACCTATCTAAAAATACCTGTTTTGTTTGAAAGCTAAATTTTTGCCTATAGTCTCAGATGTTTAAATATTTGGTCACCAGTGGGTAGTGTTGTTTTAAATAGTTGTGAAACCTTTAGGAGCCTGGCTGGAGGAAGATGAACATTGGGAATAAGCCTTGAGGTTTTATAGCGAACACTCACTTCCTATTAATTCTCTGCTTCCTGACACTGGAGTTCATGGGCCTTCCCGTTCCTGATCATTCCTTCTCTGCCAATATAGACTGTCTATCCCCTTGGAACTGTAAACCAAAATAAATCCCTTCCTTCTTAAATTTTTTCTCATCAGGTAATTGGTCACAGCAATGAGAAAATGAGCTGTATAATATCTTATCCTCAGTCCACCCTTCCATTCTAATAATCTTTTATGGTTTTTATATCATGTTCTATTCATATTTTATAAATATGTTTGTATTATATATTTATAAGTGTATTTATCACATATTTGCTCCTGAACTTCTCTGAATACTGTTTCTTTTTGGTAAAAGTGTTTTGCTTTAATGTAAGTATGCGGTATGGGAACAATGCTTGTGGAAGTCAAAACAGGGCATGGGTCCCTGGAACTGGAGTCACTGATGTCGTCCATGAAGATTGTCATTTGGTTAGTGAAAGAGAATACCCTGATGCTAATAGCTGAGAAGCTTTTAAAAGGGCTTCTTGATACCAGAATATGCAACCAGCACCCTCAACTGAATACAACTATTTGATTTTTCAATTTACTGTCTGAACTCTTAAGCGATCTACAGAAGTATTCATTGTGAGAAGGCCAATGACTCCGTGGATAAACTGTTTGCAACCCAAACATGAAGACCCAAGCTTAAATTCCCAGAACCCACATAAAACTCAGTGATGGTGCATGTCCATGATTAGGAGATGAAAGGGAGACAGGAGATTCCCCACAAGCTCTCAGCCCAGCTACCCTGGCATACGCAGCAGTGAACAAGATACTGTGGCAGAAGAAAACCTATACCTGCCATTGTTCTCAGACCTCCCGTGTATGTCAGGGCACTGCACCACCCACACCATACCCATGTATTCACACACACACACACACACACACACACACACACACACACAATGTTGATTGCATTTTAATTCTCATCTTTAATAAATCACCTAGAAGAAGTGGGTCTAGGGATGGTGTCAAGTTTTAGCAACACACTAGATGTTATGATTTGCAATATGTTTATGGGGTTGAATGTTTGGATCGGAATTTGAGGGAACCAGATAATTTACTGTGTTGAAAAGGAGAGGGCCAAACATTAACGGCAATTCCAGGGTTTTACTTATAGACACATTGGGGATATTATCGCCTCAGTCAACATGGAGCTCTGTATAGCATGTGAGATTTAAGCTGACATCGATGATTGTTTATTTTACATGTCAGTTTGGCCTGAAAACCTGGTTACCAGGTATTTGGTTAAACATTATTTTTGGTTGTATGTGAGTCTATTCCTAGATGACAGTAACATTTGAATTTCTGAACTGAGTAAAATATATGGCCCTCCACAAGGGCATGGAATTTATCTAATGCTTTGAAAGGTTGATTAGAATTAAAGACTGAGTAAGAAGTCACTCTCAGGACGGGAAGATAGGGCTGTGGGTAAATGAGCTTGCCTCTTTATAGGAAGCCTGATGAATTGAGTTGATCCCTAGGACCATGTTAGAAGGAGAGAACTGACCCTTCAAGTTGTTGTCTGACCTTCTTAGGCCTGTAGTTTCATGTAGACACTCACACACAAATGCCTATGAGCTGGAACATAGATGTCTGATTTAGACTCAAGTTGGGACTGTTTCCCACTCCTCATACCTTTAACTTGGACTCCAACTATACCCTTGGCTCTCTTGGAACTAGACTTTTCAGCCTCTATGGGCCAATTCTTGATCATAAATCATTTTTATACCTCCCACTGGTTGTTTCTCTGGATGACCTCTGCTAGTACAATATTCCTTGATACCTACCAAATGCTCAATAAATGCTCACTGTATCAAAATAGACATCACAAAATAATTGTCTCTTTTAGATACAATATTAAGTGCAGCAAATGTAGTAAATGTTTGACTTTTGGGGAAGACCTCAAAGGCCTTACCTAGCACTAGACTCAATGTGCTACCAATCCTACCTACCAGGTAAAATGTACCCACTAGTACAATAGTCACAACACTGTTTATCAAGGTGACCAACTGCTGTATTGATTGGATTTAAGGGAGGCCTTCTCCATAAGAGGGAATCAATTCCTCATGCTGTCATCATGGTCAAACCCATGACTAGGAAAGTTATAGGCCTGTTTTGCTAAATGGTCATGTTGTCAAACTGCCTTCTAAATATTTTTGTTTTAATACATAGGTCTAAGCTGCTCTCGACCTTGGTCAGAGAAGCTTCCTATTGTAGTGTGTAATGATTAATACAGAGTGTTCAACATGCCATAGTGGCCACTGCTCCCCAACCCAATCATCAATGCTCAGAGAGAATCGTGGAAGAGCTGTGGAGGGAGAGGAGGGCTGTGACACAGCATAGCTACCTACCACTCATGAACTCACAGCAACTGCATTTAGCTGCACAAGACCTTCACAAGATGAAGACAGCTAAGAATACCAGCATGTAGTAGGGAGGGCTTTGCAAATCCCAGTACTCATGGAGGAATTATTGGTGGTTGATGGATGCTGAGGAGGGAGTCAGTTTCCTCTGAGGTGCAACTGTTGGCAGATGGAACAGGCTCTAGTAGATAACTCCACAGTCATGGGCACACTATTTGGACATAGTGAGTTATAGGTTAAAACGAAAAGAAAGGAGGACTTGAAGGAGGAAGGGAAATATACTGAGAGGAAGGGCCAGAGAGATGAAGAGGGACAGTAGGGGCATATATGATCAAGATGCATCAAAGAAATCCACGAAATTTCCGAAGAATGTATAAAAAAAGTTTTCTGAATTGTTACACACTTTTAACTTTCCAGCAGCACTTTATTAGCATTTTAATTTCTCCTCGTCTTTGCCACACTTGACTTAGTCTTTTGCATTCATTCACCCTAACGTGTGTAGTAATAGCTCAGCATCATTTTAATTTGGACTTGGCTGATGTCAGTCACTTTCATATGTTAATCTGTTGTTCTAATAACCTCTGAGGTTAAAATAACTGACTTTATTGGCCAGGCGTGGTGGCGCACACCTTTAGTGCCAGCACTAGGGAGGCAGAGGCAGGTGGATCTTTGAGTTCAAGGTCAGCCTGGTCTACAGGCCAGCTGGGGCAACAAAGATACCCTGCCTCAAAGAAAGACCAAAACTAAAAATAAATAACTGACTTCAGAATCGAGTAGATTACAGGGACTGCAGACATGACTCAGTGATTAAGAGCACTGACTGCTCTTGCAGAGAACTTGGGTTCCATTTCCAGCACCCACGTGACAGCTAACAACCATCCATAACTCCAGTTCCAGGGGATCTGAAAGCTTCTTCTGATCTCTGCGGGCACTGCATGACGTGGATACACTTACACACGTGCAGGCAATGAACTCATAAAATCAAAATAATTAAATAAAATGTTTAAAATAGAATCAAGTACATCAGGATTAAATCTCTGCTTTTCATTTCCCTATCATAAAACAGCAATCATATATGGTGCATCCCACAGATCTTGCAGTAACTATAGTATCTTAATAAATGTAGAATGTCCAGAAGAGGTCTGACACATGGGAACCATAGAATAAATGATGACCACTGTGACCAAACTAAGAGCTAGGATAAAACAAATTTTGGAGGAGGAAAACCACTAAACATGAACTGTTTGTGTGTCGTTTCTGGGAAAGATGTTCTTATTTTGCATTTTTTTCTTATTTCAAGAAAAAAAAAAAAGCCTAATTTCTGAGCAGGTCAGTCAAAATACCTCTGGTTTGTTCCTGGAAGGACCATTACCACCTTTAAGTACAAAACTTAACCGGATTATTTAGCTTTAGTTTTTCCATACAAAAAGGTGGCGATACTATAATCTAATTCCCAAGGCTGTACCAGATAACTCATACAAAACATTTAGAAAATAGCTTCTCTGTGGTCATCACATTGATGATGTGCTCAGCATCACATAGCAGGCTCAGAGGCTACCTGCCCATCAACTTCCCTCCATCTCTATTGCTTCCCCTGAGTTCAAAACATTGTTGTGTCTTCCTGGATGGCTTAGATCTGCCTGAAAAGATTTGTACTCTCTCTCTCTCTCTCTCTCTCTCTCTCTCTCTCTCTCTCCCTCCACCCTCCCTCTGTTGTTTTCGTTTTGTTCTGTTTTGAAAAACAATCTCCCTGTATACGCCAGGCTGGTCTCAAATTCTGTTTTCCTTAGCTGAATTTGCAAATCTCATCCACAACTTGATTGTGACTCCCTTTTCTTTTGTTTTTCTCATGTGTGTATGTGTTTGTATGTGCAAGAGTGTGTATGTTTGTATGTGTGTAGGTATATGTGTGTATGCATATGTGTGTGAGTGTATGTGAGACAGTGTATATGTATATGTGTATATGTGTGTATGTATGTTTGTGTATATATGTGTGAGTGTATATGTATGAATATATGTGTGTAGTAATATATGTATGTATATGTGTGTGTGAGTGTATGCATGCCTGTATGTTTATGTATGCATATATATGTGTGTGACTGCATATGTATATCTGTATATGAGTGTGTGAGTGTATGTGTATGCATGTGTGTGTTAGTATATGTGCCTGTATATGGGTTAGTATATGAATGTGTTTGTATTTATGTGTGTATATGTGCATTTATGTATGTGCATATGTGTTAGTATATGCATGTATGTGCATGCATGTGTGTTTGTGTGTTAGTACATGTGTCTGTAATGTGTTAGTATATGTGTGCATGTATATGTATGTGTGTATGTATGTGTGCTTACTTAAGTGCATATATGTGTGCTTATGTGTGTGCATATGTGTTCATACGTGTGTGTGTGTGTGTGTGTGTACAAGAGGCAACTTTGGCCCTCATTTGTCAGGCCTCATCCACTTTATTCTTTTTCCTTTTTTCACTTTACTCTTTAAGACTGTCCAGGTGCTCACCACGTAGGCTAGGCTGGCTAGTCAGGAATCCCCAGTGAGCCTCTGTCTTCACCTCCTCGGTGTTGGTATTACAGGTGTTCGCCGCCAAGCTTGGGTATTTTTCCCCATGCAATTTTAGGATAAATCAAAGTCAGGTCCTCATGCTTAGAAGACAAGCAGAAGTACATTGCTGGCATAGCCCTCCCCGCCCCCCCCCTTACTTCTTTTTATTTTGTGTTCTGTTCTTGT
>NW_008353604.1:1585020-1602467 GCF_000622305.1 Nannospalax galili | reverse complement strand
TAGCCTTAGCCAGCATCAGCATCTTCATGAAAAATTTGGAAATAATTAAATGCTTTAGTTTGTTTCTTATTCATAGGAGCAGAGTAATCTTGATCTCATGGATTAGATACTCTCTAAAAGTTACCATTTAAGCAGACTCTTTTCAGATTTGATTCCTTTGAACATGCGACTGATAGGGCTAGAGCTGCACACGGTCTGTGTTTTCTCTGTAAATAAGAGGCTACAGACTTTCAACAAGTCGGCCCTAACATGCCACACAGAGAGATGGTCCCCTCTCTTAATACAGCAGTGCACAATCACAAAACCACATTCTCAAAACACTATCACTTTTTATTCACAGACCTTCAGACATATAATGAGTCAATCTTCTGGCAGCCCACTTTCTCAGAGTAAATGACGATTGTATTTTACCAGTAAGAGTACATTATCAAAATAAATATTTATTCTTTGATTTCACTGCAAAGAAAAGTAATAGAGATGATCAACTGTCTACAATAGACATACCAACATCTAAATAAAAATATTGCATTTTGCCTTTTCAAAATCACACAGTATAACAAAAAGAAAAGAAAAACTAGGTATGAGTTTACAACTAAGTGCAAACAGATAAATTGTTATAACAAAAGACAATCTCAGTAGTGAATTTAGAGTATCAAAATCAGAAGTGATCTGTTTCTCTTCCTCTACAGAAGCATTTTAACTGTGTATTGTCAGATTTAAACAGATATCAATAATGTGTTGTGCCTCTGCTAACCGCCCACGGGCCTACAAAAATTCAACACATTCTTATAAGTTCATTAAAATTTTACTCAATCTGCACATTCACAGACTCAACCAATATTTTTACCAATTGACACCTATAATCAAAATAATACCTTGAAATTGTTGTCTAGCCTATACTTTTTTTGGTTCTCTATGTTTTTGAAATTAAATTAATTCCTTTAAACACAGATAAAGCAAGAATTTGGTAATCTGGCTCTGTCATGTGTTACCTATAGAGCAAAGGTAAGCTTCAGGGTACATTCTACAAAAAAAAAAAAAAAGAATTCCCCCCCTCGTTCTAAAAAGGCTCCCCCAAATTTCTACTTTTTTGGTCCATGCTGTTGATTTAAAATAGAAAAACAGGATCTGATGAGGTAACAGGACAGTTCGACTAATTTTTCAATCAAGGACTCCTTGACCAGCTTCACTGAATCCGAAGAGGAAACAGTGGTGGAGTTTCACATAAAGGAGATGTACTCTGAGGATAGGGGAAGTGTCTCTACCACCGGGAAACCTATGAGAGCCTAAGAATGGATGGATTCAGGGTGCAGATTTGGATACAGGTGAAGTAGATATAGAAACTGTAGACTGAGGTGATTTGTAGGTAAATATAAACAGATATAGACACAGACAGGTGGAGGTGTGGGAGGGTGACAGTGGATGGTGGGCAATGATGAGAAAGGGGGAATGTTAAAAACAATAGCATGGATACCCAGCAGGGGTACGGGAATATAACATGATAGAATATAATACAATATAAAATAGGCAGAGGCAGGAGGGTCTCTGTGAGTTCGAGGCCAGCCTGGTTTACATAGTGAGTTCAAGGACAGCTGGGGCTACAAGGAGACCTTGTCTCAAAAAAAGACAAAAAAAAATTTATATTACTCTACTTCGTTCAATTACCCAGTCTGTTAGGTAAAGTTATGCTTCCTTTGTACATAAGCAGATCCCAAATCTTTTGTCATTTTGGGTTATAACCACAGCATTTACCTTAGGCCCATGTCCCCGTGTCTGTTATGTTTTCTGATTTCATACAATGTGACTATTCCACAACATCATTTTTCTGTAATATTTTCAAAACATGAACTCCAGGGTTGGAGAAATGGCTCGGGCTTTAAGGGCACTGGATGCTCATGCAGAAGACCCAAGTCCAATTCCCAGCACCCACATGGCCGCTAACAAGCTTCAGTAATCTGAAGCCCTCTTCTGACCTCCACGGACACTGCATGGCACAGGTGCACTTACATACACGAGGCAATACATCATACTTATAAAATAAAAATAAATAAATAACATTTAAAAAGTCATGAATGCCAAACTATTCAGAACCTCTTGCTTCATATTTTCTTAAATGCTGATTTGTTTAATAATTTGTTGAGGAAAAGTACTAAATGCTCTGCAGAAAACTTTCCCTCAAAACATTCAAGAAAATGGACTATAGATTTTCCATAAAAGTTCTCTCTTCTTATCCTCCCAGAGGCTATTCATACAAAGGATGCCCATGTTGGAGCTCCATGGTATGGAATTGAATCTAGGATTCACATTTATTAGTGATTTCACGGTGGCTAAGTGGTATCATTTCCGCATGCCTTCCTTTTCTCCTGGGTAATGGGAGATAATGGTAATTGTTTTGCCTTGGGAGCTGTTATTATGATTGACTGAGTTATTATTTGCACATTGCTTCCTTAGTCCCTGCCACAGACTGAGGTCTACTTATGTGTTTTTAATAAATAACAATCTTTGAGGCTCTCAGAGCAAGCAAACAGAAACCTGACAGCTCCACCCAGACTTGTCTATAAATTATCTTGCATTCCCAGTCACTAGCACAGCTGGCTTATCTTCTCCATCTCTGTTTGCTGCTCTGTCTCATCTTTAGCAGTAATATCATTCTTGTAGGACTCACTGACAGTGCCACCTACCCCCTACTTAAGAACCCTGTAGTTTAATGCCTTCCAACCACAACTGATATTGCCCCAAAGTCTTCCCTGTCCCTTCCCCATTCCATATACAAGATTCCCTTTGTTCCTTCAACTAGGACTGGAGGCTGAAGGAATCTTCTTTCCCTGTGCTTGTAACCTTAAAACAAAAACTATCTAGTGTCTCAAGTGAACTAGAACTTGCTGCTCATTTTTCATCTGCAGAGGAGCAACTGTGCTGATTTGTGAGTTGCTGATCCCTGGGTCACTGAATGTGCTGAATTTCTGCTGCTGTTCGGCTTGCAGGCCGCACTCTCTTGCTGTGCTCTGTGTTAAGCATCATAGGGATCCTTTCAGAGAGTTTTGCTTTGCTCTAGCAATCCTCCTTGTCAAGCACAGGGTGAACTTACGGGGAAACATGTCCAAAACATGCTGGTTTCCAACTTACTCAGCTGAACTCTGAAATCCAGTTTAACACCAATACAACTGATATTTAATCTAGTGGATGTCCAAATCTATTCTCAATCTGTTCAGAATCCAAAAGGATGCCTTAAGTGGTTTGATTAACTAGCTACCTGCAGAAAACCAATACCAATTATACATCCCAAACTATTATGAAAATGATTGTATTCCATGCAAGTTATAAGAGGGAATCTTGGTTCTTCTCTAAATATGATTCTGTCTCTTTACCCTAGGATTGATTTTCAAGCTTATTACTGTTGACATTTTGGGCTGGATACATCTTTGTGAATTGCAATATGTTTTGTACAATCTTTCATTTCTACCTGCTCAATGCCAGTTACACTCCTCTAAGTAAGACAGTAGAAACGTCTGCAGACACTATCCCCTGCTTTAATGTAAATACGTGGGGTACTGAAGACAAGATGGAAATAATCAGGAAAGGTGGGGAAAACCGAAGTTTCTCTTCTCTAAGAGAAACGTGTGTTACCTTCAATCTTAGACAACACAAGAGAGAAACTGAGAATTTCCCAGAAACCATTGTTGGCATGCTCTCCTTTCAGATTCAGAAAGGACCCATTAGTGACCCATTGTTCTTTGAAATTCTTGTATAACTTGGAAATGTGTTATGAATTTTGTACTTCATACTAATGTTTACTTAAAGATGTGCAGTCCCAGACTCTCCATCACTGAGTGATGCTGGGTAAGTTCACTTAAACTTCATCAAACAGTACTGTCATAATTTCCAATATCAAACAACTTTTTTGAAGTTGACATTCACAAGGTGGGTGGAGCCCTTTGTACATGGAACATGGGAAGTGTTTAATATCTGTTATTGTTCTTACTAGTGTCTGACGAATTATCCCATGCAAGTGGGCTTAGGTGTGAATTCTGTGCAAGGCCCTGCCATTGCTGGAACACACTGCTTGCTAGCAGTCCGCTGCAACCTCTGGCTCTTATAATCTTTCCACCCCCTCTTTGGCAATAGTTACTGACCTGTAAGAGGAGGGATTGTAATATAGATGCTCCATTTAGGGCTGAGGACTCCACAGTCTTCTATTCTCAGTATGGACAAGTTGCTAGTCTTTGTACCGATGGTCATTCGCTGTAAAAAGCAATGACAGATGCACTAAGCTCATAACTTTCACATAGAACTATCACTTTTGTCATTGGCTATCTTCATCTTGTCCTTTCCAGAATGGTTGGAACACAAAAAGGGATGAGATAGTTGAAGGGCAGCTTGTACGAACAACCATTATGTCTACCTCCCTAGTTCTCACCCGAGACTAATTTTGCTTTCCACCCCTCCTACTCCACACCAGAGTGGGGAGCATTGAAAAAAAGCTAAAGACACTTTTAGTTGCTGCTCCTTTGGAAATGGCATTGATGTCTAACAGACAGAGGCCAAGGGTGATGCTCAACATAGTGTAGAACACCAGACAGTCTCCATAGCAAAGAACGGCCTGCTCTAATCTGTCAGTCATCCCTAAGTTGAGAAACCCTGGTTTATTAATGCGACTATCTCAAGTTCTAAGACATCAAGGTATAGAATCATTCTGCTTTCTACCATTCTATATTTTGCCATGGCCAATTAATTTTTGTTATTTGTTCTGAGCACCAAATTATTAGCTAGATATCTAAGATCTAAAGTAACCATACACGTTTATTTCCTATCTTAAGAACAGCTGTTTCTCTGACTACCCTCTCAAAATTATATTCTCTAGTTTTCTGGTTATTGAAAGAATGTATTTATAGTCTGTAAGTCCTGAGTGTATTTTTGGGCCAAAAATCTATATTTATTGTTTCTTTTTTTGTTTCTCTTCTTTAAATTGCTTCATGAGTACTGGCCTCAGATACACCTAGACCATGAAGCTGCAAACAAAACTTGCAAATTTTAAAAAGAATTATGAATATAATCAGAGATTTTTTTCAGAATGCAACATCCACCATTGTCCACTTTGCCCTAATCTTAGAATACCACCTTCAGAAAGTCCCATGACTGTTGAAAGTCATGTGGGAAAGTTGGTAAGGAGTACATTTCTCTGAAAATTTCCTGGGGAATATGTCAGGAGTCGGAGGGATGGGAGGACTGTGTTCAGCTTCTTTTCTTTCAGAAAAGAAGGGAGACTATAAAGCAATAAAACAGAAGGCATTTCCTACAGGTAGCCCTAAATCATTCAACGCCACGGTCTTCAGGGAGCTGTGAGGTTCCTCTTTCCTTTCCAGAATGAGCTTTCTTGCTAAATGTTCCTCATCCAAAGCTCAGTGTCTTCACCTGGATCTCCAAGGGCTTCTGCTCAGACTGGAGTCGGCATAACAGCACCCCCACTTCTGCAGAAACAGGTCTTGACCCATGCATCACATGGAAAGACTCCTTCAATGGCTCCCCAGCGGCAGAGGCCGAGGGCTCTGTTTTGCTTGTGATAATGTGCTAATCTCCAAGACCTGACATAAATTCTCTTCTTGCATTGTCGTTTGTCAAAGTCGCAATACGGGGCTGGAAACGGGGGAGGGCAGGGAAAGGGGTAATGGCAGAAAGAAAACTTGGCCTTAGTTTTCTTTCGTCTCCTGCAAATCTTCCCCCTCCCCTCTTAATCGGTAAAACATATGAAGGTGCAGAGAGGGTATGGCAAACACAAATAAGTAAATAGCCCTGCATGCCTTTCCCTGCTGGATTTGGGGCGGGGGGAAGTCAACATTTTAGAAAGATGGTCAACTGTGAAAAAGAATGGAGATAATTGACAACTTCATGACTGGGATTTGTGAATGTGTTTTCCATAGTTTTCCATAGTTTCATCACTTGTCCTGTAGTATGGAACTGAAGGGTAGTGTGGTTGGCAGAGTCATCCTTCAGATCATTGTCCCCAGGCTTTCCAGAGTTTGCTGTCACAAAGGTGCTCAGAGTGATGAGATGAAACAAAGCCCCGTCCTTTTCCATTGGTATGGTTTAGGAGAAACACAACCAATACGCAACATGGTTGGTGTTGCTCAACGCTTTATTGAGGCATAGTTGGTAGGAATGCAAATTATTTTAAATGTGCGGTGTAATGATTTCAGCAAATGTATAGAGATGAGCGAGCATCCCTATAGCCCAGATTTACATGTCCATCATCTTCAGAAGATCCCCACTGTCCATTTATGCTCACAAATGTCTACTGGACACTATTCTCCTAGGCTGCCAATCACCTGCTTTGTGTCTCTATAGCTCTTAATTCCAGATATTTCAGAAAAGGAACCATCTATTGCTGTCTACTATTGTGTGTGGCACTTGGCACAGTGATTTTTGAGGCTCAGTCGTGGTACGGTGGGCACCATCTCCCCATGAATGTTCTAACATGTCACCCTTCATCATAAGACCACATGTTTCTTACTCTGTTCACCAGTGGATGGGCAGGGAGTATGTGATTGCTTTATCAAATGTGTACAATGGTTGTGTGTCACCATGACACTGTGTGAGAGAGCTTGTTGTTTAAGTTTCTGAGGCAAACAGCTGTGTTAAAGCCAGCCATCTCTCACCATGGTTCATTGCCTTTGGGTAGAGACTTCTCTGAATATACAGTTCCAAGAAACCTAAAGTGCTGGTTGTCCGGAGCACAGTGAAAACTAAGGAAGTCCTCAGACTTACTTAGCTCATGGTTTCTGGAACCAAATGTCATTGATATGACCAAGCTCTATTTTTCAAATTTCACGTACACATTTTATCTTACTGCCAGTTCAGCCCTCCTTTGGGAGTTCAACACTCCTTTGGGAGTTTTAGGGATACTAAATAAATAGAAAAAAGAGGACTTTGAGTCAGGTTTGATGCCAAGCAAATCAACATGAGAAATAGTACATTCAAGATACCCTCTTTAGTACGTTTAAACATTAGTTCAAAGCTAAGAAGGAGGCTTAAGTCAGTAAAGCATGAGGGTCTGAGTTCATATCCCCAGGACACACATAAAGAGTCAAATGCAACAGCTCATGCCTACAACCTAATTCTCTCTTGCCAGTCAGCCAACCTAGTTGAACCAATGTTATTCAGGTTCAATGAGAGACCTTGTCTCAAAAATAAGGTGGAGACGTCTGGCCTCCACATGCATACATATACAGGTTCACATGTAATTGCATGTGCATACACACACACACACAAGCCTATACTACATATACCCATAAAGACACAGTTGAAAAGGTTAGTTCAGCCAATGAATAGCAATATCAGGAAAAATAATTTGTCATTTATTTGAGAACAAATACTATTCATGCTACAAAATAAACGTAATAAACACCCCATGCTATACCCACATGTGAACATAGACATGCACACCTACGGAAGCACACACATACACACACACACACACACACACAAAAGATTAATTTGCAGCAAGGAAAAAGTAATACTTATGCGTCAAAGGGCACATTAATAACATTGACAAGCAAATCTCTCTGAAAAATAGTTGATTGCTAGGCCCTGGGAACCAAATAATTAACTTAATGAATGGTGTAGGTGTAAGAGTATCTATTCTCTAGGACTATAAGAATACAACCATGGGAAACTGCTTCTGGGAAAAATGGATGTATTTGTCTTCTTTTTAAAAAAACGATATATTGATTTTTATTGTATAGGTGTTTGCCTACTTGCATGTGTGTGCAACACATGTATTTCTGAAGCCCACAGTGTCATAAGAGTGTGTTGAACCCCTTGAACTGGAGTTACAGATGGCTGTGAGCCAACATGTAAGTGCTGGGAATGAACCCTTGTCCTCTGACAGACCAGCCAGTGGTCTTAACCACTGAACCATCTCTCCAGCCCCTTAAATTTACAAGCTCCTGCAACTGGCTATTCAATAGCTAAGAACTTTTAATTTCAAAGTGATGGACAGCAGGTATTTGTGTTCAAAGAAAGAAGATTACATCCAATAGGATTGTAAGGTAAGCAGACAAAGGATAGCATTAATCTTGATACCCTAGCCACTGGAATCAGCTGCATGCAAAATCCAGATGCTTCAAGGGGCACACACACACAAATTACTGTTGTAGCAGAAACACTGAGAACTCTGGCTATGAGATCTAGAAAATTCGACTACAAAGACAGCACTGCAAGAATCATCTCCACTATGGTCTTATACCGAGTTTTACAAAGTGTGTAAAAGTCAAAAGAAATGTTTTCTGCCTAATTTGGTCCCTATTTAGATCTGTTAATCCTCACCAGAATTTCAAGAAGTTTTTCTTTTAAAATTATTTTTATAGGACACACATGTACTCCAGTCTGGTTAAAAATAATTTTTTTTTTATCACTGGGTGATTTTAGTCATAATATACCATTGATTGTAAAGGGCCATTTTGTTTTGCTAAGGAAACATGGGAACCTGCTATTTAAATCTTTTCCGATGTCCTTCACATAAGCACTATTGTATGCCTCATATTACCACACTGAGAACCCAGTTTGTAGAGCATAATTTCATTTATACCATTAAATGGATGGTTTTGTAACTCATGTTGGCAATACCGGACCTTCCAGTCAGGAACAAAAGGCAACACAAAACTTCGAAGTCAGCTAAACCAAGCATTCCACATCTACCTAGCAGGAACCTTTGTTACCTTCTGTCATTCGATATATGACTGCTTTGCACATAAATGTGATCTTTAATGTTGGTTCGTTCCTCTCTATTGAGGAAACACAGTTCTGTTTTCCAAAGCATAACAGCCCATGGCTTTATCATCAGACCCATGCTCCACGGTATCTTAAATCACGGTGTGAAACTGAGCCCCTGCTGTGACAGCTTGTTCTGAGGCAGCTTCCCAGGCACCTCTCTCCTGCCTTTTGGCCTCCCTTCTTGGCAGGGTCTGCCAATTCCATTCTTACTTCAGGTAACTACTGCAAAGAAAAGCTTAATCGTTTTAATGGGATGGGCGACATGTTAGGGGAAAAATAACAAAATTAAAGTTGATTTTAACGTGCAATGAAAAACATGCCATGGGGTGTTTCCATGTGAAATCTTGGATGTCATACAATGGATGGATGGAAAACAGTTGAGAACGGGGGAGGCAAAGGAAGGAGGGAAGGAGGGAAGTTTGCTGGAGTAACTTTTGGCCAAAGTCTGCTTCTAACTAAAGGTTCACGGAATGAGTTTAGAGTTCCCTAATGCTGACAATTAGTTCCACTTGATGTCATGCCTTTGTGAAGGAGAGCCTTAGGAAAACCTTCCTGTCTGCTTCTTAAGCTATCTCAGAGGTAAAATTATCTTATTGACAATCTTAGAAAAAAAAAAACACTAGTCACTTATTTCTATTATAATAAACAAATCATTTATTCTGTGGTAATGAGTCTAGAGAGACGACGAGAATCTTGTGCTTGGGTCTGCGATTTGATTGAGGGTCATTTTAAAAAAGTAATGTTTCTCTAATGAACATAGGAAAATTGAGTCAGAAATCAGACCTCACCCTACATTAGAAATGTCATTTAGGCGAGACACCATGCACAGAGACTGTTAGACACACTTTCGGATCCATCTCACTTGTGTCCTGGAGGCTCAGTGAGATTGATGGATTGAAGAGTAGCCTAAGGAACAAAGCACGATTTCTTTCATATGACAAAAGCGTGACACACTAATGGAGATGTTCATGGTATGATATCTGAAATGACATTGCTGGGAAACTATAAGAATTTGGAGTGCCAAAACCCTTTTTATAGTTTTTAATTTTTAAAAAAATTTATTACCGCTATGTGTGTGGTAATATTATCTGCACGTATAATCCGTACGTACAGCAGGTACAAGTTCAAAGGACAACACTGTGGAATCTGTAGGTCATTTAAATGTAGGAATTGTAGAAAAGGCACATAGGCACCCTCCCACATAGATGGGTGTCAAACAGTTTATGGAAGTGAGGACCCATTTGACAGTAAAGACAATCTTTCTTTGGAAGTGGCTCAGTGGCTTTGTGCTTCTGAAAGTTCTGTTACGTGTGCACATTCCAAAGTTCCTACTTGTCATCTTAATTTTGCAATTCTGTGCTCATGGATTACTGTAAATAGAACCAATACTGAGGAAAGCAGAGAAAATTAGAATGTCTTTGGGGCCAAGGCCATTTGTTTGTGTTCAGTGAAATCGGTTTTAATAATGTTTCTTTGAAAAGGAAGAATGCAGTGAAATCAAAGAGGAGGGGAGAGCAAAAGAGGAGAAAGAAGACCGAGGGAGAAGAGGAGGACCTAGAGTGGAGGTGTAGTAGAGAGAGCATCACTAACACTGTTTTTAGGTTCACTTCTTTTATTCAGTTTTTCCTTGCTGAGTGATTGAGGAGCAAAAGTTTGAGAAATTCTTCTGTCCAGTATATGAAAATGGAATATGGAGCCTTTTGTCAGAAGAGTAATTTATAGGGACTAGAGAGATGGCTTAGCAGTCAAGAGCACTGATAGCTCTGGCAGAGGACCCGGGTTCAGTTCCTAGCACCCACTTGGCAGCTAACAAGCATTTATAACTCTAGTTCCAAGGGAACCCAACACCCTCTTCTGGCCATCACAGGCACTCCACAACATGGGTGAACTTACATAATGCAGGCAAAACATACACACAGAATAAAAATAAATAAATAAATTAAAAAATTTAAAGACTGATTTGTAAAATGCAGAAGGATAAAATGCGAAACAGTCAACATTGATAAACAAATCGATTGATTGCCTATTGTAGTAATTTTGACACAATGAAAGGAAATCTTAGAGCCTTTGGGGTCTCATCAAGTCAAGCTGGGCACATGAAATACAGTCTGCTTGGGATTCTGCTAACACCACAAAGAGGATGCCCTTTTGAGTTAATTTTTCTTTTCCTTTCGTTTTTCATTGTGTGATACCGTGTCTGTTGTGGACTGGCATGTGTCAAGATGCTTTCATGAAGAATATTTTATGCAAATACTTTTGTCCATTCCTCCAAGGGGAAGGACTCAGCTTCATTTTCTGATAATTCATAAAGTGGTCATCAAAGATGGTGGCTTGTGCTGGAACACACACACACGCACGCCCACCACCACACACACATCCCTTAGCTATTTATCCCTGAGAATCCCGCGCATGTGTTCTGAGTCTGCTGTCTCTGGCTCTCCTTTTGACCTTTCTCCTAAGTGGGTTTGAACTTTAATTTCCTTAACTTCATTCTGATCCCATGTGATTCACCATGTTCCTGTTAATTATTCTCTAAACTGACTGTGTCCTTTTGTATCACAGCTATAGGGAAGTGTCCTTTATTCTTAACCTAGGAACTGTGGTTGTGTGCAAAAGATGCAGGAAAAAGATCTGGATATTTCTTTATCATTGATAATGGGTAATAAACTTGAGAGAAGTCTTTTAATTGGGGGCCTGAAACAATCAGGAATCTGCCATGGGTAATTTTCCTTTCGCTTTGGTCTTTTCTTGTAGGATTAGCACAGAAACCTTTGACCTCAGTAGCCCATCTGTTCTTACTGCCTATCCCCGCACTGAAGTCAGGTTTAATGCAGGATGTACTCTGAGGGTGCATAACTTTGATTTGCATTGCAGTTCAAACTTTGACTATATGTCAGAAATTCTCTGTCCTGGAAATCAGGTTACAAATACCAGAGGACTTTGTTCTCATAGGAGATAGCTCTGAATTTCCTTCTCCCTTTCTGTCTCTCTCAATCTAGCCCAGCTGGAAATAAATGACAAGAAATTGTCTCTTGATTCCTCTCTCCTTCTTTGATTGGCGTTGACATTCTTCATCAGTGACCAGGAAGAATCTGACTTGCTTATAAATGTGTTGAAGATCACAAACTGTTGTTAGTTTCTGGCTTGTCCCCTACACACCAATTCTTCTATTCTATGTCCTCCAAAGGATGAAACACAGACAGTGCAAATGACGGAGGACATCTTCAAACAGCTTTCTGATGTTCTAAGCAAGAACAACTATAAATTCACCATCAGGCCACAGCTACAGAAATACCTTTTGTTTGTTTTTATTTTTGTTTTTTGTTGTTGTTGTTTCTCAAGCTGATACTGAGTTGCACATTACAGGTTGTTTATATGTCCTGTGCTAACGTGATTCTAGTCCTATGAATAGTCACACCTGAGTGATATGTGGAATTTCTCTTCCAAAATGTAAACGTTTCATTTATGCTGCTTGCTATCATGTATCAAGAAGAAAATTAAATGTTACTCATTTACAGATACCACATGATAAATATACTAGGCTTGTTTTTAGTAGTAGTCAATTGAATATAAACGTTATCAATAAAATTTAAGTCATTTTTAAAAGTGTATGCTCCTGTGAAAGACCATGAAAAATACCTATTTTGAAAATAATTATTGTATCACATTGCTTCATTTATGCTAATTTAACTTGTGTCTGGGAATGGTAGAAGCCTGCATCTTTTTGCTATTTACTACAGTAAAGAATGATATACCTTTGATACAACTTAATTAAGAAATTGTATTTCAGGCCAGATATAGTAGTGCACACCTTTAATTCCAGCACTTAGGAGGCAGAGGCAGGTGGATCTCTGTGAGATTAAGTTCAGCCTAGTTTACATAGTGAGTTTCAGGTTAGCTAGAGATAGAGAGTGAGATCCTGGCTCAAAAAATGAATAAATTATACTGGGGCTGAAGAGATGGCTCAGTGGTTAAGAGCAGTGGCTGATCTTGCAGAGGACTCGGGTTTGATTCCAGCTCCCACATGGCAACTAACAGTTGTCTGTAACTCCAGTTCCTGGGAAATCTGAAGCCCTCTTCTGATCATCTCGAGCATTACAGGACATGGGTGCACTTACATCCATGCAGGCAATACACTTATACACATAAAGTAAAAATAATAAAGTGGAATCTTTAAAAAATAAATGAATATATCAAACGTAATGACATGGCATAAATGAAATAGAAATTGCATAAAATATGATAGAAAATTGATCTTATTTTGATGGAAGCAACATCAAATCAGTTGATTAAGGAAGTCTCATATCTAAAGAGACAGTTATTTTATGAAAAAACAAATCAGAAAGTCAAGATTTTACTGGGTATCTAAAATCATACCTTGGGTACTCTCTAAAATGTTTTTGGAGAAACTAAGCCACAATCTTTGTAAAAATCTTTGAAATTCACTTACCAATTTATATATTTTTATTATTTTTAATTAATTTATTTTTATTTTATGTATATACTTTGCCTGCATGTATGTAAGTGGACCACTTATGTGATTTTGCCATAAGAGACACAGAAGAGGATGTCATATCAGATCCCCTGATACTGGGATTACTGGTAATTGTGAGCTGCCATGTTGGTACTGGGAACTGAACCCCCACACTTTTCAAGAATGCCTGTTTTTTTTTTTTAATCTTTTCTTTCAAAATATTTTATTATTTTTGTTTTATGTGTATGAGTGTAGTGCGTGCTGGGAATCGAACGTGGGTCCTCTGCAAGAGCTGTCAGTGCTCTTAATTGCTGAGCCATCTCTCCAGCCCCAAGAATGCCCAGTGTTCTTAACCACTAAGTCATCCCCCATCCCGTTGATTTTTCTTAACTCCTTGTGGCTTATTATTTGGAACTGGGATAGGTATGTGATTTTATTTGTTTTAGCTCTATTGAAAACTTATAGCAATTTATAACTACAGTTCCAGAGAGCTGTTGCCCTCTTATGGGTTCCACAGGCACCTGCTCACATGTGGTATATACTCCTACACACACACTCTTACAAATAAAAATAAATGTTGGGGCTGGGGAGGTGGCTCAGTGGTTAAGAACACTGGCTGCTCTTGCACCACCCACATGGTGGTTAAGAACTGTCCTTAACTCCAGTTCCAGGCGAATCCAAAGCCCTCTTCTGACCTCCGTGGCATTGCACAACTCGGGTGCACTCACATACATGCAGGCAATACACTCATACACATAAAATAAAAATAATAAAATATTTTTAAAAATTTTAAAAAGTTTACAAATAAGACACCTTTATTCCAATGTACATATTTTGATCAATAACAGTGTTAAATATTACTTTGGATGTTTTGGTTATACTTAATAGAGTTAAAATAGGTACATGAAATAAGCAAAATAAATTTCACTCAAAATGTATTCTTTTTAAATTCAAAACAAAATTCTACTTTGCTAAACAAGTCAAGTTATAAAACAAAAGCAGAAAAAAAAGAAGAAAATAGAAAAGAATAAAGAAAGAAAAACCTCATGACATCAGCAATTTTCCTTTCCCGACTGGAGGCATGTGTCGGGAGCAGCACAGGTTTCCAGTCTCAGCAGTGACCAGTGACATCGAATTCAGTAGCAGTACAGCAGACAACAAAAATTCGTTCTTTGCACCTTGATTTCTTGCTAGTCACACCAAACAGCATCACTATAGAACGATTTCTAACCAGCTTTTCTTCATGTATTAAACTAGGGGCCTGTCCTTCCGCCTTGATGCATGATTCCTTTTGAAAGAGGAGTACTCTAAATCTTAGAGTAGCCTGCTTGTTAGGGACCTAGATGAAAGGAAGGAAATACACAGGAAATTGCCCTGAGGATGTTCTTGTCTGGGTCCAGACAAAAGTACCCATTCTATTTATTTTCTTAAGAGTCATTTGCTTAAACAAATTATATAAATGTACTCAATTACATGTTTATACAGTAAATTAAATAATAATAAAACTTAAATTCCAAGATAAGATCCTAATTGCAGCTTCTAAAACATACCTAAAAGTAATTATTTTCTCTATTTTATAATTATTATCAAATTAGGAAAAGTAAAAGGTATGAGGAATGGATTATACACAAATAGTTTTTTCAGTTCATCAAATAGGTTTTTGTTAATTCGGAAGACAGTAGTATCTTAGACAGACGCAAACTGAAAGGTTGATATGAATTCTCTTTTTATTATTAACACTTTGTTAGAAAAGCCTTGGGCTGTAGATATACCTTAGTGTTAGAGTGCTTACCCTACATATGGGAGACCCTGATGCTGACACATATATGGAGAGAGAGAGAGAGAGAGAGAGAGAGAGAGAGAGAGAGAGAGAGAATTTTATCTTTTCTAAGCACTTTAAGTTATATTTTGCATTTACAATCATTACACATTTATGAACTTTATTAATGTAAAATAAGTAAACCATATGAAGTTGAATTTTAAACAAAAACATCCAGTTAAAATAAGAATGTATTTGTGTTAAACTTAGATTGAGGAATGAATGTTTGCCCTAGGTTCTGAAATAATATATATATATGTATGTATACATATCTTTTTTAAGTGATTTATTTCATTTTTTATTTATATGTGTGTGCATGTGGGTGAAGGGGCAGTGCCTGTGGAGGCCAGAAGAGAGTGCCAGATGCCCTGGGGCTGAAGGGCTAGACAGTTATGAACCGCCTAACATAGGTGCTAGAAAACCAAGTTGGGTCCTTCGGAAGCCCAACAAGAGCTCTTAGCAGCTGAGCCATCTCTCCAAATCCAAAATAATATAAGAAACTTACGGTTCTAGTGCATCATTAATTTTTAAATACAATTTTATCAATTTCCCTTGCCTTTCAAGAAACAGCTTGGAGTGTCAAAGTAATGCGTTCTCAACTACGCCTTAACGTAATGAAAAGTTTTTTAAAAGTTAATTTCCTCAGTGAACCGGTCTACGTGCCACCTACTTCCAACCTAGAGTTACAACTCATATCTAGAAGATGTCACTGTTTTAAAAGTTCAGTCTTTCATCAACATATTTCTCGCTACAGAAGAAAAAATTGTTCGTTAACTCGAAGATTGCTATGTCTGCAGCACTTTTAATATTTGATGGATGGCATTCCATAAGGAAATTGGTGGCAAATATTTAATTGCCATGTGTCATATATAAAACCTGAGGGATCACTGATTGTGGAAGACAGCTGGGCTGGTGGTACCTTTGGAGAACGCAGCAGCGCAGACGGGCTTTCAACGTTCTGGCAGAGTCTGCATGCGTCGGGAGCTGGGAACCGGCCCTAGGAAGAGAGTGAAGACAGAAAAATAGCTCCCCGTGGAAGAAGTTAAGAATTCCTCTAATAACATAATGAGTGAGCAAATCAAGAGAACCGCAGCTCTGCTACTGTTTAAAAGACTGCAGATAACAGGGTAAACATTCCAAGGAAAGAGCCATTCCCTTCCTTCAGTATCCTGCGTCCTGTGAGTGGAGGTTCGTGTGGTGAACAGGAGTCCTTTCAAAGCTCAATTTGCTCCCATATTGTGTGTCTCTCCCTCAATTATAGCGGTTTGCTGTATTTCTTTCAGTGAAAAAAACTGAATCAAGAAATGAAATTTCAAAGACTTCCTTAGAAAAATCACAGTTAAGAAAAGCAGGCAATCCCCATTCTTGGAGCTTATTTTCAGAGAGGACACTGCCAAGGATACGAGGCTCTTTATGTACTTGAAGGGGAAAAAATGGAGACTTGTATTTCTAAGTTATGCGATCCAGGTTCAGTTTATAATTTTATTAAAAGAGAAGCCACAGTATACTTAACTGTGTTGTGTTTGTTGTATAGTTCCCGAATCTGGAAACTGGACAGTAGTAGCTACAGTCCTATTCAAACACCAATAAGTTTACAGTATTTAGATGAATTATTTAGTTTAATTTAATCTATATGCTTTAAATTAATTAGTTGGTGTGAGCCTCATTTTTAACAACACAATAAGACAAATCTCTCTCAGAAAATATTGAGAATAATACGGAACATCACAGAAAAGGATATTTCAGAAGGTGAGACGTGTGCGTCTACACAGACCACATGCAGAGTAATTCTGTCATCCGGAACTTTAAAGTAATGAAAATAAATACATTTGTTCCCTTCATCTTTATATAAGATAATCTCCCAATTCGGCTTACTTTCAGTACAATCTGATTCAAGACATCAAAATTCACACCACAAGAATTTATTTCCATTTGTAGCTGAAGAACTTTAAATTAAAAATCCATATATTTATTAAGTAGAATCATTAGCTCCAAGATGTAATATTTATTATGTTTTTAATAGTGTGTGTGTGTGCGTGCGTGTGCGTGCATGCGTGTGTGTGTGTGTGTGTGCGTGCGTGTGCAGGTTCCCACGGAAGTCAGTACAGGATGTCAAATCCCCTGGAGTTGAAGAAGTTACAGGTGGGTGTGAGCTGCGTGTGTGTGTGTGTGCGTGTGCGTGTGTGTGCGTGTGTGTGTGTGTGTGCGTGTGTGTGCAGGTTCCCACGGAAGTCAGTACAGGATGTCAAATCCCCTGGAGTTGAAGAAGTTACAGGTGGGTGTGAGCTGCCTGACTTGCATTTGGGGGACTGAACTTTGGTTCTGTATAAGAGCAGTTTCTCTCTCTCTCTCTCTCTCTCTCTCTCTCTCTCTCTCTCTCTCTCT
>NW_008353604.1:1542528-1584421 GCF_000622305.1 Nannospalax galili | reverse complement strand
ATTAGTAGCAGAAAGAAATCAGCAAGATATAAGTTTCATTTCAATGTAAGATCTGTGGACAGAATAAAATATGTTATCTTATATAATACTGAACTTATTTGATCTATAATTTCTTATTTTTTTCATTTATCTTTATTTTTATTTTATGTGTGTGAGTGTTATGCCTGCATGTGTGTAAGTGCACCTGTGTTGCGCAGTGCCCACGAAGGACAGAATGGGGCGTAGGATTCCCCTGAAACTGGAATTATGAACGTTTGTTCATGTGGGTGCTGACATTCAAACTTGGATCTTCTGCAAGAACAGCCAGTGCTCCTAACCACTGAGCCATCTGTCCAGCCCTATTTTATGTGTGTGAGTGTTATGCCTGCATGTGTGTAAGTGCACCTGTGTTGCGCAGTGCCCACGAAGGACAGAATGGGGCGTAGGATTCCCCTGAAACTGGAATTATGAACGTTTGTTCATGTGGGTGCTGACATTCAAACTTGGATCTTCTGCAAGAACAGCCAGTGCTCCTAACCACTGAGCCATCTGTCCAGCCCCAAGAACTGTAATCTTGTAGAGGGGTTTTCTAACAGATCACACTATAAACTTTAGAGAGAGTGGAAGGCTCCCAGAGGATCCTTTATCCCTCTTCCACTAGTCAGAAAGCAGCATGGTTCTCGTGATCTTTACAAGCATTCAGAGGTGGGATATGAAAATGTAAACAAAAGTCACTCCAAAATAAGCTGCATGAAACTGAAATACTCACGTTTATCAGTGAAAAATAAAGGTGTGTATCTATGCAAATACAACACATGAAATGATGTTTATAGAACATTATATGCAGTTTACGTGTGAAACATTGCATCTGTTTACCAACATGTACATATATAACTATACATGCATTGCTTGTTTTTTCTATCTATAATAATCTATATGTGTGTGTACATACACAGCAGTATACACATGTATAATTGTAACAGTGTCCATTGTCAATTGGCCTTAAACAAATAAAAGATATTCAGGAGGTAGAGAGATAGCTCAGAGGTAAGGAAAGAGTAGAACACCCTAGTCCATCCCCAACACCTACATCTGACAGCTTATAGCTGTTTATTACTCCAACCCTGGAGATGCAATGCCCTCTTCTGGACTCTGCAGGCACTGCCTTCACAGGCACATACCCCCACATAAACACTAATTACATTTTTTTAAGTCTCAAAAAAGCCTTAAAAAGATAAGCATATCAGTATTTCTTCTTTAAATTAATTCTTGAGATTTTATTGTAGAAGGAATAAAGTGCCAAATTATAGCTTTCTTTCCAAAGTTAATGCTGATATCAAAGACAGGAAGGAGAGTGTCATTCTTCCTTAAGGAAATTGTTCAACAAATTCTCTGGATCAGTGCAACCAATGTACTAGTTTCTAATAATGCAATCCTAATACATTGTATTGTAAAACTTAAAAATGCATGTTTGGATCTGATGATGCATGCCTGTAATCCCAGTACTTTGGAGACTGAGGCAGGAAGTTTGCTGTGAGTTGTGGGTTCTATGCCAGGCAAGACTACATAGCTGGCAAAATAAGACATAAAAAAAAAACAAGTAAGACATGTTTGAAATGGCTGACTATAATATAAGTGAAAAATGCTGAAAATATCCACCATTGAAAACATACATATGCATTTAAACAGACATTATTTATACATTTACATTGAAATGACAAATTGAAATTAATAATAAAAAATGGTTGACTGATTTTATTTTCTTTTATTCATTGTTTTAAGTATGTAGTTTATTGAAAATGTACTGTTTGTGGCATATATTGTGGGAATATCTAATCTTATTATTAAATGAATTGTTAGCAACTCAGATTTGTTTACTGAAATTTGGGAACCTTCTGTTAAATATAGTCCCATGATTATTTAATAGTAAACTATTTTATGCAATTTTCATATTATGTAACTTAGTAAATTGACATGGATAGTAATTTTGACACTAATATGATACTATTTAAAAATTTATCTTCATGATGTTATTTTAATGTTTGCCCTTATATGTGATGACAAATGTTCTGCTTCTAATATAAAATTTTTGAGAATAATTTCCAGATTATTATTCTGATTATTCTCCAAATATTCTAAAGATTCAGATAGAATTTTAAACAACTTAAAAACAAAAACTCAATCATTGATTAGCAACTGTATTATATTTAAGACATTTAATTTCCTCTTTTTCTAAAATTTTGTTTTTTGGGGGGTTTATATGTGTGATGTAGATGTGTCTATTTATGTGTATGTCTGTATGTGTGGTGTTTGTGTGTGCAAGTTCGTGCCTGCATCTGTGTATGATATGTGTGCAAGTTCATGGTGTCCATGGTCAAGTATGTGAATGGCATATGTACATGTTCATGCATGTGTGTGCCAGTGGGCATGGTGCATGTGTGTGCATATTCATGTGCTCACCTGTGTATGATGTGTGCATGTTCATGTGTGTATGATGTGTGTGCACATTCATGTATATGTATGTTCATGTACGTGTGTCTGTGGGTATGTCATATGTGTTGGGATGGGTATGCACACTCATTTTTGTATGATGTACACACATGTTCATCTTTGTGCATGTCATAGTTGATGTATGTGCATGTTCATGTGTTCACCTGCATGTGATCTGTGCACATGTTCATGTGTGTATGATGTGTGTGCACATTCATGTGCGTGCATGTTCATGCATGTGTGTTCAAGTATGTATGTTCCAGTTTGTGAATAATGTCTGTGTATGTTCATGCATGTGTGTGGCTGTGGCATGTCATATGTGTTAGGATGGGTATACATGTTCATGTATGTATGATGTGTTCATGTGTGCATGGTGTATGTGTCCGTGTTCACATGGATGATGCCTGTGTGCATGTTCATGAATGTGATATGTGTGCATGTTCTCATGTGTGTCCTTTGTGCATGCATATTCATGTGTGTAATGTGTGTGCAAGTCTGTGTGTTTGCATGATGTCCATACATGTTCATGTGTGTGTGTTGGTGTCATTGGTGGTGTAGTGTGAGTGCAGATCACAGAGCCCCGTCTGGAGTCAGTTCTCACTTCCGCCTTTGGAGGCTGTCTTTCTCCCTGCGGGACACTGCGTGTGCCAGGCTGCCTGGCCCTGAGCGCTGGACCTCTTCTGCCTGTACCCTTGTCTCACCTAGAAGGGCTGGCTTTACAGATGCACACTGTAGTACCTGGCTTTCAGTGGGCTCTGGATCGCAGGTCCTCAGTGCTTGCCCAGAAAGCATTTGACCCACTGAGTCAGCTCCTCACTCCCGTGTGACGGCTAATCCTAGTGGTCAATTTGACGTACCTGCAAAGAGGGAGCCCAACTAAAGACTGCCTCCATCGATTGGCCGGTGGGGCATTTTCTTGAATGCTGATTGATTTAAGAGGTCCCAGTCCACTATGGGCAGCACCATCTCTTGGCAGCTCGGCCTGGGATGGGTAAGAAAAGTGGATGATCATGAGCCTGAAGCCAGCCAGTAAGCAGGGCTCCTTAGCTGCTTTCTGCTTCAAGTGTCTGCTGTGAGCTCTGCCTGTTCCATGGATGGGGGACTGTAACCTGGAAGCCAAATAAACTCTTTCCTCCCCAACCTGTTTTTGGTCAGTGTTTTATTACAGCAATAGAAAGCAAACTAGAACACTTTATTTCTCGTATTTTGAGTTTTTCCAATCTGGAGAACAGTACTGTTTGCTAATTCAATATTGTTTTCAATTTTTCAGTGATACTGTGGTATCTTTATTTATATTGTTCCTCTATTTTCTTAAGTTTATGCTTATAAAGGACATAAATTTTGTTCATGAAAATACATACTTTATATTTACATTTGATGATATATTTGAACTTATGTAATTTTGAATTATGAAATCATAATCTACTAATTTGTGAATTTTATTAATTAATCTCACAGCTTTAAAATTGAGTCAACTTTCCCAAACAGATTATTATTTTTTTAGGAATGTACAAATATCTTTATTCAAAAATACAAAATAAATTATCTGTAGGCATGGACAATGACAGCAGTAAACCATTATATATTGTCAATGGAAACCAGTAACCGATGGTTATAGTGTTTTCCTTAAACATCAGCCAAGCCTTTCTTCAGTCACTCTTTTCAACTGACTTCCCTGAAGTTCCTGGTGAGGAGCCCTGCCTTGAGCTTCCTGTCACAGTTCACAGATAAGAGCAAAGCACTATTCTGGGAATTAGAACATGCCACTTCCCATAATACCTCCCATTCCACCCATTGTGCCCATTCCAGGGTCCTTCTCTTCTTTAAGAATTTCTGTGATGACAGCTTCTGCTGTAGTTAACGGAGATGCCATCCCAGGAACATCCAGTAAAGCAGTCCTTACAACCTTTGTTGGGTCAGTGAGTCTCTTTTCTACCATGTTCACAAAATCTCCAAGCATAGCGTCATGATCAACTTCTGAGGAACTTTGCAGAATTTTCTCAACTATCAAAGAGGCTTCAACACAGATCACTGTAAAACCACAAATTATCAGAATATTAACATGTCTTATTTAAAGGTTTTAAAAACTATCTTGTTATTTTTGTTTCATGTATATCGCCGGCATTGTATGCAAGTGCACCCTTGTCATGCAATGCCCGCAGAGGTCAGAAGAGGGTGTTAGATGGTTTTTAGCTGAACCATCTCTCTAGCCCTGATTTCTAGGTTTTAGTCATATGGGTAAAATCTCCACACGTTAAAATGTCAAATGTCTGGGTTTTTATTTTCTACCTTTATATTTTCTTTTTTCACTGTTTAAAAATAGATATCAATTCAGATGAAAATACTTGCTAAAAATCCTCACTGATACTTCTCTTCTCACATGACCTTATAAGCCACAGTCAAATAAGTGACCAAGATCAGAAAATTAAATACAGTGCTACTCAGTAATCCACAAGCCTTATTGAGATAGACATTTTTCTCACCTGTGTATTTTTCCTAGGATCTAACTCAGGATCATCCATTTCATTTGGTCATCTTGCTTCCTTAATCTCCCTGAACAGGGATGTTCTCAGTCATTCTTTGCCCTTTCATGGCTTGGAAGTTTTTAATGATATATTTTTAGTGTGTGTGTGTGTGTGCATGTGTATGTGTCTATGCACATGTATGAGGGTGACTGTATAGGCCAGGAAAGGATGTCAAATCTAGAGCTGGAGTTATAGGCAACTGTGAGCCCCCAGATGTGGGAACTAAATTTGGTCCTCTGGAAGAGCAGTGAGCATCCTCAAACACTAGGCCATCTGTCCAAGTCTGACAGAACTTTGGAAGAGAGTGTCCCATTCTTCACTTTTGTCTCTGTTATACGATACGATTTGTTAGGTTCGTGCAGCATTTTCTCATGGATTTTTGAAAACAGCATCACTCACAGGACATTGCTTCTTCGTCAGTGCAGCCAGTCAGGGAATGTTTGTTGCCCATATGCTTAAGTATCATCGATGAGAACTTGTGAGCATGTGGATGAGGGTGGTCCCCCAACCCCTCCAATGGACTTACTGTAGTTCCTCATAGCTAGTCAATGTATGTAGAGAAATAATTGGAAACCATGTACACGTTCTTTTTCTCATTTTGCTTTTTCCTACTGTTTTAGCATCTGAGGGTTATTCTTGCATGGAACAAATGCCTGTGCTTTCCAAGAGCTGACTTTATGTCTCCAACATTCCCTCCATGCCTGTTAGCTGGACATTTGAGTTAATCAAGAGCTCTCCATTACCCTCACTTATTTAAGGATTAATTTATGCCAGTTTGGGAACATCCACATTAATGGCATGAATTAAAAGCCACTACTATTGCTACTCATTTTGATTGTCCAAATTATGCCAGATTTGATCACTGGGAACTCCTGCTTCCCCAATGGTGGAGTCTCTGTTCTTTAACACGACCCCAGTAGTTCTAAAATGTTTCATTATCTTGTCCAACAAGATATTCCAGGTTTATCTGGGTTTTTCTCTGACTCAGTTTGTTCCCCAGTAGGTCATAAGTCATTTTAATTGACAATGACATTAAAAACCAAATATCCATGATTTTGATGCACTCTTTATATTGGGTATGACTTTTGTAAGACTCTCAGACATATCCAGGGAAAATAGACACAGATACACACATGTATACATTTAGATATAGATACACACATATGTACATATAAATGCATATAACTGTCTATGGAAAACATATATATGGAAAATATATGAACAGTGTATGTCTGTATATTTACATTTATTTATTTATTATTTATTTATCTATTTATAAGGGGTTGTGTGACACAGCAGTACAGCACACATGTGGAAGTCAGAGAACAATTGTGGGTATCTGTCTGATTCCTTCCACCACGTGGGTCCTGGGAACAGAATGCAAATGATCAGCCTGGCCACAAGTGCCTCTACCCAGCCATCTCACTGGCCCTGTTGATGTATTTAAAGTAATGAGGTCGTAGTCCTCTGGTCACAGTCCCTTCCTACATACAAGCTTGTTTGATCTTTCCAACACTTCAGTTTTTCAGCAGTATGAGGCTTGACTTGAATTTTTCTATATTTGCTTATTTTCTAATATATGTGCTAATCTATATACAACCATGCATCCAAAGTACATATAACCACATATACTATATATTTAATATACTAGTACATATATAGCACATATAACCATAAATATACATATTTCCAATATATATGTATATAGGTATATATATATATATAATATGCATAGTATGTATGGTTATATATATTCTGGGTTTTCTTTCACAGCATCTTAGAGTGAGAAAAAGAAATAGGCATTATTGGTAGGAAAAACAGCATTTTCTCAATCATAATACAGTATGTATGTGTGTGTGTGTGTGTATGAGTTTGTGTGTGTGTATGAGTTTGTGTGTGTATCTTCCTTCAGCACATGTCTTCTCCAAAGATTCTTAGTCCATCTTACTTGACAGTGATGTTTAAAATCAAGTATCTGTTACTCTGATTGGCTCTGATGTACAATCGCATATGTTTTTGTGTCTGTGTGTCTGGGTATAGTGTTAGGGTTGATAACCTTTTTACTAATGAGAGCACAGTTCCTTTTTATCTATGGATTCAGTTATATTAGTTTGGACACATCCACAGTTGTGACGTGTAATTTATACACCTTCACCCTTTCAGTACAGGCATTTAATTAAGCATTCTTTCCTTAAATAAATAAATCAGTTTCTGTCTTTCCCACTCCATTCATGAACTTGTGTGTTTATGTTATTCATTGGTCATGTATGTGGGTGCGTTTGTCTATCTGTGTTCCATTTGAGCATCTTGGGCGCCTCCTCCCTGAATGTATGCCACACTTAATCCTTAGCTGTGCCCCATTCTGCCGCATCGCTCCGCCATTGTGCATGTCGTTTTGCTTGTTCTGATAAACTAATCCACAACCAGTATTTTCAAGTGAAAAGGAGGCAGCAAAAGATCATTTGACCCTCTTTGCTTGCTTATGTTTATCCATAGACTCCTGGAGAATGAAGCTTCAGATTAAAGGCAGAACTGCACACAGTTTTTTTTTTAACTCTACAGTTGGCTACCCTTTCTGTTTGCTTATTTATTTTTAATCAATGCAGTCCTTGTAGCGAAGGAAATTGCCAAAGTAAAACTGTCTCCTAACTACTGGTCCTTGTAACAGCGCCGAGATACCCAGCGTTGGCAATGTGTTGGAGCTAAAATCTCTGTGGTGTCATCATACAAGAATGATGTGTGTATTTTCTCTACTAATGAAAGAGCCTGAATGCCTGGTTGCTTTTCATCACAATGTCTCCACTAATAGGCAGAAAACTGTGCATACGGCTGCCTACAGCTTTGGCTCTCCTCCTTAGGCATGCTACTTTTTAAACATCTGACTTAAAATACTTCCTGGGTCACATAGCTGAACAGAGTCAGAGCAAAAGCTAACCATGAGGAACTGGAATGTGTAATCACAATGTTCCTCTAGAGGTTTCTTGTTTGTTTTTTCTATCTGTACATATGTGCTCTACAGACTTGAAGTATGTAAAAATATCAGTAGTTGAAGTATCCCAATACATTACCAATGAATGACATAAACACATAACCACATGAGTTCAGTGGGAAAGACAACATCTGATTTAAGTAATCTGGGAAAAAGTGCTCAATTAGATACATGCACTGAAAGACAAAACACAAAGGGAATGTACAAATACACGTCGCAACTGTGAATGTGTCCAGGCTAATATGACTAAATCTCTTTTTACAAAACAAATCTTTTTGTGGGTGGAAAGGTTAATCAAAATGAAAGGTTTATTAAAAAGCCATATAGAAACTTACTAACTTGTAGATAGTGGGGTTTTAATGGAGGTGGGGACAGGGAGATGGGGGATGCATGATTAGGGGGTATGTAACTCAAACCACGTATGTATGAAAAAGCCTAAGGCAATCCACTAGTTTGTAAGTTAATTAAAATATATAGTTTTATTTTCAAAAAGGAATTTGAACACAGGTACCCTGCATGTGTGCAAAGTACTGCTCCCAGAAGACATGGGTTATCATATAAAAATCTCAGAGCGGAGTATGGAATAGCTCCTAGAAGTCATTGCTCAGGGCATACAGGAGCCTCCGAATCAACACAACCTCAACAATCTCAAACTGACTAGAAAACGTTCCCTTGAAGCTAATGTTCACAGTGCTGGAAGATGCTATGTAGGCCACTGATCCAGGAGAGATATGAACTGTTTTACCCAGTGCTGGACCCTGCATGATATAATACTGACTGGTCATTCACATCGTGTCCACTGGTACAACAGAAGCACCACCCTTATGGGTATTACCAACTGTTTTTTTTATTGGATTTGAAGCCTGGTCCACAGGAAGAAATTCATGCATGGTACCATAACCCTTGTCAAAAGCCCATGGCTACGGAGGTCAACGGCCCTAGGGAAGTGGGGTACAGCTATTGGTAATTTGTTAGATGATCATGTTATCAAACTGCTTTTAAATATTTATATTTATACCCACAGATTGGTGTTCTGTCAACCTTGGTCAGAGAACTTCTTTTTCCTCTGGACAGTGATCAGTGAAAAGACTCATGGCTGTCCCAGATCCTTAGAATCAGTCACTATGAGTGCTCAGCCATCTATATCAAACTTGCAAGGTTCAGAGAACATTGCATAATGAGGAGGAAGAAGGGAAGCTCTTTCTTCTTGGTATGGTTGCTGCGCTCATGAGATAACAGTGGCCCGGATTATCTGTGCAAGAGCAAGTCAACCAAAATTCCAGCACAGATACATGAGGGGCTCATGAACCTAAATCCCTAGATGCTGGCAGGCAGTTGATGGCTGCTGGAGGGGAGAGAATCGTTTTTCTTTGGGGCTGTGGCCCCTGGTTGGTTGCCTGTGCTGCAGTGTATGGCTCTACACTTCTGCTCATGCAAGCAGCACTAACTGGACTCAGAGGAAGTTAAAAAATAAGAGGAAACGAAATTGGGAGAGGGACTTTTGGGAGGGCTGGGGGGGCAGTTGGAGAGGGGAGATGGGTACATAGATATGATCAAAATACATTGTATGCATGTACGAAATTTTCAAAAAAGTGAAAATTATTATTATTATTATTATTATTATTATTATTATTATTACTTTGTCTTTTTGAGACAGGGTCTCCCTGTAGCCCCAGCTGTCCTGGAACTCACTATGTATACCAGGCTGGCTTCGAACTCACAAAGATCCACCTGCCTCTGCCTCCCAAGGGCTGGGATTAAAGGCGTGTGCCACCACGCCCAGCCCATAATTATTATTTTTAAAAACTCATATTTCTATAGAATTTATTGGGGTCTATACAGGAACCAATTAATTAAGAGAAAAAATTAGCATGAAAAAATTAATCCCCTTGAAACTATTAATGTTAGGGGACATCTCAGCTCAGACACGGTGTTGAGAGTCAGGTTTTGTTACTAGCTGAGTTAAGTGAAATGAATACATTCAACATTCTGGATTCTATTTCACTGTCAGAGCTAAAGGATAGAAAAAGAAACATGCTTTAAAAAATCCTCTATTTCACTGTCAGAGCTAAAGGATAGAAAAAGAAACATGCTTTAAAAAAATCCTTGTGTGTATGTGTGTGTGTGAGAGAGAGAGAGAGAGAGAGAGAGAGAGAGAGAGAAAGTGTTCTTGTGTGACTGCAGGTGCGTATGTGCCATGGTGCACATATGGAGTTCAACAAACAACCATGGGTGTCTATTCATGACTTCTTCCTTGTTTAAAATGGGGTCCCTTGTTGTTCAGCATTACGTGTAATGCTAGCTGGTCCACGGGCTTCCTGAAATTCTCCTGACCCATCTTCCTGAAATTCTGTTTCTGACTCTGGCCTCAACTTAAGTGCAGTGAGGTTGCAAACATTCATTACTGCACTTGGCTTTAAATGGGTCTTGTGGCTCCATACACAGACCCCCATGCTTGGACTGCATGCACTCTACCCATTGAACTGATTACCCAATATTAGTCAAAGTTCAGCACATTCTGTATAAAGTCTATGTCCCTGCTTCCTTCTGAGTGATTATATAAATAATCCTGTGGCTTATTTAACACATTGACTTTCATTATAACCAATTCCTTACCCTGAAATATGGATTGAGTAGTCAATGGATCTTAAGCTAAATGATTTTTAACTACTAGTTTCAGACAGGAGCATTCCTTTAAGGTACACATGCATAGAAGCACATGTAAAACATGTACAGAGACATGAACACATACACACATACAGAAACACACACACATACACACACACACACACACACAGACATATATACAAGGCCCCGCCCCCCGAAAGCTATTATTCAGGAGAAGCAGCCACCAACACTTGATTGAATTAAGTCTCCCAGAAGCACTCACAATTCAAGTGGTCCCTGAGCTTTCCCAGGTCTCATGTCCGCCTCTCACTCCAGCCTGCCTGTGATTGGGGGAACGCTGCGTACATCTGGGGGAACCGTGCTTGTGTTCAAGACTTGACATGCTTTGCTGGTATTCTTCCTTCATCAGTCAGAGAACACTCATTCTGACCAGTGTTTACTCTCCTCTCCCTTTGAACTTGTAGACTTTCTGTTCAAGTTTGTCTTCTTTACAATATTGTGTTCATTCATCTTACTTTTGGAAAAGTACTAAATATTCATCCTCCAGAGAGTAACATATCAACATTGAATGAAGAAGAAGCCGTCCATAGTCTCCCTTCACTTCCTCTCTTTGTATATGTCATTTGCTAATAGCCTTTGTTTATATATACATATGTGTATATGCACACACACACACACACACACACAAACAAACAAATATATCCCTGATTCCCTCTGGGTGATTATATTAAAAAAAAATCTTTGACCTGTTTAAGGCATTAGCTTTGGGGGGATGGAGCGATGGGTCAGCGGTTGAGAGCACTGGCTGTTTATTCAGGAAACCTTGGTTCGAACCCAGCACCCACATAGCAACCAACAACCATCTGTACCTCCAGTTTCAGGATATCCAGTGCCCTCTTCTGACCTCCTGGGTCATTGCATGACAAAGGTGCATAACATTCATACGCTTATATTTATAAAAAGACATTAGCGTTTATTGTAACCAAATCCAACTCGTGCGTGTGTGTGTGTGTATGTGTGTGTGTGTGTGTGTGTGTGTGTGTGTGTTTCAAAGGGGCCCCTCAACTTCTAAAATTCTCTTTAATTAATTAACTTCTTTAATCAAGAAATTTTAAAGTGGTAAAGGATAAGGATGGCTTGAAATGATGTGAGATTTCTATGCCTTTTGCTTAGATTCAAAATGTAGGGGAGATTCTGTAATTGCACAATATTGCTGGATTTCTATAAGAAGGGCATTTCCTTGAAATGTCTGATAACAGTGAATGGGAATCTGAAAAGAATTCACATTTAACCACAAGCTAAATGAGAAACATAGCAAACACCGGGATGAAGGTCCAGGACCATTGTCTTGTTACACCGTGGCTTTGACCCAATGCTGCATTTTGGACCTTTGATCTCCTTCTAACGGAAATACTTAGCAAGGTTGATAAGCTACATGCAGTCTTCCAACACCAACATGTCTATGATGCCTTGATTCACTTTCAGCCTACCCACATTTGCTATCACAAACCACACTCACTCACATGGCTCAAGTCAATTCATGCTGATAGAATTTGGTGTGATGTGTAGATTTGGAAGTGAGATTGATCCATCACAACATATCAGATATCTAGGTTTTATAATGGATGTGATACAGATCTATAACTTAGTTTTATTCTAAAGTGAACGCTAGACCAGTCTTAATACAACTTGGTGAAGACTCCCCACACTGAAGGAGAACCTGACTGGATGAGGAGCCAGCTTTCTTTAATTTTAATTTTTAGCTATGTGTACATGGGTCTGTCTATATGGTTCTGTGCACATGAGTACAGGTACCTGTGGAGGCCAGAAAAAGGCACTGGATTTCCTGGAGCAGGAATTACAGGCATTTGTGAGTCATCCAACATGGGTGCTAGAACCTGCACTCTAGTCCTCAGAAAGACCACTATTTATTTGCTCATAAGCAAATAAACCTTCTCTCTGGCCCCATTTCTACTTTCTTGGTTTATCTTTTTTAGTACATAGCAAGGAAGAAACCCACCTTCCTTTATCTGCTCTTTCATTAGAACTGACCCTTCCAAGCTCCAAAATCCCTACATCTGCCTGCTTGCTCTAAAATTGTCAGTTTTGTGAGTAGAATCTCTTTTCCATGGATTGATCATATGCCCTTTGATGGCTTATGCTCATTGACTGTTTTAATGAGAAGCTCCATCACATGTTCTACCACTGACAGAGCCAGAATTTGACATTTAAACCAAGTCCCTCATACATCGCTATAATGTGTTAAGGATGCTGATCTTTATAGTCTGCATTTCTCATCATGCAGTGAATTCTGCTGGAATTATCAGAAGAATTCCAATTTAGGGGTGCACATAGTCTCTCTCTCTCTCTCTCTCTCTCTCACACACACACACACACACACACACACATACACACACACACATACCATCAAAAGCAAATGTGTTTCAATATTCATCTTTCAATTCAGAAATATTGGAAATAAAAATGTGTGATCAAAATTTTCTAACAGTGTTCTTAATAATAATGTTTTTACATCAATTGTGTTTTATTGAATTCTGTTTGGATATATTAAATTTGTTGGAAAATAGTTTCAAAGATGTTAACGTTCTTATACTAGGACAGTGATTTAAAGCTCAGTTTGGAAACATCTATTGAAACAAAGTGATTCAAAGCTAGAAACGGAGAGAAGGGTTACAAAATTGAGGTAGAAAGATGCCACTGATTGTCATCATTGTATTGTTTTTGTCAGAACCCCTGGGATAGTAATGATCAAAGAATCAATGCTCTGTGAACAGAAGGACACGCAGCTCACTGTGTCTGTGGTGTAGTTTGTTACACTTTCATCAGGACAGTAAAGGGAATCCAAGAACTCTCAGGACAGTTTAAATTGCTTTCTAAGTGCTTATTGACAATGAGCTAGCTTCCTGCTGTGAGAAATACATCCCCTGTCATGTCTCTGTTCCCACAAAATAGAAGAGACCTATGGATGCGGTTTAATAAGGTCGTGTATCAGCATTTGGTTATTGACTGCTGCTTAGAGCTGTGTCACTTGGAACCATGAAAATAGCTTATATTCTAAAGCAAAGTACGTAAGAAAAGCTGGATGTTCAAGTTAGCAAAAAGAGATTGTTTTTTTGGCATTTATTGAGTTAATTGTTTTCCTTTTCCTTTGACATACACTGGGTAGTTATGTAATATAAAAAGCTCTTTTTAATCTCCCCCAGTGCTCAGGGACTTCACATATAGAATGCTCCTGCCCCCGCAAAAAAAAAGTTTAATCGTTGCCAAAATCTACATTTTCATTTGGCGAACTAGTTAAATCTATTCATAATCTGGTGCCTGAATCAAATTTCAGAGCTGACTAGACTGCCTTGGCTCCTGGTTTTGGTTGCTCGACCTGTCTCTGACTGAATTTAGCTATGATGTTACCTCTTTAGCTGTAGAATTTCTAATAAGGGCGGCCTGCTTCCCTCTGCCACTGAGTGGTTCATACACAGGACTCGGCGTTCCCGAGCAGGAGGTCATTTGGAGCTACCATGGGGCATTCTCCGGGAAAGCCACTCCTTGCTCTGCGGCAACCATGCCACTTTCTTTCCTCTCTAGTCACATTAGAGGTTACAACACTACACAAACTCACAAACATGTATTGAACAAACTGTATCTGGATTGCTCTCAAGAATCAAGATGAGGCCACGAAGACTGAAGGACTTAGTTGGAAAAGATAGCCTGGAACATTTGATGTGCATGACACAGAGAAGGTGTGAAGACAGATCGGAGAAGAGCAAGGGTATTGTCTGGAATGGGACTTGTCTTTTTCTGAGCAAGAAAGAAAAAGAAAGTAGAGAGAAGACAGAATTCAGAAGTGAATTGCCAGAACTCAGTACAGTTGGAGACT
This sequence comes from Nannospalax galili, assembly GCF_000622305.1. NCBI lineage: Eukaryota > Metazoa > Chordata > Mammalia > Rodentia > Spalacidae > Nannospalax > Nannospalax galili. Next base: position 1,569,915 of record NW_008353604.1, on the reverse strand, counting down.
TGGCTGAAATGAGAAATCAGGATTCCAGAGTATTGAGCATCAGGAGGGGACAACCTTCTGTGTCCCTACGTAACCTGCTGTCAATATCTGGCCTGCACTGGTGATAGATTGCATGGTCAGTCTATACATTGTTCCTTTAAAAATTCCTTCGGAAATATATTTAAACATTTTCATTTGGTCATAGGAAATATTGGCCTCAGTTCTTTTTCTCAAAGTAGCCCTAAGTTGTGCACTAAAGAAAAGCATCAAGTGGCGTATCATGCCACTATTTATTTAAATATAAATACTACTATAGAATTTATTTATCAGCATACTAGAAATCATTAGAAATTAAGATGCAGAACACAGAGTTGGGGCACTTATCTGTAATCCCAGCACTTGGGGCCAGAGGTGAGAGGATTTCAAATTTAGGCCTAACCATGAGACCCTGCTTCATAAAAGAAAAGAGAGGTTTCATGGTGGAGATAAAGAGCAGGCATGATGGTAAGATAGTTTCATCTCTGTGGTCATAGAATCTCTGGGATATTTACTGAGCTCTGCCACTAAGAAAGCAGAGTCAATATGTAAATAGTTATGTTTACATTACAATAAAACTTATCTACTTAATGACCACAGGCCCTTTTGCCTTGTGGAACAAGACAGTTACTGTCATCTGAAATGAAAAAGAAATAATGATGTGTCCTTGTCAACTTTTATTTTCAGTGACAAAAATAAATACATACATAAATAAATAAATAAATAAAGTAAGTAAGTAAGTAAGTAAGTAAGCAACTTCAAGGAAAGAAAGATATAGTTTGACTCTCAGATTCAGAGGTCATAGTCCGTGGTCTGTTGGGCTTGATGCTCTGAGTCTGAGAGGAACCTGAACATTTGAGTGAGATGGGAGGAACATAGGAAAGCTGATCACTTTGTGACACCCAAAAAATGAGAGAGAGAGAGAGAGAGAGAGAGAGGAGAAGAGAGGGAGGCTTCAAGGATAAGATGTAACTCTCCAGGACCACCCCCCGCCCCATGCTCCTAGGGACTTGCTTCTCTGAGTATGCCCTATCTTCCAATAGCCCATTTCATTAAGGTCTCATGGGTACAGAAATCCACAGATGGGTTTAGCAATATCTTCAATATATTACCAGCAGTGCCACCAGCTTAGGATAAAGCCCTTGGCGTATAAGCCTTGTGGGAAGATGCTTCATATGTAAACTGTAAAAACAGACAGAAAATGTTTTTAATATGGTTACATGTAAAAAGAAAGCGAAACCTAGGGCTTTGAAGTCTTGGTAATTCAGCTATACCCATGTGCACTCAAATGGATTTTCATGTACTTTGTGGGTATTCTGCAGTGATCTTTATTTTACTATTATACTAAGTAAAGTGGAGTGGGATGGTCACAAGTCATGGGGTTACTGTTAGGTATGCATTGATTTAATTCTTCATGTGTGAATGCATGTGTCCATGCGTGTAGGTGTGCTCGTGTGCATGGTTGAGATTGTATGTGTGTCTTCAAATGTGTGAAGGTCAAAGGAAAGCCTTAAAATCAGTCCTTGGAAGCTGCTTTCTTATTTGAGACAGTGCCTCTCATTGGCCTGGAACTCACCAATTTAGTTAGGCTGGCTGGCTGGCCAGTGAGATCTGGGGACCTGTCTTTTTCTATGTCTCCAGCACTAGGATTTTAAGTGCAACACAATAACCACCTTTTAAAACATGGATTCTGAGGATCAAACTCAAGTCCTCATGTTTGCAAAGCCAGAATTTACCAACTGAAATATCTCCCTAGCTATTTGTGTGACATGTTGGTGTTCTTAATTAAATATCTAGGAGCATGGTGCCTGGGTAGATTTAGGGTTTTTTGTTACCTGGTGAAACACCTGGAATGTTCCTTAACTGTTTCTGTCTCAGTGCCCCTTTCAATAGAGATGATAAGAACAACTTCTCTATGGCAAGTTCATGACTATTTGGCTATACAGTATCTGGCATGCATGCAATAAATACAATTTGTTTATTGACCTGTATGAGAGTATCTGATAGTTCGCTCAATGATAGATTTAGGAACTTCTTGAATAGATTTGGTAACTATTTTGATTTTCCCTGTGTATAGTAAATATAGAAAGACAAAACATGTTGATTTTTGTTGACATTATTAATTACAATTTCCATAAAGTTTGAAAGTACCAATATCAGTACCAAAAAGATAATTCTCCATTTTGTTTCATATGTGATGCCATAAAGCTTTAAAAAAATGTTTGTGTATGTGTTTGTGTTTATATGTGTGTGTATGTATGTATGTATGTATGTATGTATATTTATCTGTGTGCAGGAACACATGGATATCAGAAGAGAGCACCAGATCCTTTAGAGCTGGAATTTCAGGTGGTTTTGAGCCATCATGTATGTACTCAAACTTAATTCTAGTCCTCTGCAAGAGCAGCAAGCACTCTTAACAACTGAGTCATCACTCCAGCCTCAGTGGCATAAATCTTAACTAAATCTTCAAGGCATCTCTGGAGTTTTAAATGATTTTTAAGTGTAATTTTAGTAGTAGTATAGGTGATAGCATGCAGCCACATAAATAACTTCTACGTTTGTCTGTGAAGGTGTTTTGGGATCACATTAGCATATGTTAGTGGACCCAGGAAAATAAAAGGTAGTTCACCCTCCCTACCCTGAGTGGGCATCTTTGAGTCCACTGGGAATACAGGCATAGGGCAGAGGGAAAAGAAATCTGCTCCTTTTTCTGATTTTCTGTGTGAGCTGAGATCACTAATTTCTTCTTCTTCTCCAGTCCACAGAATAGGGTTTGTAACCGTGTTTCTTGCCTGTGGATTTAGGCTGACTTGTATCCTCAGGTTTCCTGGGTTTCTAGCTTATAGTGGCAGGTAGTAAGACTTTTATTACTCCGTAACTGTTTGAGCCTATATATATAATATATATATATATATGTCCTATATTATATATGTGTGTGTGCATGTGTGTGTGTGTGTGTGTGTGTGTGTGTGTGTGTGCACGCGCTATGTGGAACTGTTTTTCCTTAGAGAATCCTAATAAATACATACAGCACAGTAGTACAGTTTTGTTTTGTTTTGTTTTTTTTTTTTTTTTTTTTTTGTCTTTTTGAAGCAGAGTCTCCCTGTAGCCCCAGCTGTCCTGGAACTCACTATGTAGACCAGGCTGGCCTTGAACTCACAGAGATCCCCTGCCTCTGCCTCCCAAGTGCTGGGACTACAGGCGTGCGCCACCATGCCTGGCTTACAGTACAGTTTTTAAAATGCTTTCTGAATTCTGTTTTATGAGAAACCTTCAACTTCCTTAGGAATCTGTTTCTTGTGCTTTTTCAACTACACTCCCATATCTGTAAAGTCTGATATCACACTCTACGAAGAATTGGACAAAGAACAATTTTCCATATATAACCATAAGAACGCCTAGGAAAAACTATTGACAAATAGTTTCCATGCTTTGATTATTGCCCCCTTATAATTCCTCTACAAATACTGTCAGAGAAAGCGTGTTTGAACCACCCAAAGTAGGAAGAATAAATGTTTTTCTGCTACATCCAGTGAAAATAGGAGTCCCATGAAGAAATGCTTAGAGTTGAAGAAATAATAGAAAACTGAACAGATACTAAGAAAAGGTGTGACCCCAGTGATGACTTTCCTATAGTAGATATATTTTTTCTAATTTGAATTTAAGACAGATTCTCACAGTCAAAACAGGCCTACAACTCTGTATAGCCAAGGATGAGTTCAGTCCTCCTACCTTCATTTCCTAAGTTTGAGGCTTATAGGCATGTGGATTTTTAAACTCAATCCTATCAGTTATTTTACTTAAATTCTTCAAAACGCAGTCTTGTTGTATAGCCCTGACTGGTCTGGAATTTACTTTGTGGACCAGACTAGCCTGGGGCTCACAGAGACCTAGCTGTCTCTGCCTCCTCAATGCTGAGAATGAAGGTATGCACCTTCATGTCTGGCTCATTATTTCAAAAGAAAGCAAAGAATCTGTGCTTTTCCCTATTTTCCACAACTTCCTGATTAAGCCTCTTCATTCTTTCCCCCACACCTATTTTCTGCTACGTTTTGCCTCAACTGCAATAGTGTTGATTTGAATAGTTGGACTGAGAGCTATAGGCAAAGTTCATGAGCAATATTCTTTACCCACACCTCACATTTCAGTCTTTCTCTCCAGCATCTCCTTGGAAATCTCTCATGCTCTATATCACCTCTGAGGTGAGAAACGTTTATTTCTTCCATTACCTGAAAGAAAATCCAAACCCAGTGGGACACTGCACACTGTAGATGCATAATAGTTATTTATTAAATGGATTATCTGAAAAATTAATCATCAGCTCATTCATTCTGCTCTAATTATGGCTAGTCCCCCTAAGACTATCAGTTTTTGTTGGTACTACAATTAACATAATGGTAAAGATTTCATGCTGAAAACAAATAAGTAAGCAATAGATAACAGTAAAAAAGAAAAATAAACTGTTTATGCATTTTATGACCAATGGTGGTATTCTCTTCTGTAGCTTTTAGTGTAAAGGAAAAGAAAGGATCTGTATTTCAATCCTCAGAACTTGCCTAAGGAGCCGGATGCAGATGAAGTGTTTGCAATCCAAGCTGTGGTGAAATGGGTGATGAAAACAGGGTTATCTCTGGAGCTTGATGACCACCTATCTTAAACTGCTTGAGAAAGCTCCAGGCCAATGCGAGACCTTATCTCAATCAGAAGGTAGAAGTCTTCTAAGGAACGACATCCTAGGTTATCCTCTAACCTCCGCATATGGAATGTGCACCTGTACAGTCATGTGTACTCCCCACATGAGAAACCATACATGCACACACATTTAAAAAATGAAAGACTATGATGTCAGAACTTCTGCTGTAACTACAGAGGTAGCTGGCTTGGGGGTGGGGGTTTACAGTACATTTCCACTTGTCCATTTATGACTAATGGAAAGCAATTATCAAAGAAATACACATACCATAAAGCACCATCCTCTATCAACATTCTCATCTAAACTTGTGCTTGTATTATCTGGGTCCTAAGAACATTCAACAGCATGGGGGCAAGCCAGAGCTATGGAAAGGGATGTAATAGTTGTCCAGAGCTGCCATTGCTTTTTTAAGTGAATCTCTAGTTCTATTCCAGGGAAGCAAACAGAGCACACACAGCCATTGAGTTACACAGTTTTGCTACTGCAGTATCTCCAATGGCCCAAATCCAGCATCACCCGTTGGTAAAGCTGACATCGGCTCTTTCCTCTGTTTATCTGACATTCTGCTCTTCCCTCTTACTCACCGTTATTCAAAGGATGCTATACCTTTTGCATAGAAGCCCACCCCCTGTACAAGAATGCAAATTCTATGAGGGTGGGACTGGTTAGTTTTGTGATGTACCAGAGGCTTTTAGTACATTACTAACCAAACGCAGAGGAGTAAGTCCTGTGAAACTAGCAGTTGGAAGTATTAAAGTTATCTGAAAAAGTATCTAGTCAGACAGATTCGGCATCTCCCATCCCAAGGCAAATCTCTGATCCTAGAAGTCAGCCAGACAAACACATTGTGCTTTGACATGGTTCCGGAGACATACAACAGCCTCACCTAAGTGTGAAGTGCTGTGTGTCTGTGGATGGCCCCTGCCATGTTGTACCCACATCCACTGAGGTAGAGCCACGGCCAGTGTGGGGATGGCACCATGGCAATCTCAAAAACGTTCTTCTTTGACACTTGGGCCCTTTGCTCCTGGGGATCTGCTTACTTTTCTCTCTGGACACAAGGATACATACTTGGTTCAGGAAATGTGTATGTTCAGAGTTTGAACATGAATTCTCTATTTTTCTCTTGAGGGTCTCCAAGACTCTGAGGTAAATGTATATCACCTGGAAGTGTTCTCCATGCCAACCTGACAAAAGACAGCTTTGCTCTTTGTCCTCAGACTAGAAGATCAGAACTTCCCCAAATCCAAACTCTATTTCTACTAATTTAAGCCCATTTAACCAGGAGAAAAAGCCAAGAGGGCGGGTTGGTTGGGGTCATTCATTCTGCCAGGTTTGGGTGGGTTTGTACTGGCTGACTTTTGGTACCACACCTTTAATGAACTTAATTCCCTTATTTTGACTGAGTTCCCATTTCCAATGATTCACACTTTATGTTTTAGACACTTCTTCTATAGGTGCTTGCCAAAGACCCTTACTGGCAGCCAAGCAGTGGATCAGCTAAAAACTGGTTCCAGGCTAAGGAACTTCAAAAACCATCTTTGGTGTTCTGTGAGCCAGGTTTGAGACCTTGGCTATCAAGTCCCTCCTATCCTTCAGTGTCCTTTTGAATATTGTATGATTCAGCAACTAGGCCCTTGGGCAGTGATTGTGAAGATTATCAGATCTGGACAGATGCAATTGCGCTAAATATTTAATAGCAGCTAAATACCATCACCAGGAATCTGATTATAACCAAAAATGTGTATATGTGTGTGCATGTGTGTATATGTGTGTGGATATATGTATGTGTGTATATATATATATGTGTGTGTATATGTGTGTGTGTGTGTGTGTGTGTGTGTATTAAATTGGGCTGAGGGCAATAAAGAGAGGTACAGATAGGGGAGGGGATATAAATAACATCAAACTATATTATATGTAACTGCACAAAGTCAATAAAAAAGCAGTATCTATATAAGTTTTAAAATTTTATTCAAGGTCAGTGATTATTCAGTGTTAAAATTGGGTCTAAGAGTTACATTTGTCTGGTTCCAAAACTTTTGTCTTTGAAAAAATGTGTGTGTGTGTATGTGTGTGTGTGAGAGAGAGAGAGAGAGAGAGAGAGAGAGAGAGAGAAAAGATCATATACTTGTCACAACACACATGGTGCAGGTCAGGAGACACCTTGCTGAAGTCTCAAAAAAATCAAGTTTTTAAAAGGGCTGGGGGTGTAGCTGAATGGTAACTTCCTCACACAACATGAGCAACATGCTAGTTTTAATTCCCAGTGTGGCAAACAAACAAAAATCAAATGCAATACAAATAACATAAATATTCAAGAGGGCTGGAGAGACGGTTCGGTGGTTAAGAGGACATGTTGCTCTTAGAGAGGAACATACTTCAGTTCCCAGGGGCTCACAGGTGCCTGTAACTCCAGCTCCAGAGGATTTGATGCCTTCTGGCTCCATGGGCACCAGTATGCATATGCACACATGTACACAGTTTGTAAAAACATAATAAACTAAAATAAATCTTAAAATAGTTTCATTCTCTCTTTTAACACTGTCTTGGGGACTGGATCCTAGTAGATTATATTTTATAATTTTGGACTCATTTATCCATCCAACTTATTCCATTGATTATCAATTCACAACTGTTTTCTCTTACTCTCTTTTTTCTTTTTAAATATTTTCCCTTCTTTCCTTTCAGTGTGTCCAATGAGCCCAGCATTTCAGATCATGAAAAATATATTCTTTTTCATTCTTTCTTTAAAAAAAAATCATCTTGACCTTCAAGTTGCTGGGTGATCTTTTTTCAATACAAAATGTCAATTTCCTTTGCTTTCTCCCTTGTGTGGAATCAGCAGTTTGGTAATCTGTAATGGATTTTCCAGGAGGTGACCCTGGTGACTATGTCTACCCTCTCAACATAGAGAGTTGTCAGATGTTTGTTCCGTCAAGAATCCAGAGTATTTGCTGTTTTCATTTTATTGAGATTTTTACTCCTCAACTGTAAGGGGGCATTGCCACCTGGTGGAAAAAATATCAAGGGGTTCAGTGGTCATCTGGGAAAAACATAGATAAGCATATTTATATTGATGGGGGAGTTTTACCCTGAAGACCTCATTGCAGCATCCAGTGGTGGGCAAGCCAGCCTGCTTCCACGTTCAGAGCCTAAAACAATTAAATCCGAGAAGCGTTGCCAACCATTTCATTTACACAAATATGGTGAATTATTGCAGAGTGAAATGCTGTTGTCATTAAAACCTCATGGATTTATTTCTCACTCATTTATGAATTTTTCTATTCTTTTTCTATAATGTTAAGTTCCTCTTGCACAACTATCTTGAGTTCCTCTTTTCAATAATGCTCAGGTCTGCCAAATACACCCTCTCAGTTTCACCTCATTGTTCTGGAACTGCTTGGTACATGCTGCCCTCCTCACTGGTGGCCTGTACCTGTTGCCACTCACCTTTGTCTGTGTTTACTTGCAAATCTGCCTTTCATTTCTTATCTTTCCTAAGTCTCTCCTCAAAAGCATTATAAGTATGATTTATTTAAGTGACTGTCTCCAATTCCTTTGCTCCTTCACCTCTCTGCAACCTCTGCTACATCCTTGAAATTCTTCCCTGGTTTCCAACTGTGTGGTTCCCTAATTCCACTCCCCCTCGACCGTCCTTCCTCCCCTCTCCTCCTGCTCGGTTTGTTTGGTCTTGCGTCTTATCTCTGGGTATCAAAGCTGAAACTGTGACCATGGAATCTACCTTCTTCCTGGTACCATTCTCTGGCTGCATTAACTTATTCTTATAACCTCAAATATTCCTTGGGCTTGGTAGATATCTACTTTCCCAGTATGGTACCCAGACTCTACCCCTGCATGCCTGTTTATTCAGGGCCTAGCCTAACTTCATAATACCTGGAATTGACTGAAAACGACTCATGAAGAAACCCAAGGAACATATTTGGTTTCAAATCTTTCTCATTTTCCAACTCTCTTTATTTTAAATAAAAAGACATTATTACAAATATTCAGTATTATAAATATTAGGGAAACTAAAAGATAAATCCTCAGGACTGGAGAGATACTCAGCAATTAAGAGCACTAGCTTCTCTTGCAGAGAACCCTGGTTTGATTCCCAGTACCCACATGGTGGCTAACAACCATCAGTCACTCCAGTTCCAGGGGAATCCAGAGCCCTCTTCCGACTCCATAGGCATTGCATGGCATGGGTGCACTTCACACACACACACATACACACACACACACATACACACACACACACACAGATAATATGCTCATACACATGAAAATAATATACAAAATACAAAAATAAAAAATAAGAAAATAAAAAAATATATCCTCTATTACATTATCTTTATTGGTTGCTATGGGTTTCAATGGCATCTTACTTTTCTTTTGTTGCTGTCATAAAACACTCACCAAAAACACCTGTGTTCATTTCATAATCAAAATCCATGTCTCTGTTGCTTGCCATGTATCCTAGCACCCAGGACAGAGCTTGGGAATAAAACATTTGTTGACAAAGTAATGAATTAGGGCTGGCAAGATGGCTCAGCAGGTAAAGGCACTCACACAAGGCCAACCTTCCTAGGACCCACTTCATGATGCTGTGACTGACTAGGGCAAACATCTGGATGCTAAGAGCAAACCTTCTATCAGAGTCCTGGGTTTTCTCAATCTCATTTGTTCTTCTTTATTTTTGTAAACTTCTATCTGAATAACTTTCTATTCCACTGAGAAAATATATACACAATTACTTTCTTTGGCTGTCATTCCTGTTAATCTAAAAAAAAAATTCAAATACATTAGATACAACTCTGAGTCAGCATCCTATCTGCTCCCACATCTAATTCATAGATTTATTTTCCTCTATTTAATCCTGGCTGTATATCAAGTAGCTTCTGCGAGGATCAACTGAGATACCGTCTGTGGAGCTGACTTGCAAGTGACAACATTCACTCCTCTGATCAATCACACAGTTGTTTATATATTTTGTCTCTGCGTTAGTCACAAAACAGCCAGCGACCGTGTGGCTGCAAAAATAAATTTTCCATGGACTTCTTACTGCATCTAGAAATCTCCATTATAGTATCTCCAGCAGTAATACATTCTGTATGGGAGATTGTATGCACACCAATATCTGAGGGTGTAATTTTGGCTGTTTCCATTTGAAGGACTGACTATGGTCCAGAAATAAGAGAAGCTAATAAGAATTTGTCCTTGCAGAAAACTAGTTTCTGGCCGTGTAGTATGGTAGCACTATTATCATCCCAACACTCAGGAGGCTGAGACAGGAGGACTGAGAGTTTGAGGTCAGCCTGTGCTATTTAGCAAGACCCTATCTTCAGCAAGCAAAACAAAACCCAACTTCTTACTTAACTGGACACGGACTGATTTGTTGAAAAATGGAGAAAAGTGTTTCTCTCTGTATGGGGCAAGCACAGATCAATGCGAATGTTGTCTATTAACATTAATGTTTTAAAAACTATTAAGGAGAAAATCAGAGAAACCACACGGCTTTTCATCAGCATATTCCCAGTCTGTCGTAGCTGTTCTTACGAGCTTTTACCTGGGGGAGTCCATTCTTCTACCATGGAATCTTGAACATGAAGGTGCCTATGACTACTGTGCCTACCCTCTTGTTTTCCTTTGGAAGTTTTTCTGATTCTTGTTTTAGCTACATTCTTCTACTTCCAGGTACTAATTTATACACGCAAAGAGAAAAGTTAGTGCCAGACCTCGGTGCACAGCCTCATCTGGCAGCTGCCCCAACCCCCAGGCTCTGAACCTTCTAATAATAGCTCAGGTTGCCCTGTGTCCTAGTTTGGTTTCCATTTCTGTGATAAAACACTGACTAAAAACAACTTGAGAAGGGAAAGGTTTATTTCATCTTATACTTCTCAGACACTGTCCATCTTTGAAGTAGTCAGGGCAGGAGCCTGGAGGCAGGAACCAAAGCACAGACTGTGGAGGAGCGCTGCTTACTGGCTAGCTCCCTTGGCCTGTACTCAGTCTGCTTTCTACAATCAAGGACCATTCTTGCTCAGGAGTGACACTACTCACAGTGACTAAACTGTAACCATGGGATGTGATCCAAGCAGCAAGAGCCATAGTTAGCGTAAACTGGTGTTCTAATACTGTTATGTGAACAAAGGGATAAAGGAATGGGAAAATAATGGTGTGTAACTTCTGCTTTTCTTCTAAAAATCACTGTCCCTTGAACCTTTGACCCAGATTTGAACCCACAGATGATCAGAGCTCACTAAGCACATGTTGGTGAACTTTTGTGTGAAATAGCAAATATTTTCCAAGCATACTCTTACAGAAATATTCAACTTTATTACAGCAAGGTGGACACAGGCAATACGTTAATTACTGGATCTGTCTTCAACAACACTTTTGATATGCAAAGAAAAGAGACAGTATGGCAGGTTTGAGCTTTGGACAGATGCTTGTCATACCCTCTTAGGAACAAAAGAGTAAGCTGGGTGGGACCTCACACAACAAATCACTCTGCCAACCTATAGCCTGAACCCCTGTCAGTCATCTGCAGAAAAATACTATTTTTTCTTTAGAGCATTACATTTTGAGGTTTCTGTGCTGCAGAAAAGCTCAGTAACTGATGCGTACTGGAAACACGGACATGGAGTGCAAGCTCATTTATTATCGTTGTTGTTGTTTTGCAATGATCATTATTATTACTGTTAAGATTTTTAGTTTATAATAAGGATGAGTAGTTTGCGTGTGATTAAACAGCAGAAGCAGTCTTTAGCTTGATGGTGCTATCCTAAGGGTTGGTAAGACTGCTTGTGTAGTTCATCAGAACCCTGGTGGGAACCGTGCATGTGAATTTCATTTTGACAAATGGGAAAACAAAGGGCTTGTCATTGTCCTGGCAAACTGCTGCCCAAATTGTAGAAATGGATGGTGAGAGTAGAATGCAGGTCAAGTTCTCAGTCCAAAGAGATTGTATCTCTTGTTCTTTATTGGGGTAGGTCTGGGATGGCTTTGTTTGGACACGTGCTTTTTTTATTACTATGTGCGGGCACACAATAAGGCTGGAAAGGAAACACACACCACCGTTCTTCGTTTTCAAATTTGTTTATTAATTAATTAAGTTTATGATGGGTGATTAGTGTGTGTGGAGGTGTGGGGATGTGGTGTGAGCTTGTCATGAGGCACATGTGGAGTTCGGTTAACAATTTGCTGGGGTTGGTTCCATCCTTCTTCTCTGTGGTTTCAGGGCTTGAACTCAGGTTGTCAGCAGCCATAAGGAGGCTCATAACCACTGTAACTCCAAGTCTATAGGATGCAGTGCCCTCTTCTGGCCTCCAAGACTTCCTGTACACACAGGATGTATGTAAATTCATGCAAGCAAACACACATACTAATTAATTAATTAATTAATTAAATATAAAAACTGCAGTTCCTCATCTGCATTAGCCACATCTAAGGTGCTCACTAGGCACATGAATGAGTATATCAGCATATAGTAGAAAGAGCTATAAGCTTATTGGAGAAATCCCCACTTGAAAGTGTTCCTTCTTCCTCCAGTATGTTTGATTGTTTTATTTCTGTGCACATTCAATCTCTCAGAACTTGACCTTTGGGATACCCAGATGATTATTCCATTAACAGCCTCCAGAGGAAGCCACCCCCACCATGCTTATGGTCCTGCACTTAGGTGTTGGTTGTCCCCCTTCAACACTAATTGCTTCCCAGCTGGATGGAGCCAAGGTCTCCAAATTCATAAAAGGAGAAAGGAAGAACAGACAGGAGTCCAGACAATGTGAGGAATCTGCCCTCTGAGTGTGGAACTCTGCATGCAAGCTGAGTTTTCACACAGTCTCGGTGAACATTCCCCTACATTATTACGCCCAAAGAATGTATGCATTTCTTTACTCTTCAGATGGCATCCAGAAGAAAAGGCGACTGTGAGAAATATTGGCCACCTCGGTCTTCAGTAATACGTGCTTGCATATAGCATACACTTGTGTATTTGGTTATCTCTCTGTGTGTATTTTCCTGCTTCTTAGAAAACACAAAATCTCAGTTTACCATGAAAAGCCCTCCAGCTCCACCTGGCCACCCATCTACTGTTTAAAAACTTACAGTTCAGGAAACCGAAGCGTGTCTTTAATGCTTTTGTTAGGGCTAGGTTTTATCAAAGAACACAGTCTAGAATTCATGAAGGTGGAAACTGTTGGAAAACCCAACTTTATTTAAATGGGAACAGAGCTATGACAACCAGATTGTATCGTGAGCTGAAAGGAAACTTACTTGTCTAGTCCTGTCTGTACAACAGGGTGAAGAATGTGAGAGTCTTTCTTACCTGCTTGGTTTGCACTAAGATGCTGGGTTATTCTTCCTTGTAATGTTTCATTAGCAAAGACAGTGGATTTACCAGGATCCATATATAGGTCCATCCTTTCCATCTTCAGGAATTAGGTCCTGGTAGGGCAGCGACCCATGCTGAGGTCAGCTTTCCACAACGCCTGCCATTGCTCTTGTGAGTGGAACAAAATAGCATTGGAGAGCTGGCCTCATATTAAACTTTATTAAGTGTGCATCACATGAAAAGGCATCTGGGGGGACTTACATCCTCTTTTGTATATCAAGAACTATTCCAAGGGGTGCTTTTTCGATTAGATGTTTAATGAAATGGCTATTTATTTGCCTTCCGGAGTAAGAATCGACTTTCTTTGACTTTCCTTTAGAGTTCTCCGTTTTAAGATAAGCTCAAATATTGACAGAACTGGAACTGAGATTAAAGGATATATAAAATGCATTAGTGCGATACCCAAAGACGAGAAAGGAAAACCCAGGGGCCTCTCCCACGGTCCTTAAGAGCAGGGAAGTTTCAGAAACTCGGACACATGATGGAATGGATTAAGTTTACAGTGGTCTGCAGAGCAGGAGGGATTCTTCACCTTGACACCCCCAGGAACAAACCATGGTTTTTCCAGAACTTTCTTTCTGGTGTGCACCACAATCTGGTCCATAATGAAAACCAGCTGTGGTCCTTCAGAAAAAAAGAGAAGTTTCCCCAAAGTATTCTAAAACCTGAATGGGCAGGGGCGCAGCAGCCCAATGCTTCACATGGTAAGTTACAGAAAGGAAGGAAGAGCTTGATTAGACAAAAGACCAAGGATTAGCTTGTTGATATCCTGGGTATGAAAGAGCATATGATCCCTGCACACTTAGGTTATCAAAGGTTTCCGAGTTTTCACTATCAAGTGCTTCATGCTTCATTAGTCTGTTTTGGATTCGCCTCTGACTAGGGAAAAAGAAAAAAAAGAAATCCTATTTGTGATAGAAGCAGGATTCAGGATTTAAATGATGACTAATTATTGACAGGGGCAAACAGAGAATTACATGGTGTCCAGTTAATATAAATTAATATGTTTAATGTAAGAGAAGGATAGAGAAAGGGAGCGTTCCCATTTCCTCTCTTAAAATATTTACTGTTCAAGTCCTCACCAGTTCCACCAGTCAAATATTTACCGTGGAAGTCCAGGAGTGTGGTGAGACATGTGGCCATTCATGGTGGTGCTGCTGAGCTGGATCAGATTCCATGTTAGAGTCCTCTGCCACCTTGACTCTTTGTGTTCCTGGAGGAAAAATATCAGGTAGAAATTTCCTGTCACTCATGACATAAAGTGAAATGTATTAAATCTCCTTAAAAATCTATCTATACACCTCTGAAATTCTACAACAAAAGTCATAACCGGATTATTCATTTGGAAGTTTTATTTACTTATTGAGCCGTATGGCTTTAATGTGTGTATGCGCATGTGTGCCTGTGTGTGTGCATGATCACGTGTACACATGCATGAGCTGAACAGAAGACAACTTCAAGGAACCAGTCCTCAGGTGTCAGCCTTCTTTTTTGAGACAGGGTCCCTCATTGACCTGGGGCTTAGAAAATAGGCTAGATTGTCTGGTCAGAGAGCACCAGAGATCCTTCTACCTCTACCTCTCCAGTGCTGGGATTACAAGAGAGCACTAACACTCTCTGTTTTTCATTTTCCATGGGTTCTGGGGATCAAATTCAGGTCCTCATGCTTGTAAAGCAGTACTTCACCACCTGGGCTATCTCCTCGGCCCCACTTAAGAGTGTTTTACCATACTCAATAAAGGCATAACATTTTCTTTTCAGGATTTCCAATAAGTAAATCGTGTCATTGAATTTATGTGGGAGCACAGGTTTCTGAGTTTCTAGTAGATGGCTGGAAGGGAAGGGGAGGAATAGGAAATGTCTAAAGTAGCACAGGTGACAACTTTAAAAACACAGAAAGTGATCTTTCTGTAGCACTAGGCAATTATTTCATCCACTTTCTTCTACGTCTGTGTTGATACTCCATTCCTGTCTCCTGAACAGTATCTGTCCAACACAAGCACAAAGGTGTTGTTTGCTGCAACAGGATTTACACATCTGAAATGACTCAGCTTTCAACACTTCCTAAAGATTTGCGACTTGAGTCAGCTTCCTAATAAAAATGACCAAAACACCTAACCAGAATCCATCTATCCCTCAGGGACAAATAAACAAAGGCTTTTAGAACGCCTGTATGAGCTGTGCCACTTCTGCTAGGAAGATGAGAGTTTTGCTCATGAACATTTCCCTCCTGTTTTAAAGTTTTCATTTGCAGCAATGTGGAAAACAGAGAAAGCCCATTCTGGTGGCTTTCTGGGATTGGGGTCAAATGTCTCTTGCTTGTCATTCTAATCTTAAGGTTCTTGAAACAAAACAGCTTTGTCTCCAAATACAGATCAGTTATTTCCTAAATTACGTGAATGGCTTACCTTAGTTAAGACAGGAAGCCCTTTTATTAATGGCAGTCAGACAAATCCACAGCATTAAAACATCTATATTGTGCATAAACACAAAAGAGACGTCAAGCTGGCTGAGTACAAGGGGAATGCCCAAGTCAAATCTTTATCAGTTTCCTAATTTGTGAAATAACTGTTTTCTTCATGTTCTAAATTTTCATAATAATCTTCAAACTTCTTTTTTTGGTCTTTTTGAGACAGGGTCACCCTGTAGCCCCAGCTGTCCTAGGACTCACTATGTAGACCAGGCTGGCCTTGAACTCACAGAGATCTGCCTGCCTCTGCCTTTGCTGGGATTAAAGGCGTGCACCACCAAACTTGTTTTTGTTAAAAACTTATGTCTTAAATACTTCATGCAGTTGAAGAAAGAATTCATGGAAACCTTCCCATTCGCAATAGCCTCAAACACATCTGGGAATAAATCTCACCAAAGACATGAAAGATTGACCATGCCAACTCCAGCTTCAAGACCAAATAACCACATCAGTGACCGGCACAGCATACGACATTGATGCAGTAGTGACACTTTTATCTTGGGGATAATCAACAGCTACCTAATTGGACTAAAAGCCCACTGGGTGGGAGGAAGCTCAAGTGTGGTACCATAAACATAACCTAATACACACGGCTGGAGACTTTTTAAGGTGTCTCTTAGCCATTTTTATTTCTTCATTTGAGAACTCTCTGTTCAAGTCCTTAGCCCATCTGGATTATTTATTTTCTTATTCGTTTTTTGAGTTCTTTGTATATTCTAGCTATTAATCCTCTGTCAGATGTGTGGCTGGTGAAGATTTTCTTCCACTCAGTGGGTTTCCTCTTCCCTTCTTTGGTTGCTTCCTTTGCTGTACGAAAGCTTTTAAGTTTAATGAGGTCCCACTTATTGATTATTGACTTTAATGCCTGAGCAACTGATGTCTTATTTAGAAAATCCTTTCCTACACCTATACTCTGTAGGGTACTGCCCATGTTTTCTTCTAACAGTTCCATAGTTTCAGGTTTCATATTGAGGCCTGTGAGCCATTTGGAGTTGACTTTTGTGTAGAGTGAAAGATCAGGGTCCAGTTTCACTCTTCTGCAGGTGGAGATCCAGTTTTGCCAGCACCATTTGTTGAAGATGCTGTCTTTCCTCCAATATGTGTTCTTGGTACCTTTGTCAAATAGCAGGTGACTGAAAGTGCATGCACTCATCTTTGGGTCATCTATTATGCTCCATTGATCTAAATGTCTGTTTTTGCACTAGTACCATGCTGTTTTTGAGGCTATAGCTCTATAATATAGTTTGAGATCTGGTATGGTAATCCCCCCAGCATTGCTCTTTTTGCTCATACTTGCCTTGGGTACCCTGGGTCTTTCTGTGATTCTATATGAACTGTAGGATTTTGCCTAGTTCTGTGAAGACTGTCATGGGGATTTTGATTGTAGATTGCTTTTGGTAGGTCATTTTCCCAATATTAATTCTTCTAATCCATGAGAACAGGAGGTCTTCCCATCTCCTGATGTCTTCCTCAATCTCTTTCTTCAAATATTTAAAATTTTCTGTTTTTAGAACTTATTTTTATTAAATTTTTGTATATTTCATAAAGAATATCTCAAACAATCTTAATTATCTTTATATACCCTTCTTCATAGCCCCCCCCAGAACCCATATACTCTGTCATCCCTGTTAAAGCCCACTGTGTCAAGTCAGTGTCCCCAGACATTTCCCAGTGTAAGTCTATCCACTGAGGTCTAGTCAGCCTATCTATACCCTATCTTACCCCAGTCAGACTAGCTAAGATCAAGAGACTAAAGGACACAGAATTCTGGCAAGAATGTAGAGAAAGGGAAATGCTCATTCACTGCTAGCTGGTGGGAATGCAAACTCATGCAACCACTATGGAAAGCAGTGTATAGAACTCTTAGAAAAATAAAAACAAATCTACCTCGTGATCTGGTCATACCTCTCCTTGACATCTACCTAAAGGGCTCATCTACTGCAGAGATACTTGTACATCCATGTTTGTTGTTGCTCTTTCCACAATATCTAAGAGATGTCCCTCAACTGACAAATGGATAATGGGGTTCTACTCAGAGATAATGAAAGATGAAATTCATAGGAAAATAGATGGACCTAGAAACTGTTACACTAAATGAAGTGCCAGAGACTCAGAAAAACAAGAGACATGTGTTCTTCCTCATTTGTGGATCTTAGCACCAAATTCCTAGATGTGAGTATATATCCTGCTATAACTGCAGGATCCTGGACTATGGAAAGGAATTATGGAGATAGGTAATATCAAGGGGGAAATTGGGGATATTTTAACTGAGGAGGGAGGAGAAAGGTTAGATAGGTAGAGAGAAAAGAGATAAATAATGCTTAGACAGTGTGAAAAACCAGAGGGAAATGCATTAGTTCAAAAGCCTACTGAAAAATTACATAAACAATATCTCAACATGAGTCCATGTATATAACTGTAGGCTATAGAACAAGGAACACAGTGCCAGGCAGGAGAAATCCTCCCTTCTTCAAGTTGTTGGTTAGAGTAGTCCAAGAGACTCCCAAATTAACACAGGCTATTGCCACAGCCCTTGATTGCCTCCTAGAACTTGAAGGTAAGACCCTATTGCTGAAGATAAGACACAGGACTTGGAGCAATGGAGCTGGAGCCAAACTGGAACCTCCTCCCTGAAGACTAGCTCACATAGTTCTAGAGGATACTTTGAAAGCTGCTAATGAAAAAAGTCAACTGATGGTCCAACTCCAGCTATAAAGCCTAAGAACCACAACCGTGACTAGCACAACACACTGTAGTGGTACAGTAGGGATGTTATTTGGTGGTGATCAACAGCTATTTCATTGGACTTAAAGCCCTCTCGATGGGAGGGAGCTCATGGGTGGCACCATAAACCTAGCCAAATGCATATCACTGGAGAGGACATAGATCCTAGAGAAAACACTATCTATGTCATATCTCTAGACAAATGAAATTTCTTACTGCATGCTGAACATGGATACTTATATTTACAAACAAGCATACCATATGCCACTCATCAAAGAAGCTTCTTTTTGTAACAGATGGAGATTATTACAGAGTTCTACAAACAGTCACAGAGACTATGTGACTAAGATATGTCCAGCCTCAAGTGACACATCTACAGTGGAACCCCTACAGCTAAGGTTCACAGAACATGGCGGAACAGGGGATAGAGAGAATACTAGGTCATTTCTCAACTCTAACCAGAGAAGTTTCTTAAGAAACAAAGGGTAATGCATACAGAAGACCACAACTAGCCATGGTGTAGAGAATAACAGACTGCAAAGTGTGTGTCCCTGGAAAGGACTCCTATATTAAACCTCGTCCACCCACAGCTCAGGGACCATTGAGGAAGAGGAGATGGAAAGATTGTGAGAACCAGGATTGGTGCGTGATCATCAGGAAACAAAGTCTTACAGGCTCCTGAGACCTTGTTTATATGAACCTACGGCAATGGCGACAGCATGCACAACACCCATGCTGACTCAGTCAGACGAAAATCCAGTATAGACCTGGGGAAATGGGCAGCAGGCCACAACTTTACCCAAGCAACTGTTGGTAACTGAGAGGGGGAGAGTTGATCATCTTTGAGGGAGGGACTCTAGATATGTTGACTAGACTCAGGCTGATGAACTTGCACTGAGGGACACCTGGGTACAAACCAAATAGGTCTTAACATATGACAGAATGTACGAAGTCCAACGGGGAGACTACGTGGAATAAGATTAGGGAAGGGAGTCCAAATATGATTAAGATTTATTGTATGAAATTCACAAAAACTCAGTAAAAATATTCCTAAAAAGCACTTCATGTCCAACTTCCTTGTCATTGTAGAATAGCTTTTGGGAGGAATTATTTCAAGGAACTGACTTGAAGATACAAACAAGATAATGAAAATATCTTAGGAAGGCACTAAATATGAATTCTTACTAATTCTTTCAGAATTTCATCCAAACATGTATATATTTTGATCATACCTCCCATTTATGGCCTTAACTGCTACCAAGCCCAATCTATCCTCTGTCCCACCCCTCTCTCTAGAAAGTTTACTCAATTGTTCATTGTTCTCACTTCAATGATTTTACACACACACACACACACACACACACACACACACACACACCATAACAGTGGGCTTGTGAGGGAGGGTTTGGACATAGAGCCTACAGAAAAAAATTATCTATATCATATCTCTAGACAAATGAAAGAGCACTGTCAAGAGCAGTGGGAAGTGTTTCATAACCATGACATGGTTCAGTGAATTGTGAATTTCCTTATATTCATAGATCCTTCAGAGAAGAGAGTCCAAAATAATTTTTTTTAAGATGTGATAGAAGGCAGCCTCTGCCCGTTTGATCTAGAGTGCTTCCAAGTGGTGTGCTCTAGTATTTACCAAAATGTGTTTTCAGATCCCATGACACAATTTCCCATTTGAAGCCAAGGATTCTGTACCTTAAACAAGCTCTTCCAATGCTCAGTATCCATGACACCCCAAGATTCAGGCAACATTGCAGAAGAGTGGGCTGAAAGAGTGTAAGAGCTGGAGGGTAAGGAGGAGTGCTGGGAAGCAATGTCTACTGGACATGATATGGCCCTTGAACCCATGAACTCACCTCAGCCTGGGTTATCTACAGAAGACCTGCACAAGGTCAGGCCAACAAGATCAGTCAGCATCCCAGTAGGTGTGATAATCACACTCGGCAGGTAATTTTAAAAAGTAGGGGATGTTAAAGAAGGAGAGGGGTGTGTTAAGCGTTATGTGTGGGAATGGGAGGAGGGTGCTGGAGGTGGAGATGATCAAGATACACTGTTCACTACATCTGTATGAAATGGTCAAAGAATAAGTAAAAGATACTCTAATAAAATAAGGAGTAATAATGAATCTCTTAGACCTCCCCAAAAGAAGATTGCTTTGCATGCTAAATTTGAGAACAATTGAGTTGCATTAAACTATACTGAAACACAATCTTCAGCTACCATCGGAATGTAAAAATAAGAGATGAATAGATATGGCTATTTCTGAGTGATGAAAGATTGTGTAATCACAAATAGCATAAAGTTATGCCATAAAAGGTAAATGATAAGACAGTAGAATTTAGTAAAAGATCAGTAGGTCAATAAGAAAATGTCAGATAACTCAGCAACATGTTTGAAAAATATTTCAAAAGACAATAAGTTCAAATATTCAAAGACTGTGAAAAGATGTTTCAATTCATCGGAAACCAAGGAATGGCAAATCAAAGTGAAATAAAATGTCATTTTAAGAAACTGCAAAATTTAAGAAGTATTGTAGTAAAAGTGATGTCAGAGAGAAAAGACAAGCAGTATGCCATGCTTACTTGTGGAATCTAAAATGATTGATCTTATCAATATTAAAAAATTCTACCAGAGGATGAGACACTTAGATGTGTGGGTGGGGTGCAGTATGTTGGAAATAATAATACTGTTAAAAGGGAAGAATGAGCTCAAGAGATCTATAGTTCACCATGATGAACATTAATGATAATATATTATATTATATATAAAATACTAAAAAGGTGCTGAAGCGATAGGCTAGTGGTTAAGAACACTTGCTATGAAAGCAAAAGGATCTGAGTTCAAATCCCTGGCACTCATATAAAAGGCAAATATTGCTCTATGTTCCTCTAAGCCCAGGGTTTGGGGATGGAGACAAGTAGACCATGGGAGGTAGCTGGCCAGTCAGCCTCACTGAAACTATGAGCTTCCAGTTCAATAAATGACCCTTTCTCAAAATGTAAAGAAGAAAGCAACAGAGCAAGACACCTGACACCCTCCTCTGGTCTGTGAATGGACACACAGGCTCATGCATTTGAACACATGAGCACCTGCACACATGTGTACATATACCGCACCCATGTACAGCACCCACAACCACACAGATATACACACACACACATCATCATCGTCATCATCATCATCATCATCCCAGGCACGAATGGAAGAAGGGCTCAGGGGTCCTATCCCTCACTGATGAACCTTTGGCTACATAGACACTGGGTACGGAGGGTCTTGCTTTCAGTCATCTGCTCATTGATGAGCACATCAGGCACAAATGAATAGCCTCCAACTGATGGCCACACAGATGATCCTGGTTAACTCTGTAGGTCAAAAAATGAAGCAACATGAATCCTCTGGGGAAGGGACTCGTAAGGACAAGGTAGGGCTGATGGGTGTGGTAAGCAGATAAGTGTAAGGGGAGAGAGTAATCAGAATCCAATATAGACGTGTGAAATTGGCAAGGAACAAACAATTAAAAATAGGAAGAAAGAGAAAACTTTTAAACAGTTTTGAATTTCTATAATCGTCTCCATTTGTAGCAAAACAAAAAAGAGACTTCTTCGTAGTAAAATAAAAAAGAGAAGCTTCTTTAATGAGAGGTGAGAACTACCCTTATCTTTAGGTAGAAGGATAATTATTTAGAATACAATTAGAAATTAATTAAATAAAATATGCACATTGCATTCATTTTCCTAAGCCAGTGCTGTTAGGGATCACCACCTCTTGCATGGAAAGGCATTTGCCTAGCATTTTCATAACACAGTTTATCTGGAAGAGCATGCCCTGTGTGAGGCTTGACTGAGCTCTGCTAGGAATAGGGTGGATCTCTGTACTGTAGGGTTGTGAGGGAAACAAGGTGGCTGAGGGAAAGTAAAGTTCCAGGGCTGCAAGGAAACTCCATTTGTTCTGAATCTGAAAGATTGTGTGTGACCATCCCTGTTGAACATGATCCAGAAATACTGACTTGATGGAACTTAAGGGAAATAACAATTTGAAGTAAAATAGTCAAAATCCATAAACATGGATGGCTATTCTTTTTGTGATATACGACAAATAGATTTTGACTTATTTCTCAAACAGAAAAACATATTTTGATGAATTTCTAAAGAGTGATAAACAGTTATCCTGGATAACTGGAACAGAGAAAATGTAGAGGATTGCTATAGCCAAAAACTTTGGATTCTCGCTAACGCTTGTCTGAGAAAAGAACATTGCTTTCTCTGATGCAGAGAAAATGTAAGTTTGGTTTCTATTTTCTGAAGCTGAACATTGTATTATACGATGCGTGCGCGTGTACACACACACACACACACACACACACACACACATGCACACACACACACACAGCCCTCATTAAAAATAAAAGCCTTGTAAAAGAAGAGTTTATGTTTTATAACAGAGAACACAGGATTTTGGTGATCAACAGGTAGTTTTCTGACCACATAGGCGGTTGTATCTGTGTAATTACATCAGTACTTAAAACATAAAATGCCGTACAGAAATACAGTCAGGAGGACACACGGGAAGTCTGATATATTTGGTGGATTGAAAATCAATCCAAATTCTGTCTTTTGTCCTTCTTTCATAAAAAAGTTAGCTAAAATCTTTTCTAATATTTATTTATTATTTCTATCTTATGTGTATGAGTGTGTTGCCTACATGTATGAGAGTGCACCCGTGTCATGCAATGCCACAGAGATCAGAAGATCTGGATTCCCCTGGAACTGGAGTTAAGAACGGTTTGTAGGCACCATGTGGGTGCTGAGAATCAAATCTGGGTCCTCTGCAAGAGCAGTCAGTGCTCTTAACCACTGAGTCATCTCTCCAGCCCCGCTACTATTTCTTTTTTTAAATATTGTTTGGCTCTGCAAACCACTGCTTCATAAAAACCATCTCAGGAACAAACCTGATCTCAGTTTCTCTCTTCCCACCCATTCTCAGAGCTCTACTTTCTCTTTAAAAATTTGTTCCTGAGACTGGAGAGAAGTGGCTAAGGGCACTGTATGCTCTTGTAGAGGACTTGAGTTCAGCTCCCAGCACCCACATGGCAGCTAACAACCATCCTTAATCCCAATTCCAGGTAATCTGACGCCCTGTTCTGACCTCCACAGCATTGCAAGACATGGGTGCACTTGCATACATCCGGGCAATACGCTGATACGCATAAAATAAAAACTGTAACTACAACAAGAAAATTTGTTCCTGTACATAAATGTTGACATTTTTCTCATTTCCATTTTTCTTCCTTTCAAACTTCTTTCTTCTTTCAATCATCCGTAGAAACACAATCTTTTAGCCCATATTTAGAATAAAAATTATTCTATCAAGATGTTAGGAGATGGAGATTTCCTCAACTTTAAGTCACATCTATAACCTGTGTGCACCTTGAAAAGCTGTCAAAATGCTCTGTGGACTCCTGCTTCACAGCAGTCAGAACCGGCTTGCTGACAGTTTCTTATCTCTTTATCCTGTCCTGCTAGTTCTTTGCTTTTGAATCTGATTGTTGAATCCTATTATGGAAATTACTGCCTTCTCTGAATGTCTTAATCCCTAGAGGCTGGTCATCCCCTCCCCACATCCAACAGGAAGAAGAAAGGAACAAAGAGGAAGAAATTGGAGCGCTCTACTTTTCCACGCCACTCTTTGGAACACTACAGATGTATCACTTTGCACAAGCAAAAATCAAATGCTCTGGCTTCCTATTCAATTTGCCAGGGGAGTCAGTCAATCAGACACACCCCACTTCATATGTTCCTTAAATAACAGTCTAGATTCTGGTAGTACTGGAAGCACAGAGAGCTGTTCTATGTTCTTTCCAAATATATTTCATTTCTAATGTGAAAAAAATTCCTTTAAGTGTTCAGTAGTCATGCTAACTAGTCTCAAAAGACTGGAAATCATTTTGTGAAGGAGTCACTGCCATACTGCTGTGGATTCAAAAGTCAGTTAGCTATGTTAAGTTGAACATATTACCTGAAAGTTGGAGATTGCTGGGAGTGGGGCAATGAAAAGTTCACGATCCCACAATAGGCAAAGTCGTGAGAGGAGCGGAGAGCAGAGAATTGGGCTCTTGGTTCAATTGAAGTTGCATCCATTCATGGAACTCAGTCAAAGTTCTGCGGTCCCTATCCTTCATGCAAGGTTGACTATTTAGTTAGGATGCTTTAAATATATTTTATTTTTTTATCTTATGTGAGTGTTTTATATGTATATATGTAAGTACACCCATGTGTGCAGTGCCTATGGAGGCCAGAAGAGGGTGTCAGATCTCCCAGAACAGGAGTTATGGACAGATGTTATCTGCCATGTGAGTGCTGGTAGCCAAACCCAGGTCTTCTGCTAGAGCAGCCACTGCTCATAACTGCTGAGCATTTCTCCAGCCTCATTAATTAGGCTACTTTAATAGGTTTCATTTTAGATTTATCTTACTGCTTGGACAATTATCCATGCTATCTTAATTCCCCTTGATATGCCTGATTTTTCTTTTAAAACCAATTGGCTGAAGGTCTCCATTTCTTCAATTCATCTTCAATTCAAATTCCAGAACATGCACATCTTGTTGTTTACCTCCTTCACATCGCCCCATTGTTTTTTTAAATTTTTTGTTGTTGTTGTTCTTTTCAAAATTTTATATGTATGTGTGTTTTCCCTGCAACTACATAATTGCACCTGTGCATGCAATGCCCACATCGGCCAGAGGAGGGTGTGGGATCCCCTGGAACTGGAGTTGCAGATGGTTCTTAACCACCATGTGTGTGCTGGAAAACGAACGTGGGTCTTCCGCAAGAGGAGCCAGTGCTCTTAACCACTGAGTCATCACTCTGGCTCCTCAGCCAGTGTCCTTTACAGTGAAACTATATCTTGGGCTCCTATATCCTAAAATGCCAGATTTTCCTAGTCTGATGAGAAGCCAGTCCTGTGTAAATAAGCGTGTGTAAAATTTAAAGTAAATTTAAAGTAAAAGCACACACACACATACATACACACACAGACACACACAGAGACACACACATAGACATACACAGACACACACACAGAGACACACACAGAAACATACAGACACACACACACACACACACACACACTCACACATACACACGGAGAGACAGCTTGAGAGCAAAAGCGAGTTTTTGTATACTACATTATGTGTCTGCATGTGTATCTGTACATGTGTCTGTATATGTGTGTGTACATTTGTATGTGCATGTGTGTGCATATGCAATAGAGGCCAGAGGACAACCTCTGGTGTAATTTCTGATGTGCCATCTACCTTGTATTTGGAGACAGAGTGTCTCACTGGGCAAGAACTTGACAAACAGGCCAGGCTAGCTGACCAGGGAGCCCAAGGATCTGACTCTGCCTCTCCAGAGCTGAAATTAGAAGTGAGCACTGTCTCACTTCACTTCACTTTTATTATTTTTGTGGGTGCTGGGGATTAAACTTGGGTCCTTGTGTTTTTATGGCAAGCACATCACTAACTGAGTCAATGTCTACGGGTCAGAATTTTTTTTAAGGGGGGAGGGAATTGGTCAGTTTAAGCAAAGAAGAGAAGACTGATAGGTTTATAGTTTCAAATGATAGGGTGTCCAGGTAAGGACTTGATCTTATATGGACTGGTTTGGATTAGTCAGAGGGAAAGAGAACTCTAGTGGTTAGAGTGGGAGCCCCAAGTCTTTGTTTCAGACTAAGAAGGCATATTCTGTCTTTATTACTTATCAGTGGCTCTTTCCCTATTTATCTGCCTGTCTGAAAAACATGGCTGGCTCATGATGGAGCTTTCTTATCATGTATTTAATCTTCTTTCCTCAAGTCCTTCTGTGGTTTGAAGGTGTGCCACAAAATTCATCTGTCAGAAAAGGAAAGCCCAGGTTCATTGTGTTATTACTGGTAGGAGACTAAGGGAGCACTTATAGGGAAGGGGGAGTCCCCAGAGTGAAGAACGACCTCACACAGCAGAGAGACCTCTCCGAGAAAGTGGCTCTGTTCTGACGGCAGCTCCCGTCTCCTTGCCTTTCCCCCACTCCCACTTTGCTCTCTCCTGTGCTTCACAACTGCCATCTCCAGAAGCCTCCATCCACTCACCCCCGCCCCCAAGGTTCACGTTCCTGGCAACACAGCAACGGCCATTGAGAGCTCTCTTACACGTCCCCTTTCCATTTCAGACACTCCTTCTAAACCAAACAACCTTCTCCAGTAAGTTTTGGTCTTGTTTCAGTTTTAGCTCAAACACATTTAATGATCTGTTGCTGCTGCTGTTGTTTTTGAGATAGGGTCTCATGTAGCTCAGGCTGATCTCAAATTCAATGTATAGGTAGCTGAGTTGGGGAGGGATGTGATCAAAATACATTGCATATATGTATGAAATTCTCAAAATTATATACTATATGTTATATGTTTGTTTGTTGGGGTTTCTTTTTGACAGGGTCCCCCTGGCCACAGACCACCTGGAAGTCGTGAGGTGGACCAGGGTGGCATATGGACCAGGGTGGCATTGATCTCCAGAGATCCACCTGTCTCTGCCCCCACCAAAGGCTTGTATTAGAGGCGTGCACCATCACACTTGGCATTATATTACATATTCTAGCATAAATATAATGCTAAAAACACCCAGAGCCAAGGATGACATTGAATGCCTGGTCCTTCTTCCTCTACCTCCCTAGTGCTGGGCTTACAGGCCTATGCCACCATGCCTTGTTTTATGGTTCTGGGAATTAAAACCATGGCTTTCTGCATGTGAGAAAAGCACTCTACAAACTGAAGGAAGCCATGGATTTAATTCCTATGTTTATGCATTCCCATTTAAGCAAGTTCACAAATGATATAAACCACACAAAGAGGGAAAACAGAGGAGGAAGAAGGAGAGAGAGAGAGAGAAGGATGGAGGGAGACAGGCAGGGAGGCAGGAAGGAGGGAGAGAAGAAGGAGGGGAAGAATGGAGGGAGAGACAGAGGGAAGAAGAAAGGAGGAGGGAAAGAGAGGAGGGGAAGAGAGAGCAAGGCAGAGGAAGGGAGGGGGAGGGAGAGGGAG
>NW_008353604.1:1527827-1542436 GCF_000622305.1 Nannospalax galili | reverse complement strand
AGGGGGAGAGGGAGGGAGGGAGAAGGGAGGGAGGGAGGAGGGAGGGAGGAAAAAATCCTTCCTTCAATCCTGCTTTATTGTAATACTTCTATCCCCTGCCCTTCCTTCATGCTGGGCTGCGGGCACTGTGGCTTAAACTCCCTGTAACTGTCGTTGTCCTTTAACCTGCTTCCCTGCAAAGAAGTGTTCTCAAAACAGACCCGAAGACTTCCGGCAGGAACTCACGTTCATGTTTTGGTTCTCAAGGAACCCAGAATTTCTAGAATATCAATAATTCATGTGTTCCAATATAGTTCATATTAAATAATATTCTATTTGTTTTCCAAATGTGTTAGATTTGTTCCCATTTTACAAGTGGCTCAAAGGTGTAGGATGACCTCCACGGGTGGCGGCATATAAATAGTGAAGCTCCTTTCATGGCCGCTCCATGGAGCCCATTGGCACTCTACACCAGTGGAAATTCTCCTGAATCTTCTAAGACATGCTGCCTTCAAGTCCACTCCATTGCTTCATTGCATCTTTTCAATCACCTTCCCGACTGTTCATCTCTGTGTAGAATTTGTTTTTCCTGATGCTTCAATTCTGAGGTATAGGGGAAAGGCCCTTATACCGTCTTTTACTTGTGTCTCCATTTGAACTCCATCATTTCTATGAAAGTCTATTCTTATACTCTACCTTCTACTCTAGTATGACTACAGGGATGTCCTATTAAGACCATAAGTTCAGTATACCCAAATGCAACCATGTGATCTCTCCTACAAAATAAAATACCAGGGACTGAAGAGATTGCTCAACAGTTAAGGGCACTGGCTTTTCTTGTAGAGGACCTGGGTCAGTTCCCAGCATGAATATGTTGGCAAACAGCTATTCACAACTCTATTTCCATGGGCTCCAATGCCCTGTCTGGCCTCCTTGGACATGTGCATACAGGTAATGTTACATACATGTAGGCAAAATACTCATACCCGTAAAATAAATTTTAAAAATTACTAAAGGGATGAGGGTTGGCTGAGTGTATTAAGTATTTACTGTGTCAGTGTGAAGACTGGGTTTACATTCCCAGCACCCATACAAAAGCCAGGCAGGGATGATAGCCCTTCCATAGTCTAATTTCTCAGGAGGCAGAGACTTGGGATGCCTGAGGCAAATGGACTATCTAAAACAGCAATCCCCGCATTCAACTGAGAGATCCTGCCTCAGCAAGTAAAGTGCAGCAGGACTCAGGAAGACATCAGATGTCAGCCTCTCGCTTCCATATGCACTTGCACACATGCCACTTACATGGGAGCGTGCACACACACACACACACACACACACACACACACACACACGTTATACTATCACTCAGCCATAGATCCACTCTACTGTGGAAATAGGTCTGAAGAAGCAATTCTCCAGGACAGAAAGAGAAGCATTCCTTCCTGTTTGAAGCTGAGGGTGACCCTGCCTGAAAGCTCCCTAGACCTTCACTGCATCTCATGAATGGTAGATTTCTCCATCTTCTTTGCGTGAGCTAATGAGATCATAACGGACCTCCTGATTTCCCAGACCTTTGCCAAGGGATTTCATTCCTTTCATCTTTCTCAGCCTTTGAATCTGAGATATTGATCTCATTAGCTTTTCTCTGCTTTTACAGAGTTTTGGAACTTAGCCAAAGTGCTTGATAACGTGATAGTGTTTAAACTGTATTGGCAAGAACTTGACCCAGTAGACGGGGTTGAGAAGTCTCATCTCCTAAGTCTCATGTCTACTTCAGAGCACAGAATACAGTCTTACGCAGCAATGAAATTATTACAGGTATAATTAGTGAAGATGGGGGTCACACTGGAATAGAGAATGTCTGCAATCAATGACTGATTTCATCCTAAGAAGGCCAAGTAAACACAAGCCAACGTGGAAGAATTCGACATAAAGATGCAAGTGGTTAAAGTAATGTGTTAGAGGATCAGCAAACACCACCCAAATCAAATGAGGCACCATAGGACATTCTCTGCTCAGATGCCTTGTCTTTGAAATTCCAGTCTCTGGAGCCATAAAGGAATAAACTTCCATATCTGCAGCCACCTAATTTGCAGTATTTTGCTACATGAGCCCCCGGGAAGTGACACATGTAGGTCATTGGCAACATCAAAAGATGGGCACCTGCTTTAGATCAGAACACATCTTCTGCAAACTTGTTTGGGTATGGTATTTTCTCTTTTTTAAAAAGATTTGTTTTAATTATATTTATGTGTGTGTGTGAGAGTGGCTCTATGCTCACCTGTGTGTCTCTGCAGAGGTGACAAAGAGGCCATTGGAACTTCAGGAGCTGGAGTTGCAGGTGGTTGTGAGCTGCCCAGCATAGGTGCTTGGCACCGAACTCTTTGGTCGTCTGCAATGGCAGCAAATATTCTTAACAGCTAAGCCATCTTCCCAACCTCTACTTTTTCTTTTTAATATGCGACACATTCCACAATGTATAGTCACACACTTTTGGTAATAGCCTTTGAAAGTTTCCCTGAGAGCCTGCTTGGTTATTGTTCTTGATAGCTTTCGCATCAACTTGACACACCTGGGTAGAGGGAGCCTCAATTGGGGAATTGCCTCCATTGGATTGGCCTGTGACCATGTCGGTGGGGCATCTTCTTGATTGTTGAGTGATGTGGGAGGACCCAGCCCACTGTGGGTAGTACCACCCCTTGGCAGGTGGGCCTATGTTGCATAAGAAAGCAGGCTGAGCAGGGGCCAGGGGAGTAAGCCAGTAAGCAGTGTCCCTCCATGGCCTGTGCTCCAGCTCCTGCCTCCAGGTTCCTGCCCTGAGTTCCTACCTTGGGCTCCCTGATGAACTGCGACCTGGGATATGTAAGCTAAATAAACCCTGGGAGATGTAAGTTGAATAAACCTTTTCCTCCCCAAGTTGGTAGTGGTCAGAGTGTTTTACCATAGCATTGGAGGATCAAACTAGAAGTTATCTTTCCCTCCTCTGTCTCTCCCTTGTACTCTTCAGTCCTTCATCAGCTTGACCTTCAATTATTCCAGGAGTAGATACATCTGAAACTTTTCTGAGGTTCAAGCAACTGGGGAACCAACACCCAATCCCTTGATCATCCAACTCATCAAAACAGCTCCATTGTCCAGTGTGACTTTACAGCATCTCCTGTCTCTTTTGTCCCAAGGTACAATCCACCTTAAGTTGGGCCTTTTTGCACAAGCATTTTGCATGCCAGTTCCCTCTGAGGAGAAGTCTCAGAGGCAAACACCAGCTTTCATTTCTGTTGGTGCACAACACGATACCTAATAGACTCATTCAATACCCGTCTATTTCCAGCCCACAATATAACATGAACGTGTCAAAGTACTTAATAGATGTTTGGTCAACATGCCTTGGATCAAAACAAATGACATCTGAAACGTTCTTTTTCTTCATTTTAACCTGCTGAAAACTGAGCCTAGACTGCGTGCTTTCGTCTAGTTACCCTTCTGGTTAAATTATTTGATATCAGACACCACTGACATCCTTTCCTTTCTTTGAAACAGGAAACACCACCAAGAACAGCTTAATCTAAACCCACTCACTTCTAAATCTCACAGCCCAGAGAGCAAACGGAAGCTGGAGAGAGGCCAGAAGTGACCAAGTTTATTCCCCCTCAGTCTAATCTTCCCTGCGCTACCAGGTGGTTTAGGAGTTTTATCCTTTCTTCAGACTGGAAAAGGAAGTAGGGGTTGGAATTAGGTGTGTACAAATTGTTGAAAAGCTTCCTGTGGATTTGGAGGCCTGGACTGGAGCATCGTTTTTATAGAGCCACCCAAGCCTCTAATTCGAGACTCAAGCCCTACACTCACTCTGGCTGGAGCCCTATCAGCAGGATCCCTGGAGCAAAAGCTGTAGAAATAAATAATTAATTGCTCCACACAGGGAGGCTGCTGAACAATACAGTTCTCAGTCTGTGCACACTGAGTTCTGCCAAGAGGAAGAAACGTATAAACCAGGCAACTGCCGAACACATTGCCAAAAAGGGAGGATTCCCCATCACTCATACAGTATTTGAAACACGAAATCAGATCCAAGAGCAGTCAGGCTCCTACAGAAAGGCAGTGGTAGGGAAGCAGACCCTCAGGTGCTATAGATATTACATCACTTGTTCAAGTATTCTTATTTACAGCAGATTCCTTCCAGGCCCACACGTAGATCTTAAATGGAATAAACTTTCCAAGTGATTCTGTTCTATGTACAAGGTAGAATACTTTGAATCTGTTCTTCTAGCTTGACTATCTGCCACAAGTTATTAAGGGCTGACTTTAAGCTAATTACTTAAATCCTTAACCCAAATCCTTCACCACTGAAATAGAGAAAAGATTAGTAATATATCATGGTGTTCTCAGGAAAATGGAATAAAATGGTGCATAAAAAGAACCAAACAGTGTAACTGACACATGGTAAGTGCTTAATGAAGTCTTAGATGACTAGCCCTGCAAGAGATACTAACTGTGTCAAAGGGAGTTGAACATTCCAACCCGCTCTCATGATAGTTAGTCAGAAATTCTCCATTAGTGGGCTAGGGAGATGGCTCAGTTACTAAAGTGCTTGCTGCATAAGCATGAGGTTGAAAGCTTCTGTTAAAAAGTTGAGCATGTTAACATATGCTTATAATTTCAGCACTGGAGGGGTGGAGACAGGCCGATGTCTGGTACTCACTGGCCAACCAGTCTAGTCAAATTGACAAGTTCCTGGTTCAATAAGAGACCCTGTCTCAAAAAAAAAAAAAAAAAAAACAAAATTGACGAGCACATGGGGAAGACGAGACATTGACCTCTGACCTCTGAAAACACACGCATGCACAGGCACGGGCATGTATACACACACACACACACACACACATACACACACACACACACACACACACACATGCATACCACAAAGTTTCCCATCATTAACTACCAGTGTAAATGTCTGTAACTGTATCAGTCAGCTTTGAACTGAAGAAACTAGACATTGTTATATTACTTTTATGTTTTTAAATGCTCTTAGAGTGTTTGATCTTCAGGAAGCTATCAAAATCAATGATTTTATGAGTGTACTGAGCAAGAGAAAAGCAAATAAGACCATTACTCTGCTGTTCAAAGATGAAGGGTCTGATATCAAAGCACCTCAGTGATGTGCACACATCCCTGCCCACAATGCAAATTTCTCTGCTGATAAGGTACCTGAAGGGACCTTACACCTGTGTCCTTCTCTTCTACTACGAATCTCTGTTGACTGGGCAGGATTTGATGTGTCTAAGAATTTTTTTATGGCACTAATAACCTTTGTTTCTTGAGTGACTCAAGTCTATACCTGGAACAGCTTATTTTTTTCCCTTCTCTACTTCCTCCTTTTCCTCCTTCTCCTCCTCCTCTTCCTCCTCCTCTTTTTTGTCCTCCTCCTCCTCAAGGAAACTTACTGTCTTGTGAGCATTTAAATAAGGGGTTGAAATAAGTAAAATGAAAGAAAGTTCTAATCCCATGTAGATGCAGAATTTGAACATGTTGGTGTTGTGGAAGTTGACATAGACTAGTGGAATGGTTAATAACAGCAGCTAGGGAGGTGAGACTGGGACTTCAGGTGACTTATTCAAATGATGTAAAAGCATAATTAGGTGCTGACAAGACGGTTCAGTGGCTAAGAGCCCTGGCTGCTCTTGCAGAGGACTCTAGCTGGGTTTCTGGCACCCACATGGTAGCCAACAACCATCATAACTCCAGATTCAAGGGATTCAACACCCTCTCTGGCATCTGGGGGCATTGCTCATACATGTTGCACTTACATACGTGCAGGCAAAACACACACATTAAATAAAAAGAAATTCAAAAAAAATTTTTTTAATTTTATTTATTGTTGTATTTTATGTGTACAAGTGTATTGTCTGCATGTATGTAAATACACCTGTGTTCTGCAATGCCTGCAGAGATCAGAAGAGGGCATCAGATCCTCTGGAACTGGAGTAACACACAGTTGTTAGCCATCATGTGGGTGCTGGGAATCGAACCCAGGTCTGCTGAAAGAGCAGCCAGTGCTCTTAAACCTCTCCAACCCCAACCAAAACCGATTTTTTAAAAAGCATACTTAAATATAAGAAATAAACTCAAGAACTCTATTGTGTCTCACAGAGACTGCAGTTAGAGATGATGCACCCCTTTTGAAAAACATTGAGAGAGGACATAAATATTTGTATTGCAAAAATGATAACTATTTGAGGTCATTTGTATGATAATTAGCCCGATTTAATCATTCCATAATGCACATATACTCCAGAACATCCGTGTCATACCCAGTAAATATACACGTAGTTTAATTTGTTAGATTTAAATAAATAAATCTGATAGAAAATGGAGGCGCAGTCTGGAGAAGTCAGCTATGCGCTAAACTAATGGAACTCATGGTCACCTGATGGCAGGAGAGTCAGGCAGAGCCAAGTCCAAAGTAGCAAACAGGAAATCAGTGGGAGGGAATCTGACATAGCCCACATCAAGACCGGTATGCAGCAGATAGGGTGTGTGCAAAGAAATGTGCTCCATACACAAGAGCTATGAAGGTGCCCAAACACTGGGAACAGGCACCGTGGAGTCTCTGGCGTTTTTCCCAGCTCTGGCACACTTCCTTCCTTGGAAGTGCTCTCTTTCTTAATAAACTGTTCTGCCTCTACCACTCCCCATGTGCTGGCAGGCCAATTCCTGTTCCTCTGAAGGGGGTGTGATTTTCATGACTTATGACCTTGTTAGACCCCAATATTCTGAACTCAAGTTCAAAAAGGGTTTTAAAAATCTGAATTATGTAACTGCTTTTGTAAGTGATTTTGTTTGCCTAGTAACTGTTTTTCATTATTCTCTGTTATTGGTTTGCTTAAAGTTGATTTTCATGGTGAGAGTACCGAATCCAGATCGAGAGATTTGCAGTTCAGCCTTTGAATGTCATGGTACGTGAAGCAGAGGTTGGTCCAGTATTCACTACCACTCTTAGGGTCGTGTGCCTAAATAAATCTTAATTATTATTATTATTATTGTTGTTGTTGTTGTTGTTATTTTTATGTGTGTATGAGTGTATTGTCTGCATGTAAGTGCAACCGTGTAGTGCAACGCCCATGGAGTTCAGAAGACGGCTTCAGATACCCTGGACCTGGCATTACAGATGGTTGTTAGCCACCATATAGGTGCTGGGAATCGAACAGGTCCTCTGACAGAACAGTCACTGCTCTTAACTGCTGAACCATCTCTCCAGTCCATAAATCTTCTTTTATCATGATCTAGCCATGGAAATTGTAGGGACCTGTGTTGATATTTCTTTAGTCTCTTATATATAACCATAATTTGGGCCTGTAAGATAGCTCCGTTGGTGAAGGACTTGCTGCAAAGCCTGAAAACCTGCGTTTGATTCCTGCAACCAATGTAAACATAGAAAAGAACTGATCTCACAAAGTTTCCTTCTACAGCTACATGTGCTGTGACCCTGGCACATGCATGCCGCCCCCCACACAGACTGTACACACATGCAATAACCATAACGAATACAGTTTTTAAAAGCATACCTTTGAGGGATAAATAAGTAAGATTATATTAAAATGCTAAATTAGGTCAGAGGAAAATGAATCAATGGGGTGCTATTTAGTAAATATACAATGCATACACATGTGTGTTTAAGTGGTCTGCCCCCCATTATTTAAAGTAAGAAAACGGGGGAATTTTTAATAGTTTTATTTAAACATGTGGATTTTAAATATCGTATTTTAAAGATGTAATCAATGTAAAAATTCACTAAACTATATTACCTTATTATTTTTTATTAGACCTTTAATTATGTTTTGTATTTTATAATTTTAATCTGTCTCACTTTGAATGAGACACATACCAAGTGTGCAATAGCCACATGTTCTAATTTGGTTTCTGTTGCTCTGATAAACACCATAACCAAAAACAACTTGGAGAAGAAAGGGTTTATTTCATCTTGCAGGTTTGTCTTGACTGGCTTTTGGTACACCTGGGAAGAGGGACCCTCAACTGGGGAATTTCCTCTATCAGACTGGCCTGTTGGCATATCCTTGAGGTTTGGTTGTTGAATGACATGTGATGCTCACTCCACTATGTGGTGCCATCCCCGGGAAAGTGGTTTGGGGCTGTTTAAGGAAGCTAGTTGAGCATAGGTTAGAAGAGTAAACCAGGAAGCAGCTTCCTCCATGGTCTGTGCTTCAGCTCCTGCCTCCAGGTTCCTGCCCTGAGTCCCTACTGTGGCTTCTTTGAATGGTGAAATCTGACCAGCATGTGTAAGCCAAATAGACCTTTTCCTGCCCAAGGTGGTTTTGGTCAGAATGTTTTATCACAGTAATTAAAAGATAACAAGGACAAAGTCACAGGCCATCACTGAGGGAAGCCAAGACAGGGACTCAGAGAAGGAGCTTGAAGCAGAAATCATGGTAACCACAGCTTACTAGCTTGCCTCCAAGCTCACATTCAGCTACCTTTCTTATAGAGCCCAGTCCCTCCTGCCTAGAGGTGGTAGTATCCACAGTGGGCTGGTTCTCCTACATCAATTAGCAACTAAGGAAGAGCCCCACAGACAGGCCCACAGGCCAGTGTGATGGAGGAAATTCTTCAAGTGACATTCCCACTTCCCAGGTGTGTCAAGTTGACAACTATGGTTAGCCATCACACCAAATATGACTGGCAGCAGCTGTGTTGGTCACTGGATAGCTAAAGAACAAAACAAGTGCAATGTAGAAAACCAGGAAAAGAATGTGTTAGACCACATAAAATTATATTACAATGATGCAAACACCAGCTAAATGCATCTATTTATAGATCCATAATACATTTACACACATATGTATATTGATTGTAGGAAAGTTATGACTATACTTTAAGCCTCAAAGAACAAGAAAACAAATGTAATGAAAATGCACTCACTTATGGATAGAGAGTCGAACATTGGTCCATGAAATACAACTACTTAAGCTGTTAAAAGGATAAATTTTCTATAGGTTGCTATACTTATTTAAAATACCCTATCTCGGTGCTGGAGAGATGGCTCAGTGGTTAAGAGTACTGACTGCTCTGGCAGAGGACCCGGGTTCGACTCCCAGCACCCACATGGCGGCTAGGAACTGTCCTTAACTCCAGTTCCAGGGGAATTTGAAGCCCTCTTCTGACCTCTGCGGCATTGCATGACACAGAGTTGCACTCACGTACATGCAGGCAATACACAACTCGTACACATAAAATAAAAATAATAAATAAAATACTTTAAAATACCCTATCTCCTTTGCTGTCATTTTTATATTCTAATTGGAAGGGGAACTTAGAACATAACAGCAAGAATTAAAGTAGAGCATCATGTTGGTTTCTCTATCATCTGGGAAGCTTTCTGTAACAAATTTCCTCAGCATCATACCTTGAAAGTCTCCATCAATACAAATTATTGCAGCATATTGCTATTTCTAAGGTTAACAGCAGTAACATTGTAGATAGCAGGTGTATTAGGCAGGGTTCTCTACAGGAACAGAAATGCTTGAAGGAATAGATATTCCAAGGGGATTTATTAGGTTACTTTACATGCTATGGTCCAGGTACCCCAACAATGCCTGTCTAATACTGGAGTGGCTGAAAATATTGTACTTCTCAATTCAAGAGGCTAGATGTGTCAGTAGTCCCAACCAGGAGCTGTAGACTTGGGGGGATTCTTGGCGAGCTTCTGGTCTCCAGTCTATGTTGGAAGCCTGATGAAGCTGACTAGAATCAGCAAAGGAAGGCCACAGTAGCAGCGTAGCTGAGCTTGCCAGAAGAGAGAAAGCAAGCAGGCAAAAAGCAAAGTGTCGCTTTTCTGCACCCTTTTATCTGGGCCGTCACATGAAAGTGCACATTTGGGGTGGGCCTTCCCACTTTAAACACTCTGATCATGAAGGTCCCTCAAAGAAGTAGGTATTGACTTACCTTCTAGTTGATTCTTCTTGATCTACTCAAATTGAAAATCAAGGTTAACCATCACAATGGATTTCTGCCTTATCAAAGGAAAATGTCCAAACTTTACCTTAGTTGAAGCTACTTTTATCATTTCCAAAACACTGAGAATTATTTGCTATATATGCTATATGTATATATGTATAGAAAGAGAGAGAGAGACAGAGACAGAGACAGACACAGAGAGAGATGTTTACAAATATGTACTTATATGATTTTATATATAATTATATCCTAGAACTCAGAGGAAAATGTTACAGCAGAGTAAACCCATGAACACTGAACGCCTTCCTAGTGACAAAGTTTTATAAGATTTTATAAGTTCCTGACTAGTTAAGAGTATCTTGATGCCAAAGGTAGTTTGGATGTCAGAAATTATAAAGTGAAAAAGAGTAACCAATGAAGGGAAACTGAGGGAGGGAGTTAGAGAAACATGATTTCTATCTCATGTGATTTCATGCCTTTATTTCTGCATTAGTTATTTTCTGTTGTTATTAATAAAACATCATGACCCAAAGCAACTTATGGAAGAAAGGGTCTATTTTGACTTAGCATTCTATAGGGAGAGTCCATAAAGGCAGCAGATGGCAGGACCAGAAACCTGGTTGATCTCATTGCAAGCCACAAATATGAAGCAGAGAGAGTGAACTGGATGTGGGGCAAGGCCCCCTAAAAGCCACCCCCCGATATAATTCCTCCAGCAATGCTACACTCCTAAAGGTTCTGTAACGACCCCCAAATAGCAGCACCAACACGTGTTCAAGTACGTGTACCTACAGGAAACATTTTTTGTTCAAACCACCACAACTTCCTGTTAATAGAACTGATTGACTACTGTAACTTCAGCTAATATCTTCACATTAATAAGCACATTTACTGGTTGCCTAGGCTCCATAGACATGCTTTATAATTAATATTTGTAATGCTAACAGGCATTTCTCCCTAGAGTGTAACTTCTTACTGAATTTTTTTAAAAAAACATTATAATTTGTCATTAAAGGAATATAAAAGAATAATAATACTTCACTCAAGATCTCTCTCAGCGGTAAAAGGGTATTTCACATTCTATCATTTAAAGGGAAATGAAAAGCATTCTTAATGCTAAATATTCTTTAATTCTCACCTACAAGTATTTACTCATACAGATAGGGGATATTTGAATTCAGGAAGAGGTTGTCATGGAAACCAGAACCAAAACCAATCCTTTTATCATGGCAATTTCTGCCCCCCCCCCACTTTGGGCAACAAAGGAGCCTTAGACTCTCTTCAAAATGACAACTATTGCATCATTATTTTATATGAAATTGGAAAAGCTAGACCCCTTAATCTCCTAATCCAATAAATGTTAATGAGTGAGTCTAGCGACAAAGAAGGGAAAAAAAAAATCTGTGCTGCGATGTAAGTGAAAGCAAAGACTTTAAAAGTCTTTTTATTGCCCTTATTTATGTGTGTGTGCACCCTGGTGCACAAGTGTGGAAGTCAGAAACAAACTTAAGGCAGTAGGTTCTCCCCTTCCACCATGGCGGGTGGTGGGGATCGATCTCAGGTCCTCAGGACTGGCAGCTAGTGACTTCACCTACTGATCCATGTCACTAGCCTCAAAGCAAAGCCTGGAGGAAGGGCCCTGTTTGCCCAGGTACTTCATGTTAATCATGAAATCAAACTGTATCTGGGTATAAAATACCATCAGACAGTAATAAAACAAACTCAGCTTTGAGCCAAATTTAGAGTGTATATTTATTTCCATACAAGCCTCTATGTAGAATCAGCCAAAGGAAGTTATATCTATGCATTCAATGTTTAATTTACTTAATGTATTGGATTTCTGAAAATAGAAACATTCATACAAAGACTGTTTGTACTGTGGATATTAAAGAAGGAAGTAATGTTTAAGAATAAAGAAATGAAGGCCGGGCGTGGTGGCGCACTTCAGTAGTCCCAGCACTTGGGAGGCAGAGGCAGGCGGATCTCTGTGAGTTCAAGGCCAGCCTGGTCTACATAGCGAGTTCCAGGCCAGCTGGGGCTACAGGAAGACACTGTTTCCAAAAAGACAAAGAAAAAGAATAAAGAAATGAGTTAGGAGGTGGAGAATCTCAGGGAGCTTGAAAGTATAATTTTATAGGGACTACTGATGAAATCTTTCATAGCTACTTTTACTTCCAAAGCTGCATAGTCTGAGCAAAAAAGGTGAAAAAATATTTTCAAACAGCTTTGGACTGTGTTCTGACTGAAATGCATGATGGGGGTGAACCCAGAAAACAAATGGAATTGAACAAAAAGACTCTTACACATAGGTGAATCAAACAGCGTTGTTTCAATACCATGGTGTCCTGTCCGGGGCCTACTGGATCATTAATCTGCATGATCGCACTCATACGTGGAGTCTAAAAGTTTTGGTCTTATAGGAGAGTAGATTAGAGCAGGGCTCAACAGAGCCTTGAATAGTGGAGACAGAGAGAAAGGGAGGGAGGGAGGGAGGAATGTGGTAAGGGGGGGTACTGACTGGCTGTTAGACTGAAATAAGCTCAGGAATTTGATTGCTCAAAGCAACTGTAGGCAATGCATTTAACATGCAAAAATGTCAAAAGAGGGCTGGGAAGATGTCTCAGTGGTTAAGAGTACATACTGCTCTTGTAGAGGACTGGAGTTTAGTCCCAGCATCCATGCAAGGCAGCTCACAACCACCTGTAACCCCCATCTCCTAGGGATTCAATGCTTTTGGTCTTAGTGTGGAGACCTGCATTCAAATGCATATACTTACACACACACACACACACACACACACACGTACTCACAATTTAAAGTAAATGTTTTTTTTAATCCAGAAGAAAAGATTTTGAGTGTTTTCACCACAAAAAAGGATGAAAGTTTGAGGAGACAGTAATTAGGCACACACACTGAAACATCACATGACACACCTTAAATAGGTACATTTATGTGTCAAATAATTAAAAAAACTTCAAAATTTTAGCTTTAACATAACATTTTTATGACTGATAGAAAAAAATAGCTTAATTTCACTTGTAAATTCAAAGTTTCTATGAGTTTTAATAGTATTTTCTACAGAATCACAGTGGGCCTAAAAATGCATTTATTTATTTCTATTTTGTGTGTATGAATGCTTTGTCTGCATCTGCTATGTAAGTTAACCTGTGTGCAATGTCCACAGAGACCAGAAATGGGTGTTAGATCCCCTAGAACCGGAATTAAGGATAAGTGGGTGCTGGGAGCCGAACTCAGGTCCCCTGCAAGAGCAGCCAGTGTTCTTAAGAGCTGAATCATTTCTGTGGTCCCATCACAGTGGACTTTTAAATATTTATTTATTTATTTGGACTTTTAAATATTTATTTATTTATTTATTTATATTTTTTTATTTTATGTGTGTGAGTGCAATGCCTACATGGAGGTAGGTGCACCCATGTCTCCAGTACCCACGAGGTCAGAAAAGGGCATTGGATCCCCTGGAACCGGAGTTATGGATGGTTTTTAGCTGCCATGTGGGTGCTAGGAATTGAACCTGAGTTCTCTGCAAGAGCAGCCAGTGCTTTTAACCTCTGAGCCATCTCTCCAGCCCCCCACAGTGGACTTTTAAAAGTAGAAGATGGAGATATCTTTTGTGTGAGGGGTCAGACAGCTTGGACTTGACAATGATTTGTTCAACATCATATAAAAGCATCATATGAAACATTATTGCCAAAGGATTTAAAGTTTAGAATGCAGTCTTCCATTTTACATTGTTGTAGAGACCAATCTCACTGAAAAATGTGTACAAAGTGAATGCATTTCTGTAGATTTCAAGGATGGGCGACGTTAAACTGTACTGCTGAAAATGTTTGCACAGGTATTTTTTAAAAGTTGAGAACTAAACATGAAGCACATGATGGCAAAAGTCAGAACTGCAGTTAACACAAAGAACACGATGATCAAAGGTGAGGATCTGTGTTCTCTGAGGCCCGTCATGATTTTCCTCTCTCACTGCATATCATTTCCTTGTTAACAGTGTGAGTCAAAGGAAGAACTGGCGGACTAGACCCCAGTGGATGAACTTACACTGAAGGACATCTGGGTAGAAATGCTTGGCTGAATAGGACTTAACATGAATGGCAGAATTCATGAGGGGCTGGAAAGATGACTCAGTAGTCAAGAGTACTGGCTACTCTGGCAGAGGACCCAGGTTCCATTCCCAGCACCCACATATATTTTTAGAAAATAATTCGTTATATGAAATAAGGACAAATCATATCTCAACAATATGCTTTGTGGTGCCGTTCAGAGGAGCAGGCTTCAAAAAGAAACCCACAGACCTAGCTTCCAGAAGAAAAGCAATTTATCCTATTCAAGTGCTCAACATCTCCACACAGGCTTCAAAAAGACTGCAGTGAGGAAGTTCATCCTCAGACTCTCACCACCCAACCATCTCAGCCAGATCACAAGTCCAGCCTTACAACACCAGTCTAGCCTTTGAGTCTTCCAGTTCTGTCACATACCATATCCATACCATATCCAGTCCGTCTGCAATACAGTGATCCTCATCTACTCGCCCTGAAGAGAATCTGAGTCATAATTTGGGTGTTATCTCAGTGTATTCCAAAGCTGACTCCTACTGCTCTTTTTGCTACTTATGTATTCTCCTGAGTCTGACTTCA
>NW_008353604.1:1502958-1521033 GCF_000622305.1 Nannospalax galili | reverse complement strand
TGGGCAAATATGATCAAACGGTATAAGGGAAACGGACATAGATTTCTAGAAGGCGTCATTGCAGGGGAGCCAGAGAATGCCAATCTGCTCTTTATTTTTTTGCTATCATACATGCTATGTGACTGGCTAAAAGCTTGAACCACAGGATGATGGTCAGCTATGAAAAACCACAGATTGTCACACTAGAAGGTCTCAAGCAACTCCAATTGGCAGGGGATACTGCTGCATGACTGCACGGACACCTTGGGCCATGTTATTTATCACATTTTAATATACCATTATCTATTGGCTTGATGAATGGATGCCAAAAATATACCAAGGCACAGGTAAGTCCTGATGGAGACTAGGCTTCTCTCAGCAAGAGCAATGGAGTGCTGAGATTCTAGCTCAGTTCTCCAGCTTAGTTTGTTAGACCCTCCACAGGCTGTCCCCACCTCCCGACCCGGCCCTCAGCCTCCTGATCTGCCTGCCACAGATCAGCCTACTACCCTGACAAGTATACCATATACCACTCATCAAAGAAGCTTCTATTTGCAACAGATGGAGGCAATTACAGAGTTCCACAACTGGTCACATGTAGGAGGAAGTGCGGCCTGAACAACCAGTGTATACATACTGCAAATGCGCCAAAAACATCCTGTGTTCTGCAAAAAGAAATGGAGACGGCTGTCGCGAAAATGGCCTGATACAGAGAGCCAATGAGGAACAGACATGACCTATCAATGGACCAATGGGACACTGAGGGGGGGATATAAGGGATCCCCATATCCGCAATAAAGGAGTCTACAGCTGCTTGCACTACCTGCTTCTCACCTGACTCCACACCTGTTGGGAAACCCTGCTGTTAGGGTTGTAGTCCTCCATGTCCGGATAGCTCTAAGGGGCTTGGCGCCAAATGGAAGGACTCCCCTTCCATTTGAGAGAGCCTTCTGCTCTCTTCCTGACTTACCTGGAAAGTGCCACCAAGCATGGATGCCTGACCTTATTTGGAACATGACCTTTTGCACAGTTACCTGGAGTAAAAACTATCCCCAGGTTTTTTCTATATGATAATCAGGCATTGCCTGGTAGTCGGACAATAGGAGCCCACTGCCACATGTAAATAAAGCATACTATGAGCACCTATCAGCTGAGGCTTTGGCTACTGCCTCCACACTATATTTTCCCTAATCCCCACTGAATAAACGGAGCTGTTTCACTGAGTCTGGAGCTGTTTCACTGAGTCTGGAGCTGTTTGCATGTTGAATCTGCCTCCCCAGAAGGGCTTTCTTCCGTCACTGCTCACTGGCTGTCCTGACCCTACTCATCACTTCTGCTCCCTTTGTCCTCATGGACCAGTGGCCAGCAACCCATGAGGAGAGGGAGCGACCCCACACACTCTGACTCTACCCCCACCCAGAGGGCCCCAGGACACCCACAACATACACACACAGAGAATATAGGTCTGAGAGATTCCCAGCCATAAGTGACACATCTACAGTGGAACCTCTATACCTAAGGCTCACGGAACATAGTGGAACAAGGGCTAGAGAGAATAGTAATACATCCCTCAACTCTCAACAGCAAGCTTCCTCATACAACAGGGTGAAACGCAGACAGTAGGCAACAACTGACCGAGTTTTAGAGAATAACGGACTGCAGAGTGCATGTCCCTGGAAAGGACTCCCGTGTTAAACATCACCCACCCATGGCTCAGGGATCATGGCAGAAGAGGGTGGGGAAAGATTGTATGAGTCAGGGTTAGCGCATGTGTATAAGGAAACAGAAGCTTTCAGGCTTCAGAGAACTTGCTCATGTGAACTTGCAACAATGGTGACAGCAGGCACAAGACCCATGCTGACTCAGTCAGCCAAAACCCAGCATAGAACTCACCTGAGGAACTATTGGCAACTGATTACTGGGGGGTGAGGGGGAGTAGATTTTCTTTAAGAGAGTAACTCTAGATAGGCTGACTAGATGCCAGTGGATGAACTTGCACCAAGGGACATCTGGGTACACATGCTTGACTTAATCAGACTTGACATGTTTGACAGGATGCATGAAACTTGGTGGGGGTAGCCTATGGGGATACAAATGGGGGATGACTCTAAATTTGATTAAAGATCTATTATATGAAATTCACAAAAGTTCAATAAAAATATATTTTTTTAAACTACCTGGGGTCATACCTCTCCTTTGGGTTACGCACCAGTGTGCTGAGAACTGAAACCTGAATACTTAAAAAGGTAATTTAAAAATAGCTTTAAAATAGCATCATTTTTGTCATCTAGCTGAGCAACACAAGGTAGTATAACATATTTTTACCTCAAAGGGAATGGTTTCATTTCACTAATACACTGATATGTTTTAAGAAGCTATTGTCTCAAGCACTTAGGTTTGAACCCAGGTCCTCACACATGTTAGGCAAGCACTCTACCACTGAGCTATCTATATCCCTAGCCTTGGAAAGTTCATAGTTTTCAGAGACTGTAGGAATGAATTTTATAAAATGGACAGAATCTGGACTAATGACTAATAAGCATTAGCAAGTTCACTGAATCCTGTGCTCTTGTGACACGGTGAAAGTTGAATTCACGGCTGGGAGGCGCATGTGGCATTCAATCCCCTCCTCCTACTATCCTTACCACAACTTGAGGAAAGACTTCTTCAGACCCCGGTATGAAGAATCTTAACAAGCTTATTGGACCCGGGACACACGTGGGCACCAGG
The DNA here is from genome assembly GCF_000622305.1 of Nannospalax galili. Classification (NCBI taxonomy): domain Eukaryota; kingdom Metazoa; phylum Chordata; class Mammalia; order Rodentia; family Spalacidae; genus Nannospalax; species Nannospalax galili. Next base: position 1,518,324 of record NW_008353604.1, on the reverse strand, counting down.
ACCTTGATTCTGAGCGACCTCAATTGTGTGTTCCACCCAGAGTTAGTGAGTAAAAGTGAGTGCACTTGAGAATTAACAAATCAAAGTGCTGAAAGGCAGAACATCTTCATTGAAAGCAATGAATACTCAACTTTTCTGTGTATGAGACGTTTTAGGCCTAAGGATGAGAGAGAGAGATTGTCTGAACAAATAAGGGAAGTTCCAAGTTTATAGCTCCCCCAAATTAATGCTGGAGAAATGGTTTTCAATAGAAGTATGTGTGAGGCTTGACTGCATGCCATAGTTTCAGGAGACATCTGTTGGAGTGAGTTCCTTCTGAGCCCTGGCCCACTTTTTAAAAACTGAAGTTAAGAGTCAGGCTGTTTATCCAGGTAAAACTGTAATATGGCACGGTAACATCGCCAAAGATTACAACTATTGGGAGCTACATAAAATGTTCATTTCTAGAGAGAATAGTAAAAAGATCCTAAAACAACGTACAAATATGCACAATTCAGATCCTTTTTACTATGTAATTCCGTACCTATGGAAGTGATTTGTGAATCATTTGTTCTTCGTTAAGAGTTGAATCTTTTCATTTCCTATGTTCTTTCAAGGAATCTCGGGGCAGGGGCGGTGTCACACTGTCACACAACGAAGTCCTGGAATACTTAGGTTCAGATCAATAACTTTGTTATTTATAAGTAAGTTGAGTGCTCCACTTAGCCTCAATTTCCTTATTTGGGGACAAAAAGCAATGGTAAGAACAAGCTGTTGTGGCCTGTGATGGTTACAGGAGTGAACGCAGTCAAACATTAAAGCCTGCACGGGGCTTTGTGAAACTACAATGCGAGCAAGTGAGTTTTCTTTTATCCATTCCACAGATACCAAGTTCCAACTACCTGGTGAGTGGTGGAGACCCACGAGTGTAAACACAACAAAAAGTTGTTCCTTCTCAAGGCCACTAGGTTGCCAAGCAAAATAAAAGGTGACAAACTGCATACTAAGCACTCTGAAAACGGCAGGGGTTGTGCTAGGACACTCTCAGGAGAGCTGAAACTCTGGGGTGGCTGAGTTGTCTCAGAAGACTGGGTGGAAACGTCTGCAGAAAGAATGTACCTGCAAATTTAAATTAAGGAGCATGGGCCAGACAAAGGGTAGAGATAAGACATGAGGCCAGGGAGATTCTGTTACACCAGCCTGAAGACCTGGGTTAAGATCCCCAGCACTCGTATAAAAGCTGGGGTGTGCTGGTGCATGCATATAACTCTAGTATGGGGGTGGACTGAGACAGATGAATCAACAGAGATTGCTGGCCAGACAGCCCACTCAGTTGTTGAGCTCCAGGCTCAGCAAGAACCCTTGTCTCAAAATTAAGGTGGGGGCTAGAGAGATGATTCAGTGGTTAAGAGCAATGGCTGTTCCTGCAAACGACCAGGGACCAGCACCTGTCTCTAACATGGTGGCTAACAACCATTCTTAGTACTAGTTCCAAGGGATTCAATACCTGTTCTGTCCCCTGAAGTCATTCCACACAAATGGTATACTTACATACATGTAGGCAAAACACTCATAAATATAAAATAAAATCATAAACAAAAATTTAGCTATTGGAAAACAGTAGAGGCAAATACCCAACATAAACCTCCGGCATGGATACATGGGAACCTGCACAGGCACATATGCATGAATATACAAACACATACATAAATATGTTGCACATGCATGCATACATACATACATACATACAAAGTATTGTGGTTAAAAAAAAAAAGAAAAGCCTGGCAAACAGAAAAAAAGATGGCAGATCATCATTACAGAAGCAGGATATATTCAATGACTGGTGCTTGCTCTGTGTCGGGGTCAGAGAGTAGATTATAGAGTTTGGCTAATCACAGAGGTGAGGAAACACTACATAACAATCCCTTCACTCTCTGGCGTGGTGGTGCACATCTTTAATCCCAGACCTCGGGAGGCAGAGGCAGGCAGATTTCTGTGAGATCGAGGCGAGCTTGGTCCACATAGTGAGTTCCAGGTGGGCTGGGACTACAGAGACCGTCCCTGTCATAAAAACAAAAATTCCTACAGAGGTAACCAGACCATAGATTCTGTACTATGGAAAGCCAGCAGAAGCATCACAGCCCAAACCAAAGTGCATCAGTAAATCTACCTTGAACAAAAGCATCTTAATCCTCCAGGTAGAGGAGAAGAGGTAGAAATTGAAAAGAAGAAATTAAGAATATGAAAGAAAAACTAAAAACAATGAGAAACTGGGAGGAAGAAGAAAGAAAGGAAGTGAAGCCCAGACGACCTGAGCCTTGTGGAGCGTCAGAGAAGGAGGCTGGTTTCTTTAAAGATATAGTAAGAAAGACAGCAACAAACATGTGCAGAGACGTTTTATGGGGAGCTGAGAATGGGTTTCTGGATTGAAAGACATCACTCACTTTGTATTCAGTACTGTACTTAAGTGCACGATCATATAGGCCCTTCACAACCAGATTTAGGATAGCCCAAACCAAGAAAACATCCTACAATGCTTTCACAGAAAAACAGAGCAGGCCCCATGCAAAGGGGCCTGTGGATGAGACTCCAGGAGCTACATGACACCAGAAAGATGTCTTCTAGATTTTGGAAGATTTTCCAAAGCTATACGTATAATATCGACAACACCTGTAGGAGGATTGAGAATAGAATTAAGACATTTCTAGACATGTCCACTTTAAGGAAATATACTGCGCTGTGGAATCTTCCAGGTCACCCTTGATGTCATACTGAGTCAGTCATTCATAAAGGAGGAGTATGTGTGATAAATAAAATAGGCGAGGGAAACTTGCATGGTGCTGAGAAACAAAAGTCTTACAAAGATGGCAGGTATTTTAAATCTAACTTCAGTATAAGCTGGGGAAATGGGAAAAAAAGTTTCGGGGAGGGGAAGAGAGAGAGAGAGAGAGAGAGAGAGGCGGGGAGAGGAAGAGAGAGAGAGAGAGAGAGAGAGAGAGAGAGAGAGAGAGAGGAGAGACCACATGATAACTGAGAGGTCATAGTGCAATACATAGAACGGTTATCTAGTTTTCTGATAACCATCATTTCAGAATAACTGATGATTATCCCAAAGTAAAACAAAACTAGGATGACGATTTGCACATAAAAGAGCGCCACATGGAGCCGTGTGTAATTCTAGAGGATTTGCTTTCCATTATTGGATTCCGGGACAGCTCAACCATGAGTACAAATACGCTCAGTCATACAAAGGCGGGCGCTGGATACTGGTATAGCCTGGGAGAAAGGTAATATGCTCACTGACAAGGACTACCAGAGTCCGTCCCTGCTCAGCTACGGAAGATAGCACAAAGATAATTTGCATTTGTCTGGCATTTTAAAAAATCTGAAATAGGTATGGAGGCATTTTCTGTAGAAATGCAAAGATTCGTCCTACTCAAAACAGCCACAGTAGCTGCGGATGTGGACTAAGAGTAGGAAGTGAGGAGAGACGCGCCAAGCACAGCTGTTTTACATTACAGCTTAGTACTCTTCAGCCTTCAGAAAGTTTTTTTATTGTAAATTATAACATACATACCAAAAGCTGCGTAAAACACACTCGTATAGTTTAACAATATAATAAATGTCAGTGCAGTCACCACCCAAGTCAAAAACTAGACCATCACTAGCCCAGAGAGACACGGTGGCTTACCAAGGATCCTCCCTGAGTTTCCTCCCGGCAATCTCCGAATGCCCCAGGAATCTGATCACTGTGATAATAAATTCTGCATTTGGTGATGTTTTATAACTGCTGTGTACATGTAACAACAATATGATTCAGTGTTCAATGTTTTGGGCTGGATTTTTTTAGTGCATATGTATTTTAAATGAAATTTGAAATTTTAAGTGCAGTATTTTTCTCATACAAACTAAAACTGAATTCACACTATCTCTAGGATAAAGAATTATTGGCAAGGACTAAAGAGTGATAGGTTAGGTGGTAAAGTACTTGCTGTAAAAGCCTGAGGACCTGTTTTATCACACCACCAGGACCCATGTAAAGATGTCAGGCATGGTAGCATGTGCTTATAACCCCTATCCTTGGAGCAGAGATGAGAAAATCCCTGGGAACCAACTCAGGGGTTCCAGGTCATTTAGAGTCTCTCTCACACAAAAGGTGAATAGTGTCTGAGCAATGTCAGGTGAGGTTGACTCCTGGCCTTCTCATGCACACGTGTATTTGTGCTCACACATACGCACACCCCCACGCAAACGTGTGTGCATACACATACAAGAGTTATTGAGAATACCTGCCTTTCTACTTTCTTGCTTTCTACTTCTTATGATAATTTCATAAGAAAAGTGTTACTATTCAGTTCTTCCAAATGCCTGCAGTTATATCTTTACCTAGAACTCTAAAAATCATCTGCAAGGAGTTTCTCCAGTCCCACTCCATGAATAGTTAACTTTAGTGTAATGTTGGGCACTAAGTTCTATAATCAAATGGAGCTTTAACAGTAATTTCAGTGAGTCATATATAATTGAAAGGAAAATACACTTTTCCTGAAGAAAAGTGGTAAAGATAAGTCACTCCAAAAACAAAAGAAATAACATTAAACATTTAGGCCCATACCACTCAAGCAAATACCAGTGCTGATTGGAATCGTTAATATTATTGTAGTAAACAGGATTCAGCTTCCCCAATAAAGTAAAACATAGTCAAGGGCTTAGGAGGAGGTATCAAGCGTGGGTGTTTTTCAATCGACAAAGTCTAGGGCAACAAACTCTCTAGGCTTTCTAATCCTGATATACTCATCCATCATCCTGATATACTATTCCAACAACAAAAGAATTTTTTATTAACGTGGAAAAGTTATTCCCCACATCACATTGTACCGTGATCCTTTTCTTCCTACATTTTACTGAACTGCGGAGTGACTTAACTGCGTAAATTGGAGGCTATCCATTTCAGTTTTGCTGAGCCCTGTCGCTGTATTTCAGCTCTGGCTGGCCCTACTACCTGCTCTGAGCTAACCTAGCCCTGTATCTTAAGCAGAAGCACCTCAGAACTAGCACCTCTCCACATAGCCAAAATGTAGTCATTGGAACTTATCCTGGGCTGTGGAACAAAATGTGACAGGGCATGGTCTTGCATTAGTGGAAGCCAGAGACGTAGAGAAAGGGCCAGTTTGGCTACCACGGCAGTGAGTCCTCCCTCTGTTGCTAGGGAGGAGTTTTGTCTCATGGTCAGAACTCAGGCTGGGAGCCATGACTCACAGAGACTGTTTCCAATCCATGCTGACTCACTTTATGACCCCAGCCGAGTGCTTACCTTTGTGGGTCTCACTGACCTCTTATTATCTAATTCTTCAGGTCTATCTGAGATTTAAGACATTTTCATTTTGCACCTATGATCTCTATGCCTGAGCTATTTCAGAAGAGAAATCTACTCTGAGATTCAGGGAAGTTACCAAGGCAGGCCTTCAAAATGCATGAAAACACTCTATATTAACCTATGTGATTATTGGGTTTTCTTTTCTTTCTCCATTTGGAGTCTTAAGGCTAGTTGTTAACATTTTTTTACTTGTATGGATGCATTGTCTGCATGTATATAAGTGCACCCATGTTGTGCAATGTCCACAGAGGTCAGAAGAGGATTTCAGGTTCCCTGAAAATGGATTAAGGATGGTTGTTAGCTGCCATGTGGGTGCTGGGAACTGAATCCGGGTCTTCTGCAAGAGCAGCCAGTGCTCTTAATCCCTGAATCATCTCTTCATCCCTTAGGTGTTAACTTAAGTTTACTGTGTGGTAGCACATGCTTTTAATCTCAGCTGAGAGGAGGCAGAAGCAGGTGGGTCTCTGTGAACTCAAGGCCAGCCTGGTCTACATAGTCAGCTCCAGGCCAGTTGGGGGTACAGGGAGATCCTGTCTCAAAACACAACACAACACAACACAACAAAACAAAACAAACAAAAGGGATCAAACTGGAATTCTAGCCAGTTGGATCTACTCCCAGATTCTCAAAGCATTGTCTCTGGTTTTATGTCATCCTGCCCCTCACAAATATTTTATAATCCAGATGAGCTGATCTCATAGCTATTTTTCAAACAAGTGGTGGTCTCTGAAGGCAAAGATTTTGATATGTTTGATTTCATAGTCTTCAGTCAAATACAACACATATGCATTGTCATTGCTTAGCAAATGGGTGGATGGGTACATGAATTAGTGAGTGAGTAAAGGGATGTATTCTCCCACTTCAACCACATACATCTCCAGAATACAAATACTACATATACTTTGTAGTCCGTCTCCAGAGGCACATCCTCTAGAAAGGCGTTCTTCACTCACATTATGACAATGACTTTCCCTTTATGCTTATTCCATGCTGTTCTGGTGATATTCTCTATATCAAATATCACACGTGTGTGTGTATGTGTGTATGAATGCTTTGCCTGCATGTATGTAAGTGTACCACATGTGAGCAATGCCTGTGGAGACCAGAAGAGAAAGCATCAGATGCCAACTGATGTTTCAGATGGTTGTTAGCCACCATGTGGGTTCTGGGAACCAAACCTGGGTCCTCTGCAGGAGCAGCCAGTGCTCTTTGCTGCTGAGTCATCTCTCCAGCCCCAAATTTTGTACTTTCTTTGAATCAAGTGTGTGTGTGTGTGGGGGGGCTCATATGGCCTTTTTTCTGACAATTACTCACTAACAATCTTCAGATTGCAATAGTTTGATAATTTTCTATCAAACATGGAAGTACAATCAAAGGAATAGTCTGTTTTCAACTGTGGTCACAGAATTTCCTATGAGCGTTCTGATGAAAATGTTAAGTTAAGATGCATTACTAAAGACAGAGGAGGGACTCAGTGGATAAAACACTTGCTGTACAGGCAGGAGGGCCAGAGTTTGGGCACTCTGCCTCTGAGTGCTGGGATTACAGGCATGGTCCACCACATCTGGCTTCTTTTCTAAATCTTTGACAAAGTCTTATTTCTCACAGGTTTTTGTCTTTGGTCACTTCCATTTTGGAGGACCTAAATTGCTGTAGCTAAATTAGTAACATAAAAAGATCATGCATCTTCCAAAAGACATAGAGATTATGTAGTATGGTATTCCGCTCTAACTGAGGAGGAAATTCTGAGCTAGACATTGGCTTATTCTAAACAGAATAAAGGTAGAAAAGAATCCTGTCTAAGGATTTTATTTTCCTTCCTAAATAAGAACAGCAAAACCCAAAGTTCTTGAGTTAACTTCTTCCTCATAGTGTATGTACACTTTATTTCCTTTGTTTATGTTTTATTAACTGTGTGTGTGTGTGTGTGTGTGTGTGTGTGTGTGTGTGTGTGTGTAAAAATTAGTCTTTTGATGTCCAGGCATCTGAAACACACGATCCGGGGTCCGAAGCAACTCTTATTTGGTGCATTCACACTGATGACAGGAGAGGCCGAGTCCAGCCAGCGCCTGCTGAAGCCCGGGGAGTCAAGGAGAAAAGCACCAGGTGATGCTGACGTTCTTGGAACGCTCTCCACATTCCAGACAGATCTGCATCCTTTGGAACCTTACAAGGAAATTCCCAAAAGATACATATTTTCTTTCTTTGACAAATGTCTCAAATTAAAGAGCAACAAAGGAAACTAGTGGAAACACCAAGGGTGTGATATTTTAAGAGATGTAACTCGGTCTTCAGCTCTCCAGAGCTGAACAAGTCACAGTTCTCTAGTGGGAAAACATTTGTTGATCAATTTGTAGTACATTAGGGCTCCGAGGGCGGCACTAACAGGGCCATTCATTTAGTTGAGGTTTAGTGTTGAAGTAGAGGGATCTTTTCCTCCCCACCCTTACCAATGTTTTTACAAAGCATTCTGGCAATCTTGTATTGTTCTCCATGGTTGGTGATCCTAAGGGACCATGAGCAGAAAAGGGAGATGCTCCTGCCTTGACATATGCTCCCATTAATCATGTACCAGAGTGTAAGCAAAGGGCATGCTTATCCAGCCTCGGGCTCTGGGGTTGGCCCTGAATTTCTCTTTTCTCCCCTAAGCAATGGGCATTAATATGAATTAGTACTCGTACTTGCGGCTTAAATATACTATTTGAACTGAAGTCGCTGATATGAAAATACTAGTTAAGTAAATTTTCATTTATTTCCTTTAATTTTCTGTGTATGAATATTTTTGCCCACATGTACGTAGGTGGGCAATGTTCATGCATGGTCTGTGGAGGTCAGAAAAAGGCATTGGATTTGCTGGAATTGGGCTTATACATGATTGCTAGCTGCCATGTGGGTGCTCAGAATTGAACCCAGGTCCTCTACAATAGCAGGCAGAGCTCTTGAACACTGAGGCATCTCTCCAGCCCCTCAACCAGTTTGGGATACAAACTGGAGGCCTTTTAAAGACATGCTCTGAGGAATAGTGCAGAAATTTAAAACTTTGATAAATTGTAAATAATGTGACCAATCTGATATCAGAACGTATTCATAAATGTCCTTTGTTTCAAACTTTTGCTTTTAAATGACCCAAATAAATGATTTTATTTACCTGCCTTTATTAATTCAGCATATATAACATAAGATCCACTACCTTCCTGATAGGCTTTTAATTCACTGTTTATTTCTCATGTCAAATTCCATACCACTCTACTTAAGATAATCTCATTAAAAATCTCTACATGCTCAGGACATCTTGATGTAAGTAGAGCTTCCTGCTTCCCACTTCTGTCTCCTCATGTCCCCAAAATGATACAGATCAGCCAACAATGAAAAGAAATACCAGCAAAGATGGTTAAGCTTGTGTTACAGAGGTGGCTCTGGTTTTTTTTACCCTGAGCTTCAATGATCATCACAGTTCTATGACGCTACTCTATTGTATTCCTCTTTCTACAGTTGATAGAAATAGTGTGGTGCAGATAAGGGGATATGGGCAGATCAAATCGTTTGCCCAAGGTCAGAGATAACAGGGTAGGCCCTTGAATTTGAGGCCAGACCCTTGGCCTCCACCATGCATTCTGTGTCTAGCAAAGGAGTCCGACCTGTGGCCCAGAAGCTGCATGCTGTGAGATAGCTAAGGGTGCATCTAATGTAAAGGGCAGCTGATTGCTACTGGGTGAGGAAGAGCTGACCTCTTTAAGGGAGTGATTCTAGACAGATGGACCAGATCCCAGTGAATGAACTTGCACTAAGGGACATAAAAGGACATTAGTTTGATCCCATAGGCCTTAAATTAAATGATAGAATGCCTGTAATTTTGGGGGGGGGCTATTGGAGGGTGCTGATGGGGGAGGAAGGGAGTAGAAAGATAATTATGATATTCTATATGAAATACACAAGAAAACAAAGAAAAACTCTTAAATTTACTTAAAACATTATGAGATTTTGTGATTTTCTTTTTAAACTGAGTGTGTTATTCTTCAATATAAACTGCATAGATGACAGTGTCTTGTCCCAATATCAAAAGGTTGAACATGCCTGCTTATGGTGGCAGAGCTTCTTGCTGAGGATAACATTTTGGACACTTCATTATCCTGTCATAAGGATGTTATATATAACAGCCATTTGTCATAGTTAGCCTCAGCTGTCAACTTGACAGAAACCTAAAGTCACCTGGGAAGAGGGAAGCTGAACTGAACAACTACTTCAATCCGATTGGCCTGTCACCCTGCCTGCGCGGCCATTTCTTCATTGCTAATTGATGCCGGAGGACCAAGTGAACTACGAGCAGTCCCACCTCTAAGCAGGAGGGCTTGGAGTACAAAGGGCAAGCCAGGGCCAGAAAGCCAGTGAGCAGCTTTCCTCCATGGTCTCTGCTTCAGCTCCTACATCCAGGTTCCTACCTTGGGGTCCTGCCCTGACTTCCCTCAATGATAGACTGTAATCTGCAGGCTGAAATCCTTTCCTGGCCAAAGGAGGTCATGGTGTTTATCACAGGAACATGACGCAAACTAGAACACCATTGAGTTCTTACAAGCAACGAGCAGATGATTTTAGGCATTACAGGAATAGACTACATAGACAAGACTCCAGGGTATTTTAAAAACTTACTTTTGTTGATGCTTTTTGTCACATAACTTTAAGACGCTGTGGTAAACGAGAACAAAACTTTATCATGAGGAAATCATAAGCCCCCAAAAGCAAAGCCCAGCATTAAAACAAATGTGTGAGAGAGCACACATGTCCTTGGTATGTGTATATTCTCCAGTAATTGCCCAGATTTTCTCTCTCAAACAAATCAGTTATAAAATATACACTTTTATCATTTCTTATAATTATCCTAAGGAATTATAAGCTTAATTATTATTTTCTCCTTATAAAAGGCTATGTCCTTAACACTTGCTTTCTAAGAACCTAGATCCTGCTACTTTTAGCCAAAAGAGATTGAAGAAACAGTAGTTTGGAACAAATCCTATGCTGCCATCTGTATACCCCACACTTCAAATATTCTTCTATTCTAAATGATAATAAATCAACCCAGACTGAGAAGAATATTTATTATATTTGGAATTAACAATAATAAAACCACCTATTGCCTTCTGCAATACTCAGAGTGGAATTTAATGGAAATAAAATGAGCCCATGAAGTCTGATTTTTCTACTTTGTACATTGTCATATTTTTGGAACCAGGATCGTGCTAAGATTATATTACTTGAAAAGTTGAAATAACTACATTCAAGTGTAAATCAGACTATTTTTCCTGGAGCTAATATCACCACCGTGGCCTAGTTTTACCTCTGCAGCCTCTTTTTCTTTTAAAAATGCACTTCGGCCAGTCTGCTTAAATTAAACAGAGAAAAAGGAATTTCTTCTTTCTGCTTAAATTTGAAAACAAGCTCACTTGCAATAAGAAAAAGCCTTTCCCACATTAGGAGTTTCCTTTAAACAGGGAGAAAATGCTTTTACATCAACTTAGATCTTCATTTTAAAGTGAAATACAGTGTAGCCTTTAACCACTTAACATTTCTATTTCTTCACAATACTCTAAACAGTAAGGCATAAAGTATTTGTCTCTCCTTTTATTTCCCGTGGGAGTCTTTTAAAAGTGAAATATGGATCGTGACTGAGGAAGGAGAGCCTTAAACCTGCCCCCCATGCACTGATGCTCCACAGTCCCCGTGGCAAAAGAGGATTTTTACTGTGGAACTTGCAGACACATCACTCTGCAAAATTGGACCAAATGATGGGCCTCAAATGGAAGTCGAAGATCAGGTCCTGAAACAACATGTCTGGGCTATATTTGGAAACTTCTGTGTAGACAAAACAACATGGTTCTGCAAGTGAAGGAGCAATGAGCAGTGCAGCAGACATTATCTGGTTTCACTGTCTATACTGATCATATTAACTGAATAATTGCCCATTATTTTTTTTTGTAGCACAGAGCCCCAAGGCCAGTGTATCTGCTTTCAAAGTGAAATGAAGCATTGAGGTCAAGGCGGACTTCTGACTTTTGTTCCTTAGGCATCTTCTTTCTAAATTGTTTAACACCCCAAATTGAGGTAACTTTGAACGAGTACTCTGAGTAGACAGTAAATTGGGTTTCTACAGTTTATTTGATATAGTTGTAAGTGGTTCTGAACTTTAAGCAGAGCATTATAAAGGTAGCTAATGGGAATGTGTGTGTACATGCGTGTGTATGTGTGTGTGTTTATATGTGCACGTATGAGTGTCAGTGTGTCATGGCAGGGGCCATGATAGAATGGAGAAATATCTTGGGATCCTGGGAAATGAAGAGGATGAGGGAGTAAAACAGAGAATTTGATGTTCAAAGTAGTACTGAAGCAATCGTTTTGACCTTAAAGCTCAAACACCTCAAACGTTTGCCTTGGTCTTAATCTCACTTCCAAAGGTCCGGAGCAAACCAGACACAGGGAACAGGATGCTGTCTCCTGCCTGGTTCCCAGCTTCCCCATTCTGTACGGAATTGTTGAAAGGTCCTCACAAACTTTGCTGTGCCCTTTTCCTTCCTGAAAACTCTGCAAGACCATCTTACCCTAGAAGAAAAGTCCGCCATGCTGGAAGCGACCTCCTCTCACTGTGCTCACTGCTCTTCCCTCCCCTCGCTGCTTTCTCAGTAACACCAACTCACTTGTAAACCAGTTAGATGGGTGCTCTGGAAAGTTCCATTCTTCAAGTCACGCGGTATTTTCATTTCCTCTAATATGCAAACTCACCAGCCTCTCTCTCCACCCCTACTTGCTAAAGTTCCATTAAATCTCATGCACCAGCTCTGCCAGGAACCATTTTCTGCCTCTGGAGCTGTCACTCATCTGTGCCTGTCATAGCATCGACCCTTCAGACAGAAATTAGCAAATATATGTGTGACCTAAGTATATTGGTATTTATACTTCATATATATACACACATACACACATATGTATTTATCAGTGTCATATGTGGCTGGTATCCCTGCTCTGGCATCCTTCCCCAGGATCTGTTAACTAGCTAGTATATCAAAGACATTACACAACTGTCTGAAAGAGGTTTTGTACCAGGGAAAAGCCCCACTTATTCTTTCACACTTGTCTGGATAATCTACTTTGTGGATATCCTATGCCAGCTATGTCTTCAGGGACCACTTCAGATTTACTTTTTCTCTATGTTAAAAACAATATGTATGAGAAAAAATAATAACATGACTTCTACCCTTGAAATTTTCATTTGGTTAAATTTTATAGTTTCCAGACTGTTTCTGAATGACTGAAACTGACTAAACCAGTGTAGAGTTTTCTAGAAAACCTGAGGTGATTGTAACAGACTCTACAGCTGCAAGGAAGTCTATTCGTGTGCTGAATAATGATGTTAGGTGAAAAGTAAGATAGAAGCTAACATCTCAGCAGGAAGAGCAATTATCGAATTCATGAGTCAGTTCAACTACAGTTGAAAAGCACGTCTCTTTATAAACTGTCCTTTTCAGAAAGAAGCTGTTGTGATTCTGATTCTAATTGACTCTTGAAGGATGACCATTTATTATTTTAAGTAAGACCTTATGCCTGTAGGATGGTTCAAGACAGAAAATTGCTGACTTAGTCTAGTTCCCGGCTGTGAAAGGCAAAATAAGTGAAATTCAAGCATGAGGTCACCACACTACCCAAAGCACAATAACTTAGATGAAAGCAAACAGATAAAATGAATCTCAGCAGAATGATAATAAATAAGGTCTTTTTAACAAATTGGCTTCCTTTCGTTGACAGGAACTTTGGTGCAGTCCTCAATCAGAACACATATGTTCATCTTGTGTGGAATTCTAGCAATGTTGTTCAGCCCCTAAATATCTACAGAATGTGTATTTGATACAAGATTATCGGCTAGGTGTTTTAGATAGATGTGAAAGACTTGGTGAGTTCGAGCGCTGGAATCTATGTGGTGGATGGATAGATCCAACTAGGGCAAGTTATCATCTGACCTCCACAGTACGCTGAGGCATACCCACCCACCCAAACATGCAGACACACACACACGCACACACGCATGCACACACACGCACTCAATCGATCAACTTTAATAAAGTTTTTAAGTTGTAGGCTGAGACTTGGAGAACTCAACAAGGAGAGCAAATGATTCATTCAAAGAATTACAAAGCGGTGCTATGCACAATCACAGTGTAACATGTAACATGAAAAAGATTCGAAAAAAAATGTCAGCGTGGGGCTGAAGCTGTTAGCTCAGCGGTAAAGTGCTTGCAAAGCACGCATGTGGCACTACGTTCAATTCCAGGTACTGCATAAGTAAATATATCAGTGAAAAGAACAAACGTCGGCACAAAAGTACTAAATGGTACTATGGAAGAGGCGCTTCTTCATTTAAATCTCAAAAGTTGTAAAAATGAGTTGCATAGAGAATATGAAACAGGGCTCCAGAAAGAAGCAGTGCAAAGAAAACATGCAGCAAGATCGCTGACGATACGGGGCATTTCAGAAACTTCCTTCACTTGTATGACTAGAACATAAGTGGTTTATGGGATGGGAGAGAGAGATGAAGTCAAAGGCATTCACAGATGTCAAATGATGAACAGACATGCATGTTACCAGGTTTGACTATATCATTACTAGCTGGGAAAACATGGGATTATATTTGTTTATATAACAGGAGGATGGTGCCATGTCTGAATACTCACATTAGAGATAGAAGGCAGTTGCATTAATCTGAGGGGAAAGTATCATGGGTATTTAAATAAAACTTGGTTTGAAGATGGAGCCAGAGAGTTGAGGAAGCAGTGTGTGTACCTCAAAGCGAGATGGTATAAGTTGTCATGATAGTGATGAAAAAATTGTCCCAGAATTATGACTTGGGGAATTTGCTGGTTGACAAAATGATGCTTTTTTCCCAAGATCAGGAATGAAAGAAGACTTTGACGAGCTAAAGAAAGGTAAAAGATTGAATTTTAAACATTTTGGGTTGTTTGGGGGTTATTTAACTGGCCATGTCAATGGAGAGAATAGTCATTTAAAGTTTAGGGTAAGAAGTGGGTATATCAGTGTTCAAAAAGCCGTGGAGGAAGGACTCACTCTAGGGAGGCATAAGAAAAAATAAGAGGTTTTAACCAGGTAAGTCAAAGAAAGAGAAAGCCCAAATATCATCAAATCCTGAAAATGATCTGCTGACAAGAAAGAAAAGCAAAAGTTCCTTATAGATAATGGTCCTCTGTTGGGTGAATGGCTGACAAAGATTTTCATCCATCACTGTATAGTTTTCTTTAATATGAAAAAGGTCTGTTATTTCATCTAATCACATTTGTCAGTTATGGATATTATTTCCTAACTTATTGGAATCCTTTTCAGAACCCTTGACTATCTCCCCCACCACCCCTCCCCCCACCACTATGTTTTCTTCTAGCAGTTTTAAACTTTCTGATCATACATTAAGGTTTTTAATGTTTTTACTGAGTGAGAAATAAAGATTTAGTTTAATTTCTTCTACATGCAGATATCCAACTTTCCCAGCAACATTTATTGAAGAATGCCATTTCTCTGATGTACATTTTGGGAACTCTCAAAAATAGAATGGCTGACAATTGGCCAAAGTTCAGAGAATGAGAGACTGCAGAGTGCTTATCCTTGAATAGGACACTATATCAAACCTCTGCCACGCAAGGCTCAGGGGCCAGTGTGGAAGAGAGGTAGAAAGATTGTAAGAGCCAGAGGAGGTAGATGACCACAAGGAAACAGTTTTCCAAAGAGCTGGGAAGGTACTCACATGAATTCATAGCAATGGTGATGGCATGCACAAGACCCATGCAAGTTGAAGCCAGACAAAAATCCCAGCATGGATATGGGGAGGTGGGTAAGAAGACTCAAACTTAGCTGAGGAACTATTGGCAACCAATTACAGCAGCTTGGAAAGGAGAGTCAGTTTTTGATAAAGAGGTTAGATGGGGTAACCAGGCATCCAGAAGATGGTAAGGCCTTAATATATA
>NW_008353604.1:1481871-1502947 GCF_000622305.1 Nannospalax galili | reverse complement strand
TAATACAGCCGGGAGGTGGGGCGACTGTAACATAGGTGCAGATAGGGAAGGGGGTTCTAAATAGGATCAAAATGTATTATATGAAGTTCACAAAAATTCAATAAAAATAATAATATGAAGAAATGGATGTGATGGTACAGGTTTATCTATGTGTTTGTTTATTGTGTTGTCCCTGTAATACAATTTGAATAGATATTGTGGTGTTTTGTGAATTGCTCATTTTCCTCAGAATATGTTTGGCTATTTAGGATCTTTCCTTTGCTTCCATTTGACTTTCAGGATAATATTTTCTCTTCCGTGAAAAATGGCTATATAATTTCCATATGAAGACAGTTCTGATTCCGTTGATTACTTTTGTTAATGTAGCCGTATTCGCCAAATTATTTCTGACAATACAGGAACATGGAAGGTCTTTCCATTATCTAGTATCTTTTTTCAATCCCTTTCTTCAGCATTGTTAAGTTTCCATTGTAGGGGTTTTACACCCTCCTAGCTAGATTTATTTCTAGGGACTTCCCCTCCAAAGTATCAAGGATTGGATTTCTCTTTCTTTCTCACCAAGTTCATTTTTGGTGTATAGAAAGTTATTGATTTTTTTGAGTGTTGATTTTGTCATACCCTGATATTTTGCCTAAAGTGTTCAACCGTTCTAAAATTTTTCTGGTGGAGTTTTTAGGGTCTCATAAGTATAGGGTCATATTGCCCATAATAAGGATAATGATTTCTTCTTTACCTATTGGTATCATTGTTACTTATTTAGTTTTCTTGCCTCATTCAAGCAGTATATGGAATAGCAGTGGAGAGAATTAATACTTTGATTTTTCCCAGGTTTTAGTCCCCATTTACTAACATGTTGATATAGGTTCATCTTATACAGCCTTTATTATGCTGAGGTATGTCTCTCTCTCTCTCTTTTTTTTTTTGTCTTCTTGAGACAGGGTTTCCCTGAAGCCCCAGCTGTCCTGGAACTCACTATGTAGACCAGGCTGGCCTTGAACTCACAAAGATCCGCCTGCCTCTTCCTCCCCAAGTCTTTTATAAGTAAGGGCTGTCAAACTTCGCCAAAGGGCTTTTCTGCATGTGATTTCTGTCCCTGACTCTGTTTACAAGATAAATGTTTATTAGACACTTTGCAGCATTTTTGCATACCTGAAATAAAGCAAACTTGTTCATGGTATGTGATCTTTTAAATATGTTGTGAATTTATTTTATAAATACTTCACTGAGAACTCTTGCCCATATTCATTAGAGAATTTCATTTCTCTAGTAAGGCTGCATCCTTATCTTTTGGTTTTGGTTACATGTTAATAATCATTTGTAAAATCAGTTCTGCAGTTTCCCTTCCCTTTCTAATTTATAGGATTATTTGAGGAGCTGTGGTGTTAATTCTTGATGATCCATCTGGTAGAATGCAAAAGTGAATCCATTCAGTCCTAGGATTTTTCTTTTTAGACTGGGAGTTAAGCCTTTAGTCTTATGGTCATTATCCTCTTATTGTCCAGAAAATCTTAATTTTTATAGGACCTATTTGTCTACACATTTATCCTTTTCTTCTGGATTTTCTAGTTTATTGGGATACAAGTTTTTAGAGCATTCCCTGAGGAACCTCTAGATTTCATTAGTATGTGCTGGGCTATCACTCATCTTTGCTGGTGTTAATTTAGATATGTCTTTATTTTGGTTAATTTTCTTAATGGTTTGTCAGTCATATTTATCTTGTCAAAGAAACAACCCTTTATTTTCTTTGTTTTTATGCATTGTTCTTTTCAGTAATTTCTGTGCTGTTTTTTTTTTATTCCTTTCTATTTACTTCTTTTGGGTTTGGTTTATTCTTTTTTCTAAGGCGTTGAGGTGTGTCACTACTAGGATATTTCTTTGAGGTTTTTTTAATTTTTAATTTTGGTTTTGCTTTTGAGACAGGGTCTCATTATGCACCTCTAGCTGGCCTGGAACCAGGCTGGCCTCAAACTCACTAAGATCCTTATGCCTCTGGGTTCTGAGTGCTGGGATTAAAGGCATGCACCACCACGCCTGGCACTCTTTGATTTCTCATGGACTTAAAAAAAATATATATATATATTCTTGGTGGTCACATAAACAAGTGATTTGTATAGCATTTTTATTTATTTACTGCATGTGCATGTCCATGTGTGTGGGTGTGTACATGTTATGGTGTACATATGGAGGTCAGAAGACAACTTTCCGGAGCTGACTCGATCTAACCCCAGCCATCAGATTTGGCTGCAGGTGCCTTTTACCTATAGAACCATGCTATAAGCAGTAATAAATGACATGCTCTGTCTCTTCTGACTAGTTTGGGTATGACTTCTACTTCCTCCAATATTATTATCATGATTCCTGTTTACTCTTCATTTCCATTTGTTTGGCATACCTTTACTATCCTTTTGTCTTGGGCTGTGCCTCTCTTTGCCACTGAGGTGTGATTTTCATGGGTGACAAATAGTTGGGACTTCTTGGAAACAGAGTCCTACAAGCTCCTGGGACCCTGCTCATATGAATCTACAGCAATGGTGTCAGCACACACAAGTCCCATGAAAATTCAGGCAAACAATAACCCAGCATAGAACTTGGGAAATGAGCAGCAGACACCAATCATATCTGAAGAAATATTGACAACCGATTGCTGCTAGGGCTGCTAGGGGAAGAAGAGCTGATTTTCCTAAAACAAGGGCTTCTAGGTAGCCTGACTAGACCTCAGTGGATGGACTTGCACTGGGGAACTCCTGGGAACACTGACTTGACACAGTGGGCCTTCACAGGGATGACAGAGTATATGGGCTCCAGTAGAGGGAAGGGTATGGGACAATGCAGGTGAGGACGGGGGCATAAAGCTGGTTAAGATTGACTGAGATGTTCTGTATGAAATATACAAAAATTCAATAAAAAACAAATTTAAAATATATTTTATTTATTAACTTTATTTTCTGTGTATGAGTGTACTGCTTGCATATGTGTAAGTGCATTTATTTGTATTGTGCAATATCTGTGGAGGTCAGAAGAGGGTGTCAGAAACCCTAGAACTGGAATTATGGACAATTATTAGCTCCCATATGGGTTCTGAGAATCGAACCAGAATCCTTTGCAAGAGCAGCCATTGTTCTTAACTACTGAGCCATCTCTCCAGCTCCCAGGACTTTAACCTTCAGATGTATTATGGAAAGATATGTAAAAACTGTCATTTTGTTGGTTGGCACTGTGTGACAGTTTCCTAATCTTTGTTTGCTTGTCTGCTTTTCCAGTGAAATTTATTCCCTTCCATCGCCTCCTAGATGTGCTCATCTTTCTCACCACTTTGTAAGGCTCTTCTGAGTTTCATATGGCAATGGTGACTTAGTGGACGTAGACTATTGTAACTTAAATTTATCATGAACCATTATTTTTTATTTGTTTTTGTTTCATGTGTACGAATGTTTTCCTTGCATGTATGTAAGTGCACTGCATTACATAATGCCCATGGAGGCCAGATGTGGGTGTTGGATCTCCTAGAACTGGAATTAGGGACAGTTGTTAGCTGCCATGTGGGTGCTGGGAACCAAATCTGGGTCCTCTGCAAGAGCAGCCAGTGCCCTAAACCTCTGAGCCATCTCTCCAACCCTTATAGTGAAATATTTTTGTTACTCTTTTAATTCTGAAGACTAAGTTTGGTGCATATGGCACTCTGGTGTGCCAGCTGTTTTCTTTCAGAGTTTGAACATTATTTCACACTATCCTGGTTTTAGCAGTTGAAAAGTCTGCTGGTATTCTGATGGGTTTTCCCTTATATGCAATGTATGATGCTGTCTTGAGCTCTCGATAGTCTTTTTTTTTTTTTTTTTTTCTTGTATACTTATTGTTTTACCTACAATAAGATGTGGGGAGAGTCTATTCTGATCTCTCTTGCTTGGTGCCAAGAATGCCCCTTACATCTTGGTGACCATTTACTTTCCACCAAATTCAGAACTTTCCTTCTAGGATTTACTACATATGACATAAACTTGTAGCCTTTCTCCTTGTTCTATGATCATGCTTGGTAAGTGAAGTCTTCTGATGCTGGCCCAGATCTTGTGGATTCAATTCATTCTTTCTTATCTTCTCTTTGTTATGATCCCAATTTTCTGATCACCATTAGGACCTCACGTTTTCTCCACGGGATCTGTTCTAATGGCAAGGCTCTCCACTGAGTTCTTCATTTGGCTAACCGAGCTCCTCATTCTTGTAACTTTATTTCCCAGTAGCTCTATCATTTATTACATTTCTCTTTTATATCCTGTGCTGTCTTCTGTATTTCACTGACCATTTTTATGTATTTTCTTCAACTCATTTAGGAGTTTACTCATTCCCTCTGGTTTGATTGAGCAATCTCATATTCAAGCTTTTAAAATCTCTGTCTGGGATTTCATCTACTTCACGGTCATTGGAATCCATTACTGTGGAATTGTTATGTCTTAGAGGAATGAAGTTGCCTTGATTTTTCATATATCTTATGCTTTACATTGGGGCTCCTTGACTGGAAACTTAAGCCTCTCATATTCTTTCAGTTGAAGTATTCACAAAGCTTTCGTGAATTCTCCTGTCAAACAGTCCAGATGTAGCTTCTCTGTCTTATACTATAGCTCAGTAGTTCAACCGTCATGGTGCTCAAGGTACTGGGCCTGATCCACTCTGAGAGGGGAAGATTAAGAGGGCTGGAGTGCAGTCTGGCTATACTCCCTCTAGTTTTCCTGTTTGTCAGTTATGTTTCTAGGGCAAGGCAATCTCTCTGTGTTAAATACTGACGCTTTGATGGCTACATAAACACAAGTCAAGGATCACGGATGAAAGGCATCAGTCTTAGTAGTAGCTGTTTTTGAATTCCTGTAGAAGCTTGTGTGGGGCTTTCCCAGAATCGCCACTTCCAGCCTCTTCCTCTTTACTCTTTATAACGCTCTAAGAGGAGAGAAAATAGTCTGTTTGGCATGTCTCATTATTCCATTCATATCTAGCAAATATTTTAACTTAGTGTAACGTTATTTTTCCCCTTCACAAATTATACTTAATACATTTGCACTTGGTTGACCATTCACAGCCGAGAAACAGCTCCCGCTGAAGAACAGATTGCTGCAGTAGGGGCAGCTGAGTGAGGAGACACGCTTTAGTTCCTACTGCGCTTTACTTTCTCCAGCCAAACAACGGAAGTGTGGCCGGGAGACAGACTCCAAAAGTTGAGAGGATCCAGCAGTGAATTTCACCGACCACACAGAAGCACTGAACTGTCTAGAATCTGAGAAGTATAAGCCAGTGAAAGAATATTGAGAAATGCTGCGTCAGGGAACTGGAGACGTTCCAAAGGAAGCGTATTTCTTTGTTTCACCATTGACACAAGAATTATGACAGCTGCTAGTTTCAAGTTATGCCTCTAAATATTTAGCACCCAGGAACTTCGCTTCATTGAGCCTCATTTTCTCTGCTCCTAAAAAGAAATATATATATATATATATATATATATGCACATATGTGTGTGTACTCATATCTGTATATGAAATAACTTCTAGTTATTTTCAGCCTTTATTACTTAGAACACTTGTATCCTTAAATAAGTTCAAGCATAACGATAAGCATCAGTGAAAGTATGCCTAGTGATATTTTTATATATTTTATTAAGTCTCTGAGAATTTCTCATTATGTGTTTCTTTGATCCTATTCTCCCAGCTCCTCCCCTTGATTCGTTCTAGATCCACTCTCACTTTCCTAGGCCCCAGCTTAGAGTCTTCCTTTTTTTTTTTGAGACAGGGTCTCCCTGTAGCCCCAGCTGTCCTGGAGTCTTCCTTTTTTAAATTTTAAAAATTTTATAAATTTTATTAAGTGTCCTGTAATTGAATTTTTGCAGTTTTCACACAGTATTATTTAGATCCTCTCCCCCAGGAGAGGCTGGGTTAGGATTTCTTACTCACTTCCTCATGTCGATGCTGGGATTTCAATTGGTTTGAGCTTGCATAGGACTTGGGTTTTGTCTCTATTGATCATATACAATTCTCAGAGACAAAAGTGCGTATCAGTCTTGGTATATTCAAAACCTAGTCACATCCCTGTCATTTTATCTGAATAAACAATAATGGAAGACTGAAATTTATACACATCTCACATTTTCCTTCTTTGATTTTTCCTGTAATTAATGGTCATTATCATTACCAGCATCATCCTGTCCCTCACAGTCAGCTTGGTAGTTATCATGACTTTAGGCAAGTGTCTTGAACCTTTCCTCTTTGCTAGGAACTAGCTTTGTGTGTTTTCTGGTGCTTTTCTGTCCTGGGTGCCCTGGAATTTTGACTTTTGCAAAAGGCATCAACCAGACCCCTTGTTTATTAGATTATGTTGACTATAGTCAATGACAGTTACCAAATACATATTGAGAGTAGAAGAGCATTTAATCTGTTGTCCCCTGCATAACTACCAAGTCTTTGGCAGGGGCCTTCTCTCTGTATGACTGTGGTTCCCACTGAAGTGCACATTTCTGTGGTTCCTGGATTTTCAGGTCTCACCTCTCTCTCTGATAACTATGTTCTCCCTCTATGTCCTTGAAAGTATAAACAACTTCTATGCTTTTTACTTCTCTGTATCCTTTACTATCCATCTATGTCTTTACCTCCGTCTTTCTAAAGAGCCCTCCTTAACAGTGTCTTCATTTTACTTCTGCCTCTGAAATGCATTTCACTGAAGGATCAGGATGGATTAAAGCAGATAGAAAATAATTAAATAAACATACCATAACAAGCATAATAAATAAAAATAATATCAAACGTGAACATACGTAGCATAAGTATATTTATTTAGCCTTATAAAGAATACATTTTTGCAATTGCTGTGAGTTCATATTGGCAACTGCTCTCCAATCTGAAAAACTCTGCTTCCTTGTGGTCATCCACCACCTCTGAATCTTACAACCTTTCTGCCCCCTCTTCCACAATGATCTCTGAGCTGTGGGAAACAAAGGTTTGAAATAGGTGTCCCGTTCAGAGCTAATCTGCAGTCTTTCATTTTTTGCATGTCGATCATTTGTGGGTCTCTATGTTAATCACCATCTGCTGCAAGAAGAAACTTCTCTAGTGAGAGCTGAAAGACACAATAATCTCTGGGTGTAACAGTAAGCCATTGGGAATTGGTTTAATACTATGTCAAATTATATTAACTGTAGTAGGTTTTCCCCTAGGGTCTGTGACCTGCCTGAGCACCAAACCTACATAAACTCACGCCAGACAAAGTCCCAGCATAGAGCAGGGAGGTGAGTAAGAAGTCCTAACCCTAGTTGAAGAATTACTGGCAACTGGTAGATGTTGGGAGGCGGAGAGTCAGTTTTCTTCAAGGATGTGATGCTGGGTAGGCTCCAGGGGATGGATCTACACTGAAGGGCATTTGGGGACACAAATTAGACACTACAGACCTTTAAAAAAATCATAGAAGATATGAAATAACATGGGAGTAAGAGAGAGGTACAGACAGGGAATGTGGGTTTGAATATGATCCAAATGCATTGAATGAAATACTCAGAAAAATCAATAAAATATGTTTTAAAAAGAAAAAAGACTATATTTTTAATTGAACATTTTAATGATAAAGAAAATTCATACACAGAATTATTAAATAATTTCTCTAAAGGCATACAGGGTTATAACCAGCAATGTAGCTAGTCAATAACCCAAACTAGTCTTCTGTCTTCCAACTCCAAGGATTCTCAGTTCTTACATATTTTCCTATGAGGAAACCCTCTGTTCACGCTGCTAAATCTTACAGGTTACTAATTTTGATTGGCTCCTAATCTGGGATCCATCCCACGCTCTTTTATTAGTGGGGAATGTCCTATTTTTCCAAGACTTTCCGTACTTCCAGAACTTAGTATATGACCCTCCTTAATTAGACGTTGGATTACCTGTTGTCAATGAATATGACTGTGAATGTTTCTTTGCTTGTCTTTTAAGCTTGGTAAATGTAACCTTTGCCTTTAATCCAACGAGGCAGGTTTGGCTGTTAAGCTGGAGACTTTCTCTTTGTTCTCCCAGCTGCTCCTCATCGCTCACTGCACATGGGCTTGGCATTTATTTTTCCTCGCAGTGGGAAAACTCAGAGCTGTGGGTGGCCCTCTCTTGAAACCTCCTGTTTAAAATGAAGTTGAGGAGGAAGCATGGTACCTCTTCAGTGAAAGAGGGAACATCTGTTCTCTTCCACAGAGAATAAAATGAGAAGCGAGAATGGACCAGGGAGTGTTCATTTGTCCCCTCCTCCTCCCCCTTCACTAAACCCATTTCCCGCCATCTAATGGTCCCTAAGCAGACAAGGATGCAGACTCTCTGCCTTAAATCATGTGTTCTTCCTGCCAGATGGCGACACTGGGACATGGCACCATCAATTACTGGGCAGCGAAATTGTGTTTCTCTTCTGTTTGGGATTTCCAAAGGAAATACGAAACAATTTCAATTAGTTACCTGTCTTCCCATTGACCCCTCCTTCTCCAAGGAAGAGAGGACTCTTCCGTCCAAATTGTATTTATCTTGCTGACTTTGTGTAACGTTTCTCCTAATTCCTCTTCTTGGCATTTCTCCTCAGGGTTATAACGATGACCACTAATATTTCATTTGAAGCACAAAAACAATTTAAATATATCACTGAGGTATGAAAATGTACTTAAATTACGTCCATAATAAGCCCCTCCATTACCCCATTGATCTTTTCCAAATATTTAATATGTTTACTTTATGCGTGTGAGTGTATTGTTTGCATGTATATAAGCCCACTTGTGTCATGCAGTGCCCGCAGAGGTCATAAGAGGGCATCAGAGCCCTGAAAATGGAGTTGTGGATGATTGTTAGCTTCCATGTGGGTGCTGGGACTTGAGCCTGAGTCCTCTGCAAGAGCAGCCTGTGCTCTTAACTGCTGAGCCATCTCTCCTACCCTACTGATCTTATTTCTTCAAAACTTCATCATCTCTCAACTCGTTCTCTACACATAGCCTTCATTCAACCTGATTGAAAAGCCTCCATGAAGTAGATCCTCCAAATTCACAAAATGAACAATATTTATAAATACAAAGGTAAAATAAAAATCTGATGGATACTTTTCGGTTCCTTTGGAACGTGGAACATCTACATGGTTCTCCAATCTTCACTGCTACTCTCTTGAAATTCCATGTTCCCTTGTGTTCTACGCCACTGTCAATAAAATCTATTTCAAAACATCTGTGGTCATCCTTAGGCTTTCCTACAACAACCTACTCTCAAATAGTAACAGCCCTCAGTATTCTCTTGTGAACAGCTGGTGTTGGTGCGGAAGAAGTTCAACAGCTTATGGCGACATTTAAGAGCCACTCTAAACTCAACTCATTCAAAGCACACCTCCTGCTTCTCTGACATTTCCACCTCAGTGAACCACACCATCCTACTTTCAGCCGCACTGAGAAAGAAAATCCAGGAGCCATGCTAATCTTTGTTTTCCTTTGCTTGCTTATTTCAATTAGCTTTAGGTTGACAATTGGGCATATTAAGGGCTCTAGAATTCATCCCTGGAGCTGAGCAGATGTTTCAGTGGGTGGCTTGCCAGGCTAGCAAGAAGATGGTTGTTCGGATCCACAGCACCCTTGCAAATACTGGGTGGTCATGGCAGCCTTCTTGTAAGTCCTGGAGTGCCAGAGGTGGAAAGGGGAGTCCCTAGGGCAAGAAAGCTACCTAGACCAGCCCAATCGATAAGCTGTTGAAGTGAGAGAAGTTGCCTTCATAAATAGAGGACTGTTGAGGAAGATGGCTGATGTCAACCTCTGGCCTATCCACAAGTACATAGGTACCTGTGTATAGGTGTGCCCACACACAGGTGAACATACATATACATAGACCACAGCTCACAGCAGGTCCTCCCACCATGACCCACACCATGAGTGACCCTTGCAGCTGATGGTCACATATCACATGTTCATCGTCTTCCAGCATCTTCCCTTTGCCCTGTGTCCCTGAGTCTGTTCAGAATCCTCTTTATCTGCTCTCCACTCCTTGCTGTTCAGATTTGAGCCTAATTATTACTTAAGGTAAAGAGTTAAAGGCTGCCAGAAGTTTACCATGATCATCACCAAATGTAGTGGCCTCCCTCCTTCAAGCGCCTACACCTCCTGGTGTCTGTTCTCCCGTAGAAAATACACACCCAGAGTAACATTACTTGTCTGGTTTCCTTGCTAAACACTTCCTCTGTTTAGCTCTATCAAATATTTCAGCTGTGGTGTGAAGTTCATTCAGACAGTCAGTCACAGTGCATTGGATAGCTTGGCCAGTCATATTGAAGCAAGATCTTGTAGGAATTTGCAGCTCAGTGTAAAGAGCCATCTGTTCCATCACCACGCTACTGCCTTCTCTAAGCTCTTCCATGGTGTTACAGTGTTCTGATAATTTCATGAAAGAACTATCTGTATCTTTCATACCAAAATCTCTGAAGAGTTTCAAAGAAGAATCAGGCTGTTAAATATCCACATGCCCCCCACCACAAGTGATCTAGCTTTAACTTTATCACCTGAGAAATAGATTAACGCCAATGTTGCCTCTTGCACAAGTATTTTCACTATAAATGAGCACTGTAAGTTAACCACTGAAAAAGTTACAACAGGGCTTAGAGTGCCTTTAGTTTTGTTGTACACAAAAAAAAACACACTATGTAAATGAACGTCAGGAAGTGTATGGACTCCAGCATGAACTGAGTAGAGACTTGGTTTTATCTTTGTTTTGAAAATAAATGGAAATAGTATTCAAGTCTTTGACTACCTTATTTCACTTAGCATAATGTTTTCTAAGATATATCCATGTTATACCATGTGTTTGGTTCTGGTTTTCCAGCCTTTGGCCTTCCATTTCTTTTTACTCTCACTGTAAAATCTGACAGTTCCAGTATGAGGCCAAGTAGGATTAGTGAGACCAAACATTCTTTGTTTCTGATCTTTTTAAATATAGTATTTAATTTATTATTTGAAATTTTCATACATTTATTCAATTAATTTATTCTTAATTACATCTATCCCTTCCCTTCCCCTTCCAATTCTCCTAGGATGATCCTTGCATATCTCCCTTCCAACATCTTGTCATTTTTTTTATAATAATCCAAGGGGTTCAATTAGTTCCTCTCATATGTTCATGGACGTAAGTCTTCTACTGAGGCATGTGTGATCTACCAGTGGTCACACCTCCAAGAAATGTGAATCTCCCTCAGTGGCAAGCAACTGCCAATAGTTTCTCAGCTAGAGGTGGGGCCTCAAAAACCCCTTTTCCATCAGCATTGGAATGTTAATTGGTTTGATGTGAAGGTTTTCTGTAGGTAACAACAGCTCCTGTGAGTTCCTGTACGCAACAGCCTTGTGCTGTTCAGATGATGGCATTTCACAGCCCGCCTCCTGCTCCTCCAGCTCCTGTACTCTTTCGGCCCCTCTCCCCCAATGTTCCTTGAGCCTTGAGGGAGAAGGTTGATATAGACGTCTCTTTTAGAACTAGGCATTCCTAGTCATTTATCCTTGGGATTTGACCGGTTACAGGTAATGCATTAGCCCCTGCCCACTGAAAAAGAAGCTTCTCTGACCAAGGTTGGGAGCTACATAGAACATTTAGGTGGTAGTTTGACAACATGACCACTTAGCCAGAAAATAAGAGTAGATCCATAGCCCTCAGGGGGCTATGATTGCCACAGACATGAGTTTTCGAGCAGGTTTGCAGTACCAGACATGAATCCCCTCTTTGGAGGCGGCTCCAGATCTAAACAGAAAGCTGTTGGTTACCTCCATAATAGTTGTGTCACTTTTGCACCAGTAGGCACATCTTGCCTGGCGGGTTGGTATTCCAGCAGGCAGGATCCATCTATGGGTGAGAACATCGATATGTTTTCTCCCAAAGAAGTCTTCGTGGTAGCTTAGAGCACTATAAAAGCTATCCAGCAGGGAGAGAGCTCCCTGGTCAGTTCAAGGTTGATCTGTTTATGTCCTGTATTCAAAGTATGTGGTATCTTCAGAAACAGGGTCTTATTATCTAGTTAAGGAAAACAACCCAGAACATTGGCAACAGTCAGTGTTGTTTGGGGCCTCTGGGGCATCTCTGACCAACACCTCTGTCGGGTAGGATTCCTTCAAAAAGCTAGAACTGAAGGGGGGGAGGGTCTAAAGACAGATGCTGAGAGATTCTGAGACACTGAGTGCACCAGGAAAAAGGGGAGGGGTAACCACCTCTCTGGACACAGGGAATGGAGCCACAAACTCACAAACTGCAAGGGAGAAGGCAAGCAGACCTCGTAGCATTGGTGACACAGATCTCAAAGCTTAGCCAAAATGTAAAAAAGTGGGCCGTGGGATTTTGTAAGGCACCCTCTCCCGGATAGGATGTCATAAACTATGCAAAACCAAAATAGAAGGCATTCTGTCAGTTTCGTCAGCCCTAGGACCTCAGAGGACTTACTAGTGTCTCCCAAGGAGGGGGAGGGGAATTTTGCGGAGCAACCTAATAGGGAGGTAATCTGTGCCTGGTACTACAGTTTTCATTCAATAACCCATCTCTTCTAGTGTTGTCCAGCCGTACCTCTGTTCAAATGACTCAGAGAATTGTGCTTTAATTAGCTTACAAACTAGTCCGTTTTCATAAGGTTTCTTCACACATCTTGGTGTTGGTTGAACCACCCGTTCTTTCCCCATCTGCCCTGCTCCACCACTTAATCCTTTTACCTTCAGTACTCATTCCTCCCCAGCTCTTTCATATCCCACGATCACATGTTCTCTTTCCCTCTTATTATATTTTTAATATTGAATAGAGGTCATGAGAATAAACATACTTGCTTTATTTCTGATCTTAAAAAGAAAGTATTCACTCTTCACTATCAAATTAACTACAGCTGATAAAATTAATGATTTAGCCAGTGCCCAATACAATGGATTTCATTACGGTACTTCCACATATATTGCATTAGTTACTCTTCTGTTGATGGGATAAAATACCTCGGCCAGAAGGAACTTAAGGAAGAGTTTCTTTTGTTTTGGTGTTGCAGAGGGCTAGATGTCCATAATGATGGAGAGAGCTGAATCACAGCTCAGCCATGCATAGGAAGCAGGCAGTGAACTGGAAGTGACATGGGGCTATAAACCCCATCCCAGTGATGTACTTCTGCGCAGCTACACCTCCTAAATGTTCCACAACCTCTTCATAAATAACACCTACTTGAGACCAACTATTCAAATACCCGAGCCTATGGGGAACATTTCTTATACAAGCCACAAGGCTTATACATGTCATGTTGTCACTCATTTATAAAGACAAATAATAGCCAGGCCTGGTGGCGCACGCCTTTAATCCCATCACTCGGGAGGCAGAGGCAGGTGGATCTCTGTGAGTTCAAGGCCAGCCTGGTCTACATAATGAGTTCCAGGACAGCTGGGGCAACAGGAAGACCCTGTCTCAAAAAAGACCAAAGACAAATCATATTCTATAGCTTGGAATGATGCTCGCATTTATCCACTCAACTTTGTACTCTGTTTTATTTTGCCCTAATATGACTATCACTCATAATGATTTGTGTGTGTGTGTGTTTTTCACATGAAAGTTTTCATTTCTCTTGGATATATACTCTGGAATAAAATTGCTGGATCTTCTCTTCTCTCTCCATGCAGACTTTTGGAGGCCTGCCAGATGGCTTCACAAAGTGGTTTCATCATCGTATCCTTCCCACAGCTCATGTGTGTTGTAAACTCTGTGTATCGCCACACATAGTTTTCATGCGTCATCCTCTACTTCCTTATAGCTGTCCTAACGAGTGTGAAATGGCACGTAATTGTGGTTTTGATTTGCATCTCATGAGTGGCTGTGGTGCTGAGAATTTCCTCATGGGTTGATAATTTGTATGTCATCTCTGGAGAAGTCTCTGTGGAGAACCTTTACTTAGAATGCTTTTGAGCATCTATCTTGAATTAGTTGCTTTGCTGCTGCTGGGATAAAACACTGAGGAAGAACAACTAGGGAAGGAAACGGCTGCTTTGAGTCATATTTCAATGTCACACTCCATCATCAAGGTCCACATCACACCCCATCGCTAAGGGAAGTCTGGGCAGGAACTCAAGGCAGAAGAAACCTGGAGGCAGGAACTGATGCGGAGACCGTAAAAGACTGCTGCTCGCCGCCTTGTTCTCCATGGATTGCTCAGCTAATTTTCTTATCCAGCCTAGACTCATTGGCCCAGGAACGGCATCACCCACAGTGGGCATCACCACATCCTCCTACAGCAATGAACAATTAAGGAAATGCCTCACAGACATGCAACTATCAGTCATACACTGTAGTAAACTGAATGTCTCTCCCCCAGCAGCCATCAATAGCGAATAGCTCCTCAGCGGAGGATGTAGCATTTTGTGACCCTTCTACATGAATTTTAGAACACTGATTGGATTAACCTTGTGCAGGTCTTGTGAAGTCAACAATGGTTCATGGGTCCAACAGCCATGTTATCTCTGTACCACAGTAGAACTCCCCATCCTCTGGTTTTCACAGTCTTTCCACCTTGGTGGCAAAGGATGTAATGAGAAATCTCATTTAGGACTGAGCATTTCACAGTCACTTATTCTCTGCATTTTTCCAAGTTGTGGATCTCTGTATTAACCCCCATCCATTTCCAAAACAAATGTTTCCTGAGGTGTGAGCATTACACTACTGTATAGGTATCAGGAGAGATATTTTGAAGGCGGTTTGATTGAACTAGAGTGATAACTCAGTGGTTAAGAGCACTGGCCGCTCTTGCAGAGGACCTGGGTTTCTATTCCTAGCACCCACACAGCAGTTAACAACCATCCATATTCAGTTCCAGGGGATCTGACACCTTCTTCTGACCTCCACGGGCATTTCACAACACAGTTGTACTTGCATACAATGCAGGCAGTACACTCACACACACACACACACACAAACACACACACACACATGCATACATACACACACACACAAAATAATAAAGCAGTATTAGAAGGCAGTTTGATACTATGTTCATTTAGAATTTCCCTTAGGGCCCATAGCTTGCCTAACCATAGGTTTTTGGTCAGGTTTAAAGAACCAAGCCACATGTTTTGATTTAAATTTTTGATGAAATGAAATTTATCTATTTTTATTTTCTTGTCACAATGGTTTTATTGGCTTATCCAAGAAGGTTTTGTCTAGTCACATGACATAGGCATGTTCCTGTACTATCTCCTAAAAGTTTTATAGTTTTCACCCTTTTTATTTTCATTTTTTGAGACTGTGTGTCACTATGTAGCTCTGACTCTCCTGAAACTCACTGTGTAGACCAAGTTGGCCTTGAACTCACAGAGATCCACCTGCCTCTGTACCCTTAGTTGTGGGATTAAAGGCATGCACCACCACACCCTGCTCACCCTTTTCATTTTGATCTCTAATATATTTAGAATTTTGTTGCTGTTGTTGAAAACCCATGTTTTTTAATTGAATTGTTTTGATATTGTTAAAAATCAGCTGACCAGAGATGCAAATGTCTGTTACAGGCAAGTCATTGATTTATAAGCACATCCTCCAGTCAGAAGCACAAGGTTTCCAGTTCTCCAAAGGTTTAATTAGTTCTGACTTAGAAGAAGGAGAGTCTCCCTATAATGTTCCTTTGCAAAATTGTCTCAGATACACTGGGCACCGATATTTTCATATGGATTTAGGGATCCATTTATCAACTCTAGAAATACAAAATATTAAACAATAAGCAGAACACAAAAGCCTGCTGAGATTTCGATAAGAATCACACGGTATCCGTAGGTCAACATGACACTTGTCATGATCTTAAAAATATATTGTCTGCTGACATAACCAGAGAAACAGAGATTCCTTTTGGGGGGATTCTCAGTGTCATTGATAAAATAATTTAGAAACAGACTTTGCCAAAGCTCAAGGACAATTTTATTAAAGAGAGAAACAACAGGGTGGGTAACTGTAAACACGGGGTCTGCCTGGAGAAGGGACATGGAGAAAATAAAGGGAAAAGGCCATGCCGTTAGCAATGGAAGTCAGCAAGCTGCCACAGGACAAAAGAGACGGGTCTCCAAAGAGAGAGCAAGTCCAGCATGCCAAACAGAGCATGCCTAGCCTTTGGCCAGTGTCTAAAAAAAGAGATAAAGAAAAATAAAAGGCCAAGTTAGGCTTTTCTGAGTCCTAACTCATGGAAGCGTGAGATCCTATGCGTAGTGCACTCTGCAAGAGACTGTAAGCATCTGGTCTGAGAGAAGGCTTCTGGGAAATAAAAGTATGTTACCTCGAGTTAAGGGGATGATAATCACTCCCATCTCCTTTTGGTTAGCTTGTAATGCCTTGTCTCCATCCAGGACCAGAGATAAGGCTCAGACACCTGCAACTTTTCATATGGTAATTCGAATTCTAAGGAAGAGAAATGGTGGTCTTCTTTTTAAAAATATTTTATTATTTTTATATTTCGTGAATGAGTGTATTACCTGCATGTATGTAAGTGCACTCGTGTCATGCAACGCCTGCAAAGGTCAGAAGAGAGCATCAGATTCCTCTGAAACTGGAGTTATGGACAGTTGATAGCAGCCATGTGGGTGTTGGGAACTGAACCCAGGCCCTCTGTAAGAGCTGTCAGTTCTCTTAACCACTGAGTCATCTCTACAGTCCAGAAATGGTGGTCTTTATATTCTAGTGTTACCAGGGAAATGGGAGATGGGGTTTAAAACTTCACAAAATAGCCTGAGACTACTGTGACTTTGATCAATGAGCCCTGAGTATTCTCTTGTTTATGTTTCTCTATATGAGTTTGTTTTGTCAGTGTTTAACAGTTCACATAGTATAAATTTGCAATTCTTCTGTTCAATGACTTCCTAATTATTCTTTTCTATGTTTCCTATAAGCATAATTTTCATAATTCATATTAGAATTTTACTGCTAGTTAAACTAACAAAATTGATTTTTGCGAATTGATCTTATACAACTTTGCTGGACAGACTTACTGGTTCTAACATAATTGTAAAAACTTTCCTTAAATTCCCTATGATATTCTTAGTGTGTGGGGGGAGGAGAGTGTATGCATATGTATGTGTTTGTATGTTTGCACATGCATGGAGGTGCACATACATACATTTCTGAACATATATGTGGAGGCCAGAAGTCAACATTAAGTGTTTTCATCAATAGGTCTCTACCATACATATTTTTTTGAAGCAGGGTCTCTAACTGAACCTGGAGCTCACTGATTAAATTATACTGGTTGGCCAGTGAGCTCCAAGGGTCTTCCTGTCTCCCAGTTCCCCGATGCTAGATGCACACATTTGTGCCTACATTATTTTACCCGGGTGATCCAAACTCGGTCTTCAAGCTTACATGGCAAGCACTTTACTGACTACTTTATCTTTCTCGCTCCTCTTTACAATTTCCTTTTCACAAGCTCACATATCTACAAATGCACTAAGCATTTCTTCTTCCAGTCTAAATAGCCTTACTTCATTTTCATTTCTTGTTTCCTGGATTTGGGTTTCCAGTATAATGTCAAAAGAAGTACTAAAAACAGACATGTATCTTGTTCCTGATGTTAGAGGGAAATCTTTCAGCCTTTCATCTCTATAAGCATGATATTAACTGTTGGCTTGCTACAGATGTCCAGTACAAGTAGGAAGAAACTTACTTGCAATCCTTATTCACTGAGAGTTTGTAATAGTGAAAGAGAAAGATTTAGTCAAGTATTTTCACTTTACCTATTCTGATCATGTCTTCTTTTTCCTTTGTTTTATTATAATGTTTATTGATATAACATTTAGCTAATCAGAAGTCTTAGGTTAAATCAACCTTGCATTCTTCGGTTAAGCCAACCTTACATTCTTGGGTAAATCTCAATTTGCTCATGACATGATTTTTATTTATGTGCTGATATGTTCTGCATGTTACTATTTCATTGAAGACTTTTGTGTCTGTATTTATAAGGATAGTGGTTTTAGTTTTCTTTCTGTATAGTATCTTTATCTGGTTTTGTTATCAAGGTAAAAATAGTCCCATAGAATGCCTTCATAAGTGTCCTCTGCTTCTATTTAGAAGTTTGTGCTGCCAAGAAGTTATTATTTGTTTAATGCTTAATAGAATTTTCTAGTGAAGTGATAATTGGATCTGAGATGGAACTAATCATAAACTCAGTGTCATTTGTACTTAAGATTTGGTTATTGTTAATTATCTAAAGTCTGGCGTATTTACAGCACCATGTGTCTGAAACTGTAAACGTATGTGTATGGATGTAGACATCTAGGTTTCTGTATTTTTATCTTCTTCCTGATGTTCAGTGGATAGAGATGTCTGTAAACCTGTATATCCTTTTTCATTGAAATTCAGATATCATTTTCAGCCTGAAAAACATTTGTTATCTGAAATAGCAGAGGCTACCCGTTTTTCCCTTATTGCTTTCCAATTTTTGAAACTTTTGTAATTTATCTTGATCATCTGCATCCACCCACTGCCACTTTATAGCTTCCCTGGTCCCATCTAGCATATTTTCTAGATTTTCCCTGCCAGCTTCTTAACTTCAAGTCTATTTATTATTTATTTATTTATTATCTATCATCTATCTATCTATCTATCATCATCTATATATCTCTCTATCTATTTCTATAATCCAATGAGTTCAGTTAGTGCTGCCCATATGAATATGTGTGGGTCGTCCATTGCAGCATGGAAAAACCTACCAATGACCCTCCCCAAGAGAAGTGACCTTCTCTCCTTAGCAGCTATCAAGTACCATTAGCGCCTCAGTTCCGCTCCCCCCACCCCATCATGGTGGAATTTTTAACTGGCTTTTGCACATTGGGGGCTGTAACCACAGCTGCTGTGAGCTCATGTGTGCAATACCCAGGTCAGGCCCAGAGGCCATCCCTTCACAACACTCCTCCCCATTCTCCAGCTCTTATATTCTTTCCAGCCCCTCTTTTGTGATTCCATGAGCCTTGCTGGGGGTGAGCCGACATAAATGTCTCATCTATGGCTGATCTCTCAGAATCATTTATTCTTATCTTTTTGGACACTAACAAATCACTGAATTAAGCACTTAAACCTCTACAATAAGATTGATAGTCACATCTATGGATACGAATATGAATATTTAGAAATCAACGAGACCACATGACCGTTTAGTAAACCAGTATCAATAAGTTCTCATCAACAGGGCATATAGTTTCCATATGCATGGATTTTGACCAGCTTTACAGTACCAGGCATGAATTTGTTCCAGTGGAGCAGACCTCGAATTCAATCAAGAGAGGAGGTGGCGTTGCTTTCATCAGCAGTCTTGCCGTGACTGCACCAGTGGGTCCATCTTCTTATCAGACAGGTCATCACTGTAGCATGCAGGGTCCAGAGCTGGGTAAGACCGTTGACCTCTTTTCTTTCCCAGCAGCTTACAAAGCACCTTCCAAGCCTATGAAAGCTAACCAGAAGGGGGTTTCCTGGTCAATTCAAGATTGTTTTCTCTGCATCTGACAATTGAAGTGTGTGAGGTTTTCATTAAAAAGATATTGTCTAATTTTTATCCTCAAATATCCCAAAATATTTGTAGATGTGGGTCCATCCACTGGAGTCTGGTTAACCCATCAAAAGTCACACCCTATGAAGAGACTGACTCTTTCCTTCCCAGCAGCCATCAGTTTTCAATACTTCATCATGTATGGCTAAGATTTCATACATACTTCTCCATGTCTATGCAGGGATTTTGTCTGGCCTGAGCTTACATGGTACTTGTGTTCATATGAGTAACCACAAATATCAGGAATTCTCTGTTTCCTTGTGGCCATTTACCCCTTTCTGGCTTTGACAAGCTTTCCACCAAATCTTCCACAATGATCCTTGAGCATTTGGAGACAGAAGTGTAATACAGGTGTTCAATTCAGGGATAAGCACTGTATTCTCTTCTTGTTTTTCTAACTTATTCTTTGCTCCTTGGTTAGTTGTGGATTTCTGTGTTAATCACCATCTGCAGAATGAGGAAGCTTCTCTGCTGAGAGACGCATTAATCTCTAAGCATAACAATAAGTCATTAGAACTCAGTTTAATCTTACTTCTACTTAGCAGAATAATAGTATTAGGCTCTCCCCCAGGGCCTGTGTCCTGTCTAGCCACATGTTCCTAGGCCCAAAAACAATGTCAGGAATTGGCTTTGTCTTATGAAGTGAACCTTAAATCCAATTGGAAAGTGATGGCTGACTCACATGTTACTTGTGCCACTGTTGAGCTAGAGGTTATATCTTGCCAGGTGACTGGTTGCTGAAGCATGCATGATTTACAACTCGGTAAGGTTAATGACGTATTTTTTCTTCTGATAATGTACATATTACCTTCTAGTGCTGTGAAGCTTGATATTGCCTTTTTTTTTCTATGGCTCATGAATGTAGTGTCTTCAGCAATAGGCTCTTACTAGAAAGTTCTGGTGGGTAGCCAAGAGCATAAGTAATGGCCAGTGTTTTTTGACAGTCTGTGGGTCAACAGCTTCAAAAGAGGCAGCTCATCCTTGGCATCAGGCTTTTACTTCACTAGGATATGGTATCTAGGAGAGGCAATGTCCCCCTGCTCTATTATAAGGTAACCCCCTTTCATCTTTTATAATGTATATGCATATTCTCTAATAAGATGTTAATTAACACAGAAACCCACAACTGGCCAACAAGCAGAGTATAAGAGACTTCAGAGTGCTTATTCCTGAATTGGGCACCTATATCAAACTTTGCCTCCAGAGGCTCAGGGATCATTGAGGAAGAGGCTGAAGAAACGTTGTCTAAGCCAGAGGAGATCGATGACCACAAGGAAACAGTTTTTCAGACAACTGGGAAGTGACCCATAGGAACACACAGCAATGGTGAAAGCATACTTACAAGTCCCATGTAAGCTTGAGTCGGACAAAATCCAAGCATAAACAGGGAAAGTGAGTAAGAAACCCCACCCTAGCTGAGGAACTATTGGTAACCAATGCCTGCTTGGAAAGGGAGAGTCAGTTACTTTTTAAGGGTGTGATTCCTGACATGTTTCCTAGGCTCCAGTGGATAGATCAACATCTAGGGATAACTTAGGACACAAAA
>NW_008353604.1:1471546-1481797 GCF_000622305.1 Nannospalax galili | reverse complement strand
GTAGAGTAGACTATATATAGACTGTATATAGTCAATAGAATAGACTATATATAATAGATAATACATATATTTTATATATATATAATATATATATATATAATAGAATACATGAAATTGGGTGGGGATACTAAGGTGGTGCAGATAGGGGAGGGGATCTACATTAAAATAAAAATATGTGAAATTCACAAAAAATTCAATTTAAAAAAGAAAAAAGAAAGAGTGGGGGGCCTGGAGCAATGGTTCAGTGGCACTGGCTGCTCCTACAGGGGATCGGGGTTCTTTTCCGAGCACTCACATGGTAGTTCACAACCGCCTGTAACTCCAGTACCAGGAGTTGTGAATGTGTTACCTGCATGTAGGTAAGTACTCTCATACAACTTTCCTTTTCTGACCTCTGTGGGTATTGCATGCATATGGTACAATTGCAAATATACAGACAAAACACTTGTACACATAAAATTCAAGTCAATAAAATATGCTATTTTTTAAACAAGGGACTATATACATAAATGATACATTTGCCTAAGGATCCTAAAAGTGAACAAATATTGTCATTTTGCATAATATAGAA
Source organism: Nannospalax galili (assembly GCF_000622305.1). Taxonomy (NCBI): domain Eukaryota; kingdom Metazoa; phylum Chordata; class Mammalia; order Rodentia; family Spalacidae; genus Nannospalax; species Nannospalax galili. Next base: position 1,481,226 of record NW_008353604.1, on the reverse strand, counting down.
CCACAATGCGTTGATTAGTTAGTAGAGCAGCTTTGAGTTACTTAAATTGAATCCACAGTTAGAACGAATGGAAAGAACATGTCACATTATCAAATCTGGGCTTTAGGACTAGCCTACAGGAAAGGACTAATTAAACTGAACTGAAAATATGAATCATTTTCAGGTCAGGAAATGCGGCGACTATGAAACCTTAAGGACCGTCACCCCCAGTGAACTACTTCCTCAAAAGAGGCTGCACCTCATAAAGACCTCACAAGCTTCAAAACCAGTACCACCAGCTGGGGGTCAAGTATTCAAACACATGATTTCATGGGGGTCATGTCACTGTCAAATCACAACAGACAGTGCTCTAAGGAACACTCAATGCTTATGATACTAACATAATTTTAAAGGAATAGTAATACTTTATTAAGCAATTGCAATACTATGCATTCTGATTAAAATCATCCTCTCAGCTTAATCCTCCCCACAAGTCCTTACAAGGTTAATTGCCAGTACTAGGGAGGAAAACACAGACAAACAACAAACAAAAAAACAGATACTAAAGGGAAGCCTTAAATTTCAAAACAACTCTGTAAAACCAGTCATTTTTCTTATACCTACTATGTTATAGTGGACACTTTGAAAGTATGAATATATATTTGTTTACCCATTATTTCATTCATTCAATTAATACTTAATGAGAGTAGTTTTAGTATGTGTTTAGATGTTAGACTTATAACAGCTAATAAAACATGACTCCCCTTCATGGAGCTGGAAGTCTAATGATGGAGGTATGTGAGTGAATAATCAATATATTGCAATAGTATTATACACAAACTGTGAGTAGTGTCTCATGTCTGTAATCCCAGCAGTTTAGAGGCTGAGGCAGGAGGACCACCATGAACTTGAGACCAGCATGTGGTACCAAATGATTTCTAGGGCAGCCTAGAAAAAATGACTGAGATCACCCCCAGCCCCAGGTCTCAAAGCAAACAAACTATATTTATATATAAAGTGAAGTAGGTAAAAAGAGTTAACACAAATTTTCTTTTGGAGATCCCCGCCCCCTTTTTTTTCATGGGTTATTTTCCACGACGCAGGTGTATTTTGGAAGAGTAGGAGGAACTCCACAGTCCTGTGTTGTTTTAGTGGTTGGAGGATGACATAAAGTGAAACCCATAAGTTCAAAGTGTCTGGCTATTTACAGGAATCCCACCTCCAGAGAACTGGCATGGGAGTGTGAGGTTACTCATCTGTATTAACGCTGGGGATAAACACTTGCTTGTTAAGTGTAACACAGGCTATACGTTTCCTTATGAAAACTGTCCTCAAAGTAAAACAGAACATTTGAACTAGGGTTTAAATTTTAAGATATATTTAGAAGGAGACAAATTGCATCAGAGCATGCTTTTTAGCTGCTGCTCAGGCCCTTGGGGCAGAGCCTGGTGGAATCTTTCTGAATCCTACATGACTAGAATTCTCTCTAGATCCCTGGGATTTTCTTTGGGGTTCCTTCCTCCATGTCTCTGTAACTCCCATCAGCTAACAGGTCTATGTGGTGATTCTTTATTCTGCACGTTAATTCTAAGTTCCCTGAACGACATTTCTCTGGTTACATTTATGTGGGAAGGGTTGAGTCTGCTTCATCTGAGGAACAAGGGAACAAATGCCCATGTAAGGTATGACTGTAAGAACAAATCAAGAGAGAAATCAAGAAAAAATAGATTACTGTATCCTATACAGAAAACAGAGACTGTATGTGGAGCACCATCTCAGTCAACTATCCACTTCCTTTCATTGTAATGGACACAAAAAACCTAACATTTATTTAAATACTTACTTGGGAACTGGTCAGCAGCTTCAAAAGAAGGAGTCCATCCCTGGCAGTGGCCTTTAAGCAGGTAAGAGCACTGACTACTCTTCCAGATGATCCAGGTTCAATTCCTACCACCCACATGATAGCTAACAATTATCTATAACTCCAGTTCCAGAGGATCTGACACCCTCTTCTGACATCTACAGTCAGATGCATGGAGCCAATACATTAATACATATAAAATTAAAATAATAATAATAATAAATGTAATAGTAAATAGTTATTTGACAAAATTTCCTAAGACTTCAAGGTATATTCTTTGTCCTGACTGAGGAGATTTACCAACTCATTTATTTATTGACAGGTTTTCTAAGCGTGCTATGTACTTTGGGAATTACAAAAACTTAAGGAGAAGAAGGAGGGGAAGAAAGGAAGGAAGGAAAGAAGGGAGGGATGGAGGGAAAGAAGGAAGGAATGAAGGACAGAAAGAAAGAAAGAAAGAAAGAAAGAAAGAAAGAAAGAAAGAAAGAAAGAAAGAAAGAAAGAAAGAAAGGCAACCCCCCCTTTTTTTTCATGGAACAGATATTTCTGATGTGAATGTAGACAGATAAAAACTTCCCTCAATATAAATCAGTGCCTATGTATTGTAATTTTAAGATCTGTCAAACCTGCCGTTGTAGAAGACCAGTGGATACAGAGAAGACACATTTTTTATCCCCTTAGACACTTTAATGATGTTGGGAAAGACTGAGTTTAATGGCACCACTGGCATAATAAGAAGGTTAAATTGGTATTTAAGCAACAACTCTCTTCTGAGTGTGAATGCTATTAAAAGGTAAGGCTTTTGCTTTTATAGGTATAAAGAGAGACAAACGGTTAGTTAAAGCAGCACTGTCTTCCTGCCAGGCTGGATACTGTTAAACGCAAGGCTTTCGCTCAGCTGAGGACCTTAATGTGTTTGGATATGCACAGTTGGGTCTGGAAAGGAAAATGAGATTATGAGCTCAAAGGTTAAAAAACGTTGGGGCAAGTTTTTGCTTTTCTTGGGCTTGAAATTGAGCGTGTGCCCAATCTTATATAAATCTTAAGGAGCAGGGAAGACTCAGCTTCGTATACGCAGGCTTTTAGGAAAAACACAGTCTTGTCCAACTCTCAGGACTCAGTGGATTTGTGTTCCCCGTGAAATCTTTTACTGCTGATTTAACATGGAACTATATTCTGAGCATCATCATCATCCTGCCCATGCTGAATTAGAAAGAAACCGTATAAACAAATAAGAAAAAAGCAGTATATAATATTTTTGTTATACATGTTGCTGTCAGAATATAGAGTTCTTTGGTGTGTCTTAAACTCACCCTTTAGCAAAGAGAATATAAATAGTTCAAGATATTGAAAAGGCCACAGCATTTCTTGCCAAACTTCTTCAGTTTCCAGACCAGTCGAGAGTGTATCTAGAGCATAAATTGCTTCCTGTGACTCATGGGGACCCAGAAGTCCTGTGGAGTTAAGGCTGCCCCAGCAGCAGGCACAGCTCATGTGTGGGGACCCAACAGAGGGAGGGACATTTGCTCCTGAGCCACATTCAGATGGGTCTGCTGAGTGGCAGGCGAAGCACAGACTGACCACAATTACTAGCTGTCCTTCATGACATCAATACTTTGTGTACTCACTACGTGATTATTCACATTTGCCCAGAAACTGAAAAGCCAGAAATGACTAAAAGGTAGCACATGGCCCTTCTATTTAAAAGTCTGTGAACCAAGTTATTCCAAAAGCATTTCATCAACTTCAATTTTCCTCTCTCATTTTTCTACCACTAAGTCAGCACTGCTAAAGAGGCAAAGATTGACATTAGGGAGTAGCACTGTGTGTCTTAGAAACTTCCATTCCTTCCTCTAGCCCTTCCATCATGAACACTAGTTCTGAATTTCCAGGTGAGTTCCTCCCCTCCTAGCAAAGCTCAATTTTCTAGACTTTCCAAGATCACAACTCCTTGCCTCCAACACTTTTTTTTTTTTTTTTTTTTTTGTCTTTTTGACACAGGATCTCCCTGTAGTCCCAGCTGTCCTGGAACTCACTATGTAGACCAGGCTGGCCTTGAACTCACAGAGATCCGCCTGAGTGCTGGGATTAAAGGCATGCGCCACCACGCCCAGCTGCCTCCAGCACTTTTTAAACTAAATATTCCACTTGTTTGCTCTTTTTTAAATTCTGAGTATTCATACATGAGTACTGCCTTTGTATTATTTCCATCCTTCCCAGTCCTCCGATTCTGCCCATGTTCCCTACTCTCTCTCTCTCTCTCTCTCTCTCTCTCTCTCTCTCTCAACTTCTTGTCCTCTTCTTTGATTATTATTGTCACAGACACACAGACACACACACAGAGTGCATTGAGTCCATTTAGTGGTGCTCATGTGTACCTGTGTGTTTAGGGCTGCCCATGTGAGAGAGTATAACCTCTCAGGCAGCTAGTTTCTGATGCAAATGAATTCTCCCTCCTTTAGGATCCATGGATTCTCTGTAGCTCTTCATCTTGAGGTAAGACACAATGAATTTCCCCCCAAGCACATTGGCATGTCAAGGGGTTTGGTCATTTTGCAGATCATGTAGGACTACATACCGTGGCATTTCATTGTGTGGCTTCTCTGTTATGTCTAGATGAATGCATGAACTAGCAGCAGGTGTGTCTTCTTCCTATGCTTTCTACATTTTCCCCACCTCCTCTTCCCAGATGTTCCCTGAGTCATTGCATTGTAGATGTGTTACTTAGGGCTGGGCACCTACAGTCACCAAAACCTAACTGCTCATGTCCTTGGTCTCCCATTCCAGTCCTCATTCCTTTCAGGTATGAGACAGAATCCCTCCGGAATCAGACTCTTCAAGGGAGAGAGTGATATGGCAGGTTTTATGGATTGCTTTGGAATATAGGGGTTCTACCTTAGGTAACTTACCCTGGGAAAAGCCTCTGAGGGTCCTTCTGCAGATTTCCAATTTCTTCTACTTCAAGATTCTCTGCATGTGAAAGTATCATACTGTGGTGATCAGGCTCCCAAAATTTGGAATCCAATAACACAGAATCAACAGCTATTCATTCTACTTAACCACCCACCCCCCGTCTTTCCTCTGTCCATAATTCTCTAAGTCAATAATTTTATTTCATTTTTCATTATATATATTTGTTTAAACCTATAAAATATACAACTACTATAATGTATATTTTACATTGACTACTATTGATTGCATAATTTCACATAAATAATATTTTATATAACTCTGTACAAAGGGAATGAAATGACTAATCATTAATACGCATGCATTAAATTACTTTCTTGAAGTTATTTAAGTGCACACCTAAAACTATTAGGGGTCTAGAGATGGCTCAGTGGTTAACTGGCCATCTACACAGTAGCTAACCACCGTCCATAATGTCCATAATGTTAGTTCCAATTCCCAACACCCTCTTTTGGCCTCGATGGGCATGCACACACAGACACATTTTCATACATACAGGCACAATATTCATGCACATGAGATTAAAATAAATAAAATACCTTTAACCATTACAGAATTTCAATGCATATTTATTCGTGCAACATAAATAATGAAAACTTAAATTTCTACCTCATAACATCTGCTAATGTCCCAATCTTTAACTGTTGCTTAAACCAACATGTGACCATGAAAAAATCAAAAACACACAAAGAAAAAGAACATGCAGACACTTCAGATTCACAAACTTAAAGAAAAGCTGTTTATTTCTAGTTTTTTAGAAAAATTCAGTTACCTATAGGATCAATAGGATTATTTTACTTCAATGTGAAATGTTGTTGTCATCTGAACCCTGAAGGACATAATATTGGTAAAATAATATATTTTCTTTATATCAATGTTAGTATGCTTAGTATTAATTATTGTTGAATATTATTTAGAAATCTGATTTGATTCTGAATCTTGGTAATAATTATATTATTTTATACTGGTATTTCCCATTTACCATCAAAGGAAAAATCAGATTGTTTGCTCTCTAAATTTGGATATGGGAAATAATTTGATGGAAAATATTTTTAAAACTCCAGGGAAACCAGTTTGTATCTATAATCACAGATATTTTGCCTGGTTTTGAAATGAAGCAGTGCAGATCTAAAGTGTATACAAGAAAATCTAAAAATTATTACTAGAAGAACCTATCATTTCACCTTCCTACAGTAGCAATTGGCTGAAAGTAAATATTTGTTTATTCTGTAATTTATTTAAAATATCCTTAAAAAAGGAACCTGGGTTTTAGAGCAAGCTTTTGGTTTGCTAAGCAAACTCCCATTTAGCCACAGAATTCTTTGTAGCTACTTAATTACATTCCCTTAAAAAGATGAAATCTAAAGCTTATTTTTATAAACCTTTCCAGTTTCAAGCAGGATTTGAGGCAACCTAAACTAAAATGCTAAAATTTTGATAGTGGAAAAACTTCTTGTTTCTGACAGGTTCTATCACAGTGTTTGTCCATCTATCCATCTTTGAGGACATTGTACGATGGTCCAGATGAAGATGATACACTACCCTTTATCAATTATCCCCCAGTGATATCTCAGATTTATACCAGAGGATAGAGTCTGCACTTCTGATCACCATGGAGATCCTAAAACTAGAGAGAGAAAGTGTACTTTTCTTCATACTAAAATACTGGAGGTTTACTTTATGAGCTGATAGCTTTTTTCCCCTAGGATGTGGGGGAGGGGGTGTTAAAGAGAGAGAAAGAGAAGGTGAGAGACAGAACAGTAGATATCTTTACTCCACCTGTATCACTAAAAACATGACTGCTTCCAGCTGTGATGGTGCATACCTTTAGTCCCAGCACTTGGGAGGCAGAGGCAGATGGATCTCTGTGAGATCAAAGGCAGCCTGCTCTACACAGTAAGGTCAAGGGCATCTGTGGCTATAGGAAGACCCTGCCTCTAAAAGTCCCCCCAAAATGACTGCCTCAAACGTATGACAATTTGATAATTGATTTTAAATTTTAAAATTATAATAAAATATTTCCCTTCCCATTTGAACATACAACCTTGAGCTTCCTAGGAACAATGTTCAAAAATCCTGAGGGTATATTAGGAGAGTTTCATATAGTACATTTTTGGAGGTTGTTTTTGTTTGTTTGTTTCTTTGGATGAATGTTTGTTTGGCTTTTCTTTTTCTTTTTCTTCCTCCCTTTCTCCCTCCTGTCCTCCCCTTCCTTCCTTCCTTCCTTCCTTCCTTCCTTCCTTCCTTCCTTCCTTCCTTCCTTCCTTTCTTTTTGAGACAGGCTCTTACTGTGTACCCCTGACTGATCTGAAGCTCTCTATGTCGGCCAGGCTGGCCTCAAATTTACAGAGATACTCTGGTAAACTTGCCTCTGCCTCCTGACTACTGGGATTAAAGACATGCACCTCCATGCCCAATGCTTTTGGTTTCCTTGAGACAGATATTCATACAGTCCAGTTTGGACTTGAACTTGCTTATGCAGCAGAAGACACCATGAAATTTTGATTATCTTGCCTCACCCCTCAAGTACTATGATTATAGCTGTGTACCACCATGCAAAGCAGACACCTGGTGTTTTCTTTTGGTTTTGTTTGGTTTCTTTTCCATAGAACATTTTCACACAGAATTTAAAGCCATTATACAGTACTTGAAAATCTTCAGTAAAACTTGAAATTGTTCATTTAATATTTGGATTGAGACTGGAGAGTTTGTGCTTTCTAAAAGCATCCCAGTACTCCTGCTCCTCCTTCTGCTCCACATAACACACTTTAAATAGATCGCTTTAGAAAAACTAAAGCAGGCCAGACAGAGGGTGTGTGAAACCCTGATCCTGAATAAAAAGAAGGTGTCCTCTGAGGCCATGGTAGATTCATTTTGCATGAGGTAGGCTATGCTGTCTTCTTGTTACCCTGACAGCTATCAGACTCTAAGGAGGTTGAAGAAAACATGGCTTTATTTTCAAGATTCACAGTTTTATCATGTCCTATGTCTTGGCTCTGATGGCCTTCTTCATGTTCTGGAATTTGACTTAGGAAGTGATTGTGGAGCCATGCTGGTCAACTTCTTTATATACAAAAGCAGAAGATCAAAAGTATGGCCAGCTTTTCCTGATGGGCCTGGGTAGACAAGATGCCTACTAGTACCTTGACTAAATGTCTTCTCTATTGGAACCAAAATCCATTGTTACAAAAGAAATTTTTAGCAAAGAATGGACTTTTAACAATTATATATATATGCATGTACATATGGATGGATGGATACATATATAACAATAATAATTAAAAAGTAGTGATCATTAATTGGAGAGGGAGAGGTAGGACACAGGAGGATTTGGAGGGTAGAAGGAGGGATGTAAATGAAGAAAATACAATATTCATGTGTGAAATTCTCAATTTTTATAAAATTATATATGAAAAAAATATGAAAAAACTTAGTGGAAGTAGTAACCCACATGTAACCCCAGTCCTGGAGGCTGAGAGAGGGAATGGCCAAGAAATACGGCTAAGGGAAATGAGCCTAGAGGTTGAAAGAAAGAACTCCTGCCTCAATATATTAGATGGAGAGTGATTGAGGGGATGAGGGGATGACAAGATACTAAATCTGGGCCTCCACACACAGATACACAAACATATGTGCATAATAACTACACACACATGTGCCAACACACATGTGGACATGCATGTATAGAGACTTTATACACACACAGACACACACTCAAATTAATTAATTAAAAATAAAAATAAAAATTTCTCTCTTTAACATCAACTTGTGTTTCCAACTCCCTGCCAAACTTAGATTTCAGAAAGGTGAAAACATCCCTCAATTTCCCAGGGTATGATGAACCTGTTTGGGAACAGTCCCACAATCAAATCCAGCACTGGATAAAAGATTCCCGCTTTACTCATGAGCTGCTTTTTTTGCTCTGGCCTTTCTCTTAAGGGTTCAATCCATCTCATTCTAACTGTGGCTTAGAAAAGTCGATCAGTTACATCCTTAGCATCAAGATCTTCTCTACAAATGACCCACTTGGTACAATTGTGATCGTTCCTCATTTTTGCCTAGAACTCTCTAATCATTTGCAGTTCCTTCTCAGCTCCTCTCAAAATTGAGTCATCTCTAACTCTAGCATTTTAGATCTGCGGCAGAGAGTATGAACTGCCTAAGTGCCTCAGTGGTGGAATCAAATAATTTGATTTTCTTAGTGTTTTCTTCCCAAGCGTTTGGCATCTACAAATGGCCTGTCAGGGGGGTCTGTCTCTTGCTGACCCAGTTCCACAGAAGTCTGGTGGAATCCTGTGGGGAGGCAGTGGAGGGGGTAGAAAGGCTGATGGAGGCATCGTTTATATTGATTTAGTACCCAGCAGTTTGAACTGATGCTTTATCAACTCTTAAATTCAAGCCCTGGCTGGAAACTGAGTCATTCATCAAGAAGGATTAGAAAAGGCAAAGGATCCATAAATTTAACAGACTGATTCTTGTTATCTCCAGAGATTTTCCCGTCACTTAAAAATGATGTCTGGAGTACAATTTGCATCTAAAATGGCCTTGGAAAGAGGAGAAAGGCCAGCACTTCAGACTAATGAATCCTCAGGTTACAGGATTGCTCTCAGCCAAATCAAGCAAACCACATTGCACCATATTCCGATCGGACTCAACCCGAATCAATAGTAAGCTTGCTGCTGCTGAACTTGAGCTTCTTTCTTCCACAGAAATGCTACTATTTTCCTCACAATTCACATTCATATTTAAGTCCAAGCAAGGATAGTATGTTGGGAACAGAAAAACAGGTTGCATATGGGGGGATATGGGGATGATTTGGCTTCTAATGTCCACTAAGCCATCAAGCTGCTCTATGACTGGGGAGAAGATA
>NW_008353604.1:1420068-1471535 GCF_000622305.1 Nannospalax galili | reverse complement strand
TATATATATATCCTCTCTCTGGGCTCTTATTTCCCCATTTGTAAAACTTAAGAAGGTTCTTTCTGCACCATTACTGGACAAGGCTGTAACAATCTGTGTTTTCACAGGGAAAAAATACTAATAGCTAATGACTTTTCTAATGAACTGCAATAATGTTCTATCACCTTTCAGACAGGAGATAGTATATGTTTTCATCTCTTTAAAAATCCAATTTTGTCTATTAGACAGTGTCTCTGTATGGAAGCAGAGCAGAAAAGATCACCGTCCAGACAACTCCACTGGGGCAGCAGTTTATTTGAGGGCAAACAGACCACTGGCCTGCCTCTCAGCGAGCAGAGAAACAGTGGCGAACAGGGGAAGTCAGACACCTTCGACAGGCAGTTAGGCCGTTGGGTAACTTTCCATGACATGGGGTGGATAGTTTAGCTCAGGATTGGTTGGTCTGCCAACAATCAGAGGGACTTTCCCTGGGCTGAGTTCGAACCCACCGTTTTAGAATGTTGGGAACTGTGACACTATTTTAGGAGACTGCCCGGAACCTAACAGTCTCCCAATAGCCCCAGCTGTCCTGGAAAACTCTTAAGTAAACCAGGCCAACTGCCGTCTCACAGAGATCCACCTGTCTCTGCCTCCAGAGTGCTGGAATTAAAGGCCTGAGCCTCTACACCCAGCTAAAAATCTGTTTTTTTTTTTTTTTTATCGTTTAACTACATTTAATTATTTGTGTGTGTGTGTGTGTGTGTGTGTGTGTGCATCTGTGTCTGTGTCTGTGTGTCTGTGCTAGAGAAGTTCAAAGGACAATTTACTAGAGTTGGGTCTCTCCTTCTACCATGTGGGATGCTAGCGGTTAAAGTTAGGTTATCAGGTTTGGTGGCAAGTGTCTTTATCCACTGAGCCCTCTTACTGGCCCTAACTATCTGTCTTTTAATGTGCTTCATGTGTGCTTTGCCCCGACAGAATATCTAGTGGTTATCTCAGTATGATATGGTATTCTGTGGATCATCTGGTATGTATGTCTGTGTATGAGCTTATGTGTCTCTGTGTGTTTGTGTGTGCATGTGTGTGTCTGTTCTCCTTCTAAGACCCTCTAATTTATATTATAAAAGAAATAAATCTTTCATTTATTTGATATTATTTGGATAATATTTCAATATGTTCATACCAAGGGTCCCATTTGTAAATCAGATAAAGTATTTCTCCTCATTGAGGATCATCACAAATCTCATTGGTTAATGAGAGATGTTGCTGCCTGGAGAGATTTTAAGTATTTAAATAGATAAAACAAATAATGTGTGTGGACTAGCATAGCTTCATTGAAGGGTGCAACTTTTACACATAAAACATTAAGAAATAGACTACTGTTTTCAAAGGTAATGTTTATGATTTGCAACACTTTTACTGATTCTATAACTTAATTTTCATTTGAATTTATTACTTCAAGGAACCCTATAGCAATATCAAATCTCACCAAATGAAAGCTCAGGGGATTAGGAGATGTGTATAATAAGAGGTACTGACTTGTGAGTCCATTCGTATGATAAGATCTTAGGCAACTTCAAACTGAAATAAGAGTCAAATACAGGATAGACGTGGTTTTTTTTAATTTTTAAAATTTATTTATTTTTATTTTATGGACATGTATTTTTTGCCTGCATGTATGTAAGTGCACCCATATCATGCAGTTTCTACAGAGGCCAGAAGAGGGTGTCAGCTCCATTGAAACTGAAGTTTAGGACAGTTGTTAGTCATCATGTGGGTGCTAGACAAAAAAAGGGGGGTTTTCTGCAAGAGCAACCAGTGCCCTTAACCACTGAGTCATCTCTCCAGCCACAGAACAAGGTTTTAAAAGAATAAAGGGAAATCAAAGAAGTTAGTAGTATTTTCTACAACTCCATAGTGCTCTGCCACTTTTTATTGTCACAGTTTATCTGTCCTCATGCAGAATCTACTCACCCTACACAATGTGCCCTGCATTGCTCAGCATTAAAAGCTAGTATCTATAAGAATTTAAGGTTTAAATATGTATGAGTAGCCTTAACATTAAAAAGTTGTATTTTTAAAAATTTTAGGGTTAAATTTTTTTGAGTAGGATCTTTGGGGGGGAAGGATTTTTTTTTTTTTTTTTTTTTTCTTTTATCTTGCAGTCTACAGTCAATCACTAAGGGAAATCAAGGCAAGATTTCAAGGCAGGAACTTGGAGGCCCAAAATGATTCACAGAACATAGCGGCTCTTTGCTTGCTGGCTTGCTCTCCCTGGTTTGCTCAGCTACCTTTCTTAGACCGTCTAGAACCACCTGCCCAGGCGCGATACCACCCACAGTGGGCTGGGCCTTCTTACAGGAATCAGGAATCCAGAAAATGTCCTATAGCCGTGCACACATGCCCCTCTGATGGAGGGAATTCCTCAGTTGACATTCCTTCTTCCCAGTTGTGACTATGATCATTTCTGCATTTTCCCAAGTCAATGATTTTGACCTTTTTGCCTGACCTGACACAGATTAAATATGGCTGTTACAGGTTGCAACAAAAGGTTTGATGTGTTCGGGCATGCAAAAGTGCTTCCATCAGTCTAATTATGGGATAGCAATAATCCTTTTCTTTCCAGCAAGAAAGGTGACTGTTCCCGTAGAAAAACAATGTGCCCACGTCTCATGCTTATGCTATATGTGATCTCTTCTAATTATTTCAGCTAAAGATCTAAGGGAGCCCAGCTCAGCGAACTCAGCACATCTGACATATTGGTACTCTATATCTAGCTTTAAACATAGCATGAGTGTTAACTGTCTTTGGAAGCATGCAGTTCTGGAGTGAAACGTGGAGGAAGATTTGAGGGGTCCAGGCTGAGGCTGTCAGTTTAGAGAAGAGCTGTATCTTCCAAAGCTCAGCAGATGCTGTTCTGATTTTTCTGTAGAAGCCCATTGGGAATACAGTAGCCTCAAAGCTACAAAAGGCTAATCCAAGAAAGTATAGTTACTAATACGATGAGGTTGGGGAAATCTCCGAGTTGTTTGGATTGTTTCTGTAACATGCCTATGATATTTTCCCTTTTGCTAGAAGAATGATTCTAGTGATGAAAGAACGGGCCAGATAAGAGGGGGAGTCCATGTATCCCAGTGTTTCCTTAAGCCCAACGTGTAAGCAGCCACTTAGTCTACCTACCTTCCTGTTTTTCTACTGTGTTGTTCTAAGATAGTGCCCCAAGTGACAGCTGGTTTGTGGATTGGATATGTCACATTCTGTCGCTGACCTTAAGACACTCAGTGTATGATAAATACTTTAGAAGTAATGGTATTCTAGAGCTGCAAAAACAAAAGCTTTGCACACTCTAGAATTCACATGTATTTGTTTTTAGAATTCATATTGAAAAATCAAACAAAAAAATTTCAACAGATGAGCAAGGCTCATAGGAGGGTCAGAATTTTTCCCACTCTAATGATGTTCTAAGCTTAACATGCACTGTTGAAATTCCCGTACGTGTGCTGTCTTACTTCTGTTAAGGAGGAATTGCAGAAGCTCTCTTTCATGGTTCCCTAATGTGTACACATTTCCATTGCATTGTTTATTGCATTGCATCAGAAATCTTTGGCTACTTTTTGGCTACAATTTTAACTAGACTATGAATCTTGGAGTAACATTGTCATGTGGATTGTATTTCCTCACAAAGAAAATGACGCTTAAAATATGATCCACGGACCACCATAATAAATGTTACATTCCAGCCATTTATCTACAATTTCTTAACTGAATAATATAATTTTTAAAATGCATAAATTCAACAGTTTCCCACCAGTACTCTGTGGACAGTTGTTTTCCCAACATATACAAGAAGCAGGTCTAAAACATGATAGATGATTATATATGCTTCTTAAATGATGTTAAGTAAGTAAAAAATGAATAATTAAGGGGCTTTAAGCCAAAGGCCATATTCTAATCCTCAAATAATTTTTCTTCCATATACCTTGTGCCTGCCTCCTTCCCTTGCTTTCGTCGGCTTCATGGTCTACGTCTCTTGTGTTAGCGCCCTGCTCAGTATCAACCTCATATGATCAACCAACATTCACAGAGGGATTAGAGCCTGTTCAATTAGGGTTTTTCAAATCAAACCTATTGATGTTATTGTCCCTGCTCTACTTTGATATGAAAAGGAAGTGTCTGGTGACCATTGCAAATTCCGCTGGGTATTTGATGACTCACACATAACCCTGAACATTTTTCTCCCTGACCATTTCTCTGCTCTAAAGCAGATCATTAAATTGCTCCCAGGCAGAAAGCACAGGACCAGAACAGCAGGACACTTTTGTAATAAGACCTTGTAAATTGAAAGCTCTGGATCCCTTTCCCACTGTGAGAACCCGCTGAGACTGGTTCCTTTTAACATTGCATTAATAGGCCCTTCAGACCTAGTTAATTAAAGACAGTGTATCTAGGCAGATTTGATTGCGTACAAGGATTCTATGTACAGTAACTCTTAAAAGGCAGTTCTTTAGATAATTTTATGCAATTGAAACTTATGGTGGTCATCACTTGAGTCCCCTCCTCTCCTGCTATACAATTCTCAATTTATGTCTTGAATGATAACTCTGGAGTGGCCTGCATTAAGAATTCCATTGCTCTTGAATGTATACATGTTTTCCATCACAAAGTCAGATATGAGGGCCATCTAGTAGTGATTAAGCAAGTCCATTTGTTAAATCCCTGCTGATTAAAGGAAAGGCTTATAATTGCAAATATCATGGCCTTACAGTTACAAACTGGAGGCCTGCTGAGAAATGCAGACCGCAGTGTGGAGGTGTCATTAAAACCTACAAGTGAGCCAAGGTAGTTAATCACTCAATTAGACTCTCATTATCATCTGCCCGCATCAAAAAGGCCTCCTGCAGCCGAGAAGGGGTTGTAACCAGTCACTTTGACAGGTGATCCCCTCCTCACATACAATGACCACAATGGGCCATGGAAGGGTTATCAGCACGACATGCCTTGTATCTCAGCCCAAGCAGACGCCCAGGGAGTTTAGACAGCCCAGACTGAGGAGATCAAAGGCAGAGAAACAGCTGATTCCAGACTGGCTGGTGTCAGCCTGGAGTTTCCTCTGTCAAAGGCTGAGGGAGAACCAACTTATTGATTGCTGGTCTTGGTGCACAGTCTGCAATTAAAGGCCTGTCCTCAGGGAACAGTTTAGAGCAATGCCTGGCTTTGGAGACCTCAACAGCAGAGGTATTAAACTATGATTACTCTCATTTTAGAAAAGCCTGTTTGAGGAAATTGGGGTGTGAAATTGTCAGCTTTTCTACCACACAGTGGCAAGCAAGCAACCAAAATCCAGCAAATGGCGCTGTGTAAGGGATAGTCCCTGTAATGCAAAATACACTCAAAATTGTCAGCAGATCTTCTTGGGGTATAATAAATAGTTAGCTAGAAAACCCAGAAATTAACATAAGGCTCCATGAACCTCCTGACATAATAAAAAGAATGATGGTCAATATGTGACCAGCGCCATTCCACAGATGGATGGAATGCTTGTGTCTTGTTGAAACAGAGGCACTTATATTGCCTTGATGCAACATTTTTCCTAAGGAATCAAGTACCCCAAAGTCAATGAATCAGTACAAGGAGAATGTAAACCCTCCGTGATGAAATTGCTGATGGATTTTTGCATTTTAGAATAGAATTTGTCAAGTTTGTCTTAATTTAATAATGATTTTTAGACAGAAAAAAATATATACAGATACCATGTTTAAATTAATTTAAAAGATTCATAGTACTTAACAAAAGTGAGTTCACAACATATGCTAAAGACCAAATCCTCTTGGTAATTGGATAACATTGTTTAGTCATTACCAAATGTCACAGTTTGACCTGTGACAACATTTTTCTCTGCTTTTTAATGTGAGTTCCTCACTATTTAATTCCATAATAAACTGTTTTGATAAATGAGGTTGCAAGACTTAATCCTACTTATCTTATTGCTTTTAAGCTGCTGGTTTTTCATGGATTCTTTAACATATTCAAAGATTTCTTAAGCGTTAAAAGCATCTGTTAAACCAAACACTCATGGGCTTCTTTCATATGTTTTGTGTTTGGAAAAACAACTGTAATAGTTCAACTGTAATAGTGTCAATAAATTTTAGAAATGACTATCTGTTTTAAGTTTGGAAAACTTGAGCATTGCAAAAATATTATGTAGATCGCATCATGCTACACCATATCAATCTTCTTCTTGTTTGGTTAACATCTTATATTAACACATTATGTTTGGTGCAATAAATGTAGCAATATCAAGAGATTCCTTTATAAAACAATTAGAATTGATTAAATTTAATACTTTGTTCAGCTCTCTGCGTTTTCCCAGAGTTCTTTGTACTCCCAGTCCATCCAGGACTGCTCCCCTGCCTTACCTATTACAAATACCTAGACTCCTCTTGGCTATGATGACTTTTCAGACTTATTTTGCTGATGTTGATCATTTTGAGTATTGCAGGTTACTTTTTTGTAGACTCTCCTGCAATTGATATTTTTCTGAATTGCTCCATTCTGCATTCTTTATTATTACAGAAGGGCTATCAGAGGCTTTTAGAGATCAAGTATCATTTCCCCTGCATCTTATTAAAAGCAATTTTTGGATGCATCCTTATCATTGTGAATGTTAACCTTAACTGCCTGAGGCAGGCTGCTTCCTCAAACTTCCCCATGGTAAAGTGTTCCTTCTCCCTGTGTTATAATCTCAGGAAGGAAGTCAGAACGCACAACGCAAACCTAAAGGGTGGGGCAGTTATGGTCTGTGACCCTGAGGACAGTGTACTAGACAATTCTTTGACATGAGCGATTTGGTTGGTCTCCTGCATTTATGTGTTTAGTAAGTGATTGTTTTATTTTGATTTTCACTCATGGGCTTTTCATTCTATTTTATGGTTCAATCCAGTGAGACCAGCTAGTGTAAAGGGGTTAATGTTACTTTTGCCCAAGGTTCAACTCACCTTAAAAGTTATTTAAGGCAGTACCTTTCCTTCCACCTCACGCGGTATTGCTTCACTCATTGATAATACTGTTCAGTTATCTCATGGTGTTCTCTAACCTACTAAACGGCATTTTCAGTATCTTTATTTGTATTGTACAGTTGCAAGGCTTGACAATGTTTAGTATGTGTATTAAGCAAGGCTATCTATAGGTATAGAACCAATAGCATGTATATAGATTATGAAAGATGATTTACTAGTTGGTTTGCACAACAGAGACTGACTAATCCAATGACCATCTATATGCTGAAGAATTAGAAGTCTCAGTAGCTACTTAATCTATGAAGCTGGATGCCTCGGCAGTATCAATCTGGGCTAAATGCTTGGATGCTCCCTGGAGAGTTACTGGCATTGAGTTTAGACTGGAAGGCTGAAGAAAATGCTGTAGTCTGGTATCAGTGGAGGATGGTACAATGCCACTCACGCTCAGGAGAAAGAAGCAAATGTAGCAGGTGTGTCTTGCTCTTTCTTTGGCTCTCTTTATATTTGGACCACACATTGCAAAGTGATGCCCAGTTTGAGGGTAAATATTTCTCCTTCAACTAATTTTATCTGGGAACATCCTCAGAAATATTCACAGAAGTCTGCCTGGTTATTTAAAGTACACTGAAGTGTGTTGGGAAGGCTGGAATGGAGGAGTTAAAACTTTGTATTTCATATTATTTTTTAATATTTCATTTATTATTTTTATTTCATATGTACGAGTATATTGTCTGCGTGTGTGTAAGTACACCTGTGTTGTGCAGTGCCTGAAGAGGTCAGAAAGGGCGTCTGATGCCCTGGAACTGGAGTTAGGGAAGGTTCTTGGCCACAATGTGTGTGCTGGGAATCAAACCCAGGTCCTCTGCAGGAACGGCCAGTGCTCTTAATCCCTCAGCCATCTTGCCAGCCCCTCATATTAATTTTCAAATGGAATCTGAGCATTAACAACTGGATAGAAAGTATTTAGCAAAAGATACTATTAACAACGGCTGAAGCAGAAGTTTAACAAAACTTCTTTAACAGTTTAACAGTAGAAACAGAAAATCGTGTAAGATAGTTGGTTAAAATTTTACACAGCAATGATTTGGTTTTTATAAAAAAAATTATTTGTTTTTATGTATGTGTTTTACCTGCACATATGTAGGTATACTGTGTCATGTGATGCCCACAGTGACTTGAAGAAAGTGTCTTGACCCCCAGAACTGGAGTTAAGGAGTTATTTAACCATGATGTGGGTGCTGGGAACTGAACCGGAGGCCTCTGCCATCTCTACAGCTCCCATAGCAATGATTTGGAAACGGTAGATTTGAATTCTGGAGATATTCAAATGCACTAAGTGCAGAATTTTAGTAATTCTTGACTCACTGGGTGAAATTCATAGGCTAGCTTGGCTAATCTAGTAGGGATGTGCAGTATATTTTAGAAACATAACTGCCTAGGATCCTGAATCCTCTGAGATGCTGTGGTTTTATGTTGACATCTTGTCAAATATTTGGATATCAAGACCAAGCTGAGTCTGAAGACTTTTCATTTCAATACTTCCAAAAAATATCATCTTCTTTACGTTTAAATTAGTCAAGGCTTTTCGGGACTGGATTTAGAGTCAGAGTTGCAGCAACATCAACAAGAAGATAATAATATTTACGTGGCATCAACTTTGATATTAAGTGTAATAGGGATTGCAGGTATGTGGTTCTGGTCAAACTTAAGAGCACCCATGAAAAATGCTAAATGACAGATAATATGTCATCTTTGTTCCCAAAAAAGAGCACAATAAATGTAACCGTGCTGAAGCATGTCACTCAAAGTTGCAAAATTAGTGCATGAGGTGTGATGGCTGTGAGTACGTGTGCAATGAAAGAGCTTGAGATTTCAAATATGATGTTGATCTCTGGAAAACAGAAAGATTAAAAGACACAGTGATGAATCTAGTGACTAGTGAATAAAAGCTCATGGATCAAGGAAAAACTAGGTTGAAATCTAGAATACTTGGGAAATATTGAAAATAGATTTAGTTTATTAGAGAACATGATAGAATTGATTCAGTCTGGATTTTTGTTTAATGTTCACCAGAAAGTAGAAAATTTAAGTCTTAACTCAGAATGAATATGAGAGCTAAAATATGTCAGAGGATTATCTCCTTGGAGGCACGGAACGGGATACTGTTCACCGATTCCTTTTTACTCAGAGTTATTGACATTGTTTCTTATGAGAGCTGATCAACCGTCAATGAGAGATGAAATTATAATGTCACTGCTTCCTAGGAACACTAAAAGCTATGCATGTGGAACCTAACAGTCTTTAAGATGGCAATCTGTCTTCTCCAGAAAAACGATGTCAGTTTTCCAAAGCCAGTGAATTAGTGACAGGACAAAACTGGAATTTCTTTCCTTCTGAAGCAGTCTTCTGTTGATGGAATCCATTGCTATTTTCTGTGATGCTGTGGAACTGCTTAGGTCAGGACCAGATGCTGGTTTGGTGCTAGATAAAACCAGGGCATGCTCTATGATTAAGTAGCTCTCCTGAGTCTGAGAAAAACGGCTGAGGTTGTTTTTATCCTTAGGATACATGGATTTGGGTCTATCCATGACAGTTAGATAGGGTGTGCTACAAGGTTCTGACAAAAACTAATTTTGCCTAACAGTGTCTCTGATGTTCTTAAACAAAAAATATACTATGTCAAACGTTTACATTTTAATTATCCTGGATTTGTTTAGTTTTTACAGTACTGAATATAGAATCAGGTTTTGAGCTCAGTACAGCTGTTTTCTTTGGGGAACAGTCACTAGGGAACTCAAACATAGGAATGCTACTTACGAGAGGTATTTTGTGCACCGGTACACCTTAAAACATTGTGTGAGCAAAAGTAACAGAGATTCCAAGAAGACACATTTGTAAGGCCCTAGTATGAATTCACTAATGAGTTTATTAAAATTGGAGGTAAAGACATCAAATATTGGGGTGTTGAAAGAATAAGATGTAGGGGCTGGAGAAATGATTCAGCAGTTAAGAGCACAGGTTTGACTTCCAGCACCCACATGGTGGCTAACAACCATTTGGAACTCTGGTTCCAGGGGATAAAACGCCTTCTTCTGACCTCCACCAGCATTGGACGACACGGTGCACTTACATATATGAAGACAGTACAGTCATAAACATAAAATAAAAATTTAAAAAAGAAAGTATAAAATGTAAAAGTTATGTTGATACATCTGAAGGTTTGGCTCATAGGAAGACTATGTTTGTAGCTTGCTGTTGGCTGTTAATTTCTAAACAGTGAGGGATTAAGGAGTGTTACTTGAGGAAATAAATGTTCAAAAAAATTTAAAAAGACAACAATGCCAACATACAAAGCAGATGGATAGAAGAGAAGTGTTGTCACTAGTGGAAACAATGCAGAAACCATTTAATGCAATGGAAAACCTTGAGCAAATCTTAAATATTTTACTCCATTGAGTAATTACAAGGCCTGCAGCCCCTCCCCATTTTCTTCTGCACTGCAAAAATGCTCAAGGAAACGCCTTGCATATACTTCAGGCATTTCTCCACAGTTAATACAGTTTCCAGGCACAATCATTTTAAAAGAAATATTCAGCAATTCGTAATTAAAAATTTGGTGCATTTTGTCAGGGCTTTCAATTTATGAGCCTAGAAAAATGGATAGAGAAATGAAACGGATAGTTGATCATTCATCAAATAAATCAATTAAATCAGTCATTGATTCATTCCTATCTTTAGGTCCTTTTGTGTTTAATATAAATTTAATTTAATGAATGTATAATTCAAGAAACATGTTTTAATTAACATATCAAAAAGCAATACTGAAAAATCTAAAACGCTGATTTTATTTCAAGGAAGAGGAACAAACGGCTCTTTATACACACATTTCTCTCTGTATTGGAATTGAATTTATTATAATTGTTTAGAAATTTATTTTTATTTGTGTGTGTGTGTGTGTGCGTGTGCAAATGTGTAATGGCTGTAAAAGCCAGAAAAAGACATTGGATTTCCTGGAGCTGGTGAAACAGGTAGTTGTGAGCTGCCTTACATGGGTACTGGAAACTGAACCTGTATTCTCTGGAGAAACGTAAGTGCTCCTAAATGCTGAACCATCTTACCACCCACTACTGTAGTTATTTAAAGCAATGAAATCATCTATAATAGGCCAAAAACTATTCCTATGCTCCCAATTCATCTCATGTACTATAAAAAACATTTGTAGGAGACAATCAAAATCCCCAGTCATCTCTTTTATGGTATTTCAGCTTTTTCTGTTTCTTACATTATAAGATATAAAATTTTTCTTTGTTTTTCCTTCCTTTATAATTTTGCTTTTTTAGTATAGAAATATATAATCTGTAGTACTTGAATGTTAACAACTATAAAAGATACTAATTTGTGAAAAAATTCCCTCCCCCAACACATAAACAGACATCTTTATCTTATTGTTAGAACAAAAAGCAGACACTGGAGTGTGTTGTAGTGACATTTGTATAGGTTTTTAACTACTTTATTTAAGATGCATAAATTGACATTTCAGTTCTTTTATAGAAATGAATTCTGGTTACTCACTCTATTTTCAACTTGCAACTGTCCCTGTCATTGTCTCTCTCTGTCCTCGTCCCAAGTGACTTGTTTTGAAAACATCTTCTGAACATAAGCTTAACGCACTTATCTCCAGGCATGTATTCAACACAAAAGGAAATCAAACAATAACCTGGCAAGTTCAGGACACCAAAAGAACATTAGCTTAGCACTTGGTGAACACCATAGAATTTCATGTGCAATTATTGTTACTTTTATCATTAATAATAACAATAATAAATAGCAACATATAAATTATAATTATTGAATAGGATGCTGGACTAGCATCTGTATACAGCATTTGGTCTAGGGAGTTGTGGTGGTTAGAATGAGAATGTCTGCCATAGGTTCCAAGTATTTGAATACTTGTCATTCATTGATAAGTGCTGTTTAGGAGATTTGGGAACTGTGACCTTGTATGGCACTGCTGGGGAAAGGTGCTTTGACAGTTCACAGCCCTGCTCCATTTCTGCATTATCTCTGTGTTTCCTGTGCCTGCTTGAAGATGTGAGCTCTTAGATTTCTGCTCTGGCTGCCTCCTGCCATGCCTCCCCTGTCATGATGGACTCCATCCCTCTGGAACCATAAACCAGTAAACTCTCCCTTCTATAAGTTGCTGTAGTCGTGATATTTTATCACAGTGAGAGAGCTAACTAATACAGGAGTCAAATGTTGCCCTCTGATGATAAGAAGAACCAACTATAATTATCCATGAAACATAGCTTCATGGGTGAGATGGAAGGCTTCAAATCTCAGCTGCCTTGACCTGAGTCCTGCTTCTTTGTACTTAGCTGGTTGACTATGGGCAAATAAATCTTGCTGTGCTATATTTTCCTGAACTGTAAGGTGAGTAATAATATCATATACCTTTCAGGACTCTTATTTGACTTAATCAATGAACACACACAAAGCCCCCAGAAGAATGCCTGTGCTGCTCAGAAACCATAAAGACACCTTCCTGTCATCATCATTGATGGACATCAGAGCCTATGAATTCTATATTTAAAAGTCTAGAGATGTCCCACTGGAACTTGCTACTAACCATTATTTTTCTTTTCTCCAGAAACAGGAATATATGAACATCGTGGTGGCTGTGGGAGTTCAGAAACACAGAGTATGTTGTGAGTTGGGGCTCCCTGCAGGACTGTACAGGAGGGGTCCAGGTGGGGCAGCTGTCTAGTGATGTATGACAAATGACTTGTTGCTGCAATGGATCATCAGAGCCCGGCTGCCCTGGTGACACGTCATGGGCATACATCATCAGAGCTGTGCCCGGCAGAACAGCAGCCTGGAACCACCCTGCTCCATAAATTTTAATACAGCCAAAGAAAAGAGCTGTAATTTTCTTTTCTTCTAAATTAAAGATTGACACTCAGGAAAGGAGGGACAGAGAAGCCTTTCATATGACTCACTTGCTTTTCAAGGATCCCAAAGGCAATAAAGTCCCCTGTGTATGAGCGCAATCCCCTGTACCAGTCCCCTGGTACTCCATAACAAAGGCAGGAAACCCAGGCTCCACCGTTTGACTCAACCAGCCTGTCTCACTGTGTGGCCTCTTGGTGTATACCGGTATGTGAGGAAGGCATGACCCAGGCTGCTGTGTGGAAATGATGGGTGTCTTTCCTATTGATCATTTGTCTATAATCAGCTGGTCACATTCATCAAAATTTGCTTCTGTTTGTTAAGATTGCTCCGAATTTATATCTTCACTGAGGTAAAACTAGTGAGTCCGGGGGATAAATTTAGTGAGTTTTAATCAGAGTGGCAATTTTCTTAGTAGATTTTGGAATCCAAGTATGAACAAATTGTCCTAGGGGTTTCCATTTCAGTTAGGCTTCAAAGGAGTTACATGAGTGACAGAATGCCACCTATTGATTAAGTACTTAAAAGAAGAAAGAAATATATGGTAACAGATTGGAGATCAGACTGGCTAAGACGGAACGGGTAAACATCCTTAAGGAAGGTCCTTATTACAGGGGACCTCCATGAGGAGAAGTCGCCAGACAAGGCAACCTGAGTGACAGAGTGGGAATTCAGTGATCTGAGACAAAATGGACATGCCAAATGCCGTGCGGAGAAGCCTGCCACAGTATGCACAATGGCGAAAGAACTGAGATGGGGGTTCAGATGAACAGGAAGTTGTTGTTCACACAGTGTCCTGTAATCCATGCTGAGGAATCTGGATAAACTGATCGCAATCCAATTTTTATGTGGGGAAAGGCCTGGAAGACCCCTAATTCAGGAGATAGTGTTGTCCTTTTGCCATTATATGGAGAAAATTGTGAGATCTCTGAGGGTTTTCATGGATAAGCCTGGAAGGGTAAGCTTCTTAGCAGAATGATTCAGGTAAGAAACAAGTTGAGTGTGAGAGTGGATAATAAGCATTTGGGTTTGGGCAATATTTGGAGGCAGTACCAACTTGCTTTATTCACAGAGGAAAATCTTCACAGCAAAAGAGAGCACTCAGAGACAATCCTTGATTCTATTTCCATAAGACAAAGTAGGGGGTGCATTGTTTATATAGCTGAAACTCTGAAAGAAGTTTGTGGGACTATATCAGCGTTCTTGGTTTGGGTTATGTTCTCTTCAGATGGCAGGTGAACGTTCCAGTGAAGTTCTCAAAGAAGCAATCAGATGTGTTATTATTGACCTCAGAAGACAGATTTGGGCTTAAAATTTTAAGACTATTTAGGCTACAGATAGTCTTTAAAAAGTGAGAATAAATAAACTATCTCTCAAAGTAGGTAGTGATAGAATAAGGGCTGTGGCTGAGGATGGAGGTCCAGGACCTATTAATGGTCTGTAGGTCAGAAGAGGAGGGAGAGAAACTAAAATTGAAGAATAGACAATAAGAAAAGATGCAAAACTTGGAATACAAAGATGGCTCAGTGGGTAAAATGCTTGCCATGTAAGCACAGACTTCTGAGTTCAGTACCCAGAGCACAAGTAAAGCATAAGACAAAACAAAAAAACAAAAATCAGGTATGGCGGTGTCTGCTTATCAACCCAGTACTCAGGAGGGAGAGACAGGGAGGTTCCTGGGCTCATGGACCAGCCAGCCTAGCTGAATCAGTGAGCCCCTGTCTGCTGAGAGATGTGCTTCCACAAACGAGATGGAGAGGGACTAAGGAGGACACCTGAGGTTGTCCTGTAGTCTCCAGAGAAACACACACACACACACACACACACACACACACACACACACACACACACACACACACACACACACACACACAATGTTTAACCAGATTGGTATTAGTGTTGAAAAATCCTGGAGAGTAGTGTCAAGAATACAGTGCTGATGTGCTCTGCCTTCGGATGTTAAGGAGTGGTTTGCAATGAAGGCTTTAGTATCTGTTGTCAGAAGATGGTTGTTGATAACCTTAATACGAGACAATCCCATGGAGCGATGGGGATAAAAGTCCAAATGGAATGACTAGCAATGAGGAAGGAATAAAGGTCTAAAATCTTGACTGTTGCTTCCAGGGGACTGGAGAAAGTGAGTGGTGGATGTGGGGCCTGGGGAATTCCTTTCAACATGGGTTCTAATGAGGCACATTTGAATACTGGTTAGAATGAAAGCGAAGAATCAGAGCACGTTCTTCTTCCGACAGAAGAAAAGAGAAAACATCGCAGAAGTAGAGTCCGAAGAAAACATGAGGTAATGGATCCCGAGTGCAAAACCAGCCTGATACAGAAGCAAGAGAAGCCCACAGACTTTCTACTCAGAGAAATCACCACACTGATGTGAACGCAAGCATGGTTTGTTTTGGAGATGGCGATGTGGATGCTGTGTAAATTTAAAAAATTTCTTACTGAGCAACAAATGTATATTTACCTTCCAGTAGAGGATGCTTAATGCAGACTTTACACCCTTGCTCAGTATTTTTCATTGTGAATAAATTGTTCTTTTCATTCATGTTTCTTGAAAGAGTCAATTCTAATGGAATCAGTGTTATGAAATACTTTCTTTAAATTATATTGTAATGCAGGACTAAGACAGATGCTCTGAGATCTGTTCTGAAATCTGAATACCTCTGTGGCTGGTTTAACAGGGATCTCTTGCTTCTGAGTTGTAAAGGGGATTCAGACTCTATATGAGGGGAAATGGAGAGGTGGAGACAGGTAAAAACATGGAGTGGTGGGCAGTGGCAAAAGCAGGCAGAGATTGTGAGGCCATATTATGAGGAAAATGTGTCTAAAATACTGGAAGAAATCCACACGCTCTGCACGCCAGGCCAGGCATCTCTTGGCTATGAAAAATGTGAATATGTTCCAGTAACTGGTCGCAACACATGCTCTGGGGCCGTAGCTGTTTTTCCTGTGGCTGTACCTGTGTGGTTTCATTGAAGACTTAACTTCAGCAGACAGCAGACGGTGTTGGAAACTCAAGGACAAGGCGCCAAGGGTTTCTTAGAAATGTATTTCATGGTACAGCATCAAGAGGCAACATTTATCTTGGATGTGCTTCCACGAGAGAATCGGGATGCTGTGGGGGTAATTTTGTTGTTTTCTCATATAACGTTAACGATCCTAAATTAATTATAAACCACCCAGTTCCACGGAAATACTTTAATGCTTCTCTTTCTCTTTTCAAAAGTGTAGGTGATTTGGCACTGAACAAACCTCGCTCTCGGCCTATCAAAGGATCTAGTGTGTGTTCGGTTAGTCACCCAAAAGCATACTTTTTTTCTGTTTCTTTCTTTTCTCTGTCCTAACTCTGCTAAAGAAATATTGCAAAAAGAACATGAACCGAGTTAAAAAAAAGCTACAAAATAAATGACTCTGAAAATACCTCTTGAGTATTTAGTGAATTGGGACAATATTTAAGAGGGAAGGAAAGAACTCTTACCTATCCGGTTCCCCTCACAAGAAAAAATTAAAATCTCCAAGTCCTGTCTACCGTGTTAAGGGTCTCCTGGCATATAATGGATGGAAGGCCTCCTGTCTCTCTGGTCATCTTCGTTCAAACCCAGTTAGGTCTCAAGGGCAGGGGTGGTCCTGAACCAGACCCTACTAAAACATTACCCCATCAGCTATCAGTTACTTGTACTAATGGGTACAAGAAAACATGGATAGTGGTACTGAGGTCAGAGCTAACTCTAGAATGAATCGTCCTTTAAAGAATCTATTTGGGGTTTGGTGGCTTTTACAGTAGGGTGGTAATGCGGGATTTTTTTTTTTCAGTTCTTCAAATGATCTAATGATTTGCATAATGGAGTTTAATGTAGAAAAATCACCTTTCTTTTTGTCCCTTCATTTTAGCTCTTTTATCATATTTCTATAAAAGGAATCTCTACAAAATTATGAGATTGTTTGCTCCAATCCACAGGTGTGAAGCAAAAGTGTCCTCATCAAACTATGATCCTTCACACTAATTTTCTTTAGGATCTCAGATATGTATTTGGCCTTTGGAAAATTTTCTGTTCTTTGGTATGACCTTGAATAAATAAATATCCTGTGTGTATCCACAAAGTATATAATTATCTGAACCAGTGAAAATGTTGACATGCATTTGAAAGCAAAATGCCCATGGATAATCTGTAACTCCAGTAATCTACCCCAGGTCATTAAGAATTCCTTCATCGTTCTTTATTAAAGGGAGGGTGGTGCATCTTGCACGCAAAAGCCTTCAAAGCAGCAGTCACGGTCACACTGAGGAAAGTCCAGAAAAGTGAAGGAAGAGATGGATTTGTTTCCACCTAAGGAAAGAAAAATAAGCAGGTGTATTTAGTCTAGAAAGCAGGGAGGCCGTGGGTCAGTAATTGATTATTACCTTGTAGACAGTATAAGTGAGTAGAAATGAAACTAATTTTCCTCAGTCTTGGATGAGTATTAGGTAAATCCTACCTTGTTGCTCTTGGGAAAAACTTCCTTAGAGAATGAAACTGTGAATGAGTTAACTGATAATCCCATAGTATCCAGTACTAGACACTGCAAATAATTATTAAGGGTTTGATCAAATTAATTATCTTGATATATATATATATATAAGACCACATAGGTGCCTACTTCAGACTTTTGTGTGTGTGTGTGTGTGTGTGTGTGTGTGTCTTTTTAAGACAGGGTCTCCCTGAAGCCCCAGCTGGCCTGGAACTCACTATATAGACCAGGCTGGCCTTGAACTCACAGAGATCCACTTGCCTCTGCCTCCCAAATGCTGGGAATAAAGGAGTGTGCTACCATACCCAGCTTGAGATATATATTAACTATAGGAATGCCCTTAAAACTTGACACTTTCTATGGAAAACAGAGTCCTAT
This sequence comes from Nannospalax galili, assembly GCF_000622305.1. Lineage (NCBI taxonomy): Eukaryota > Metazoa > Chordata > Mammalia > Rodentia > Spalacidae > Nannospalax > Nannospalax galili. The sequence continues at coordinate 1,453,695 of NW_008353604.1, read as the reverse complement.
TTAGCATCTATCTACAGTTTCACTTAATTAAACATTTTATTATTTTTTTAATTTTATGTGTATGAGTGTATTGCCTGCATGCAGGTAAGTGCACCCATGTTGTACAATGCCCACAGAGGAAAGAAGGGGCCATCAGATCCCCTGGAACTGGAGTTATGGACAGTTGTTAGCTGCCATGTGGGTGCTGGGATTCGAACCCAGGTCTTCTGCAAGAACAACCAGTGCTCTTAACCACTGAGCCATCTCTCCAGCCTCCAGTTTCACTTAATTAAAAGCATAATAATCAGCATTGATTGAATATTTAATTTGATATTCAACCCATTATAAATTTTATACTTTGGAATCTATAAATTAAAGAACAAAGATAAGGCCTGTGGGAAGCAGCAGTTCAGGGAGGCTCAGGAAGAAATGAAGGTAACCTCAAGGCTGGGATTGAAATCCAAGTCCATCAACCTCTAAGGCTAGACATTTCCCTTCAAATTTTATTCCAAGCACCTCATTCTTCCTCATTACTAGACTAATGAGGCCTGGCACTTTTTTATTCTGCAATGCTTCTTTCAAACAGGCTTTAATGTGAAGACTTGGTATTGGTTATATATGGTAAGAAATACAGTTTTGAAAGTATTTGTGTCTACTACTACGGCTCATCATCATTATTTTAATGCCCTATTTGACGAATCATAGTTCAATCTAAATGTAATTTTAAAAATTGGCAGTTTCCAGTTTATTTTAAAGGGGTGTCTCAACAGATTAGAGTTCATGATTCTTTGTCACAGTTACAAAGAAGTTCAACTAGACAGATGCGGTCACACAATTTTGTGTAATATGCAGTTTAGTAACACATTTTAAAAGTTCATGTGTGTGTGTGAATGAGTGCTTGCCTTGCATGTGTGTTTGTGCACTACATGTGTGCAATGCCCATGATGGAAGAAGAGGGCATCACACCCTCTGGAATCAGAGTTAAAGATGGTTGGGAGCCACCACATGGGTGCTGGGAATTGAATCCCCATCCTCTGGAAGAACAGCAAATGCTCTTAACTGCTGAGTCATCTCTCCAGCTCCCTAGTAACACTTACTTTCCTTTTAATAGTTTCTTGGCTTCAGTCCTCCCAAACCATTTTGTTATAGTGAATAAATTTAAAATCATAATTTATACAAATTTTCTTTTTCCTTATTTCCAATTTGGAGATGTTTATGGATTGTTCTGTTTGCTTCAAAGTTCACCCCTCTCTGCTGTCATGATTCTCCTACAGTGCCAATATCGCATCTGGAGTGATTGCGAGCGCTCTCTCGCACGCTCGCTTGCTTGTTTGCTCGCTTGCTGGTGAGTCCACTGGCATCTTGTTGGAAGGACAAAGGCCATTCAGCTTATTGGCAGTGACAACCCATGAGGTAAAAGAGCTAGCCAGAGTTGTGGAGGGGCTGTAACCAGGATGCTCGTTCTGGAGATCAGCCCTATGCAGTGAGGGTGGACACACATTATTTTCCAGATATTGGTGCTTTACAGGATTCACAGCTGAACTAGGGTGCATTAAGTACAAAATAGCATTAGCCTACTAACGAGAAGAACTTGTGAAGGGTTGTGAGGGTGACGTGGGCAGAGCAGCTATGGAAAGTAAACTAGGGCTAGTCATCAAATCTTACAAATCCATGTTTGATACCACAATCCCTACTCTAGATTCCATATATTTTTAAAATATTTTATTATTTTTATTTTTTGCATATGAGTGTATTGCCTGCATGTGTGTAAGTGTACCTGCGCAGTGCAATGCCCATGGAGGTCACTAGAGAGCATCAGATTCCCTGGAAACTGGAGTTACTGGAGTTGTTAGCTGCTGTGTGGGTGCTAGGAAGCAATCCTGGGTCCTCTACAAGAGCAGCCTGTGCTCTTAACCACTGAGCCAGCTCTCCAGCAATGTAGATTACATACTTTTAAAGAAATGATAGCAATAATGTATATGAAATGCTTAGAAAAGCTACAAATTACATCACCCAAAATTCTGAAACATCGGAAATATAGCTAACTAAAGTAATATCAAGAATAGAATTTCTACTATAGAAAAATGTTTTACCTATGGGAAAATGCTCACAATCGATAATTTATTTGAAAGATATTTTGAAACATATTACATCATTTGCTGCATCTTTAAGGAGTTAGAAAGCAAAGAAGAGTCTTAAGACTCGGGGGCATATGAATGTTAAAATAGTTGAAAATTAAAATAGAACTTAATAGTTTTGAAAATATCGTTTTCAAGAATTTTACCTAAGATTTTATTTAAATTGTTTCAGTACATTTTAATTAAAAAATAATTGATCAATTTTCTACTGGTAGTGACTGTAGGATTAAGCAACCCCCTTTGTAGAAATCAGTAGCAGATTTTGCAGCTGAAAAGAAGAAACAGGAATCAGGAAGGCTGGTCTTGTGATGTGGGAGCCCATAGGTATGTCCTCATTGATTTTGGAAACTGTGATGGTGAATTTTAATTATCAACTCAGTTGGCTTTAGAATCAACTAAGAGACAGACCTTGGGGGCACATCCAAGGAACTTTCTAGATTGGGTTAATTGAGATGGCAAAACTCACGCTAAATATGCATGGCGTGATTCTATGGGCTGGGGTCCTGGGGTGAATAAAAAAGCAAAAAAAGAGAAAACAGAGCTGAGCACCATCATCTGTCCCTCTCCTTCCAGCTACATCACACTCCCGCCGCCGTGAATTCATTGTCATGACACACTGTACTATCAAGTTGTGTGCCAGGAAATGTTCTTCCCTAATTTGCTCTTGTCAGGTGGTTTCCCACAGCAACAGAAGTGACTAGACAGCAGCATTCCACAACCTGGTCTTTGCAGAGTGATAAACCAGGTTTTCCTTACTTTGGCACCTTGGTGGCACTTATAACTGACTATTTTTTCAATACATTTTATGCACTCATGATTTCTTTGAGGGACTGTCCCGTGATCACATGCACTCTGCTTTAGGTCCCATTTCCCACCAGAATAGCCAAACAACATATCCAAAGTTTTGGCTGAAACCCCTGCATTGGAAAGGTCTAATGAGGAGTCTAATGAACGTAATAAATTCTGCCTATGAAAATATGTGGTTTCAGAGAGAGCTTTTCTTCACCTGAATGGTTTCCCATGTCTTATTAACAGAGTCCAGGCAGTGTTTTCTCAGTAATATTATTATCTCATTGATCTACTTTCATTTCTATTGCTGTGATAAAATACCCTGACCAAAAAGCAACCTTGGTGAGAAAGGGTTTATTTTACCTTACAGTTTCAGGTTACACATCCATTGCTGCAGGGAAGTCAGAGTAGAAACATAAAGCATCACATCCACAGTCAAGAACAGAAAGAAACACATGTGTTCTTGCTCTATGCTAGATTTCTCCTCTCTTAATTCTCCTCAGGACCTTCTGTCTGGGAAACAGCACCACACGCAATCAGCTGGACCTTTTAACAACCAAGACAGTCCTCCAAAGACATACCCACAGGCCAACCTGATCTAGAAAATTCCTCATGAAGACTCTCTTCCTGGGTGATTCTAGTTTGTGTCAAGTTGACAGTTAAAATGAACTGGTATACTTGTATCATCTAGTCTAGTGTGATAGAGTTCCAGAACTACACAGTAGTTCCATGTTGTCTACAGTTACCAGACTTCAAGGGTGGAAAACAAATGGTGGACTCAGGTGAAAAGTTTACCTTTAAAAAAAAAAACATTTTAAAACCATATACTCCTATTTTTTTAAAATGCTCTTGTTTTAATTCAAACAGAAAACACAACTTGTACTTTGGAGATAAAACCCAAGTAACCCTATCAAGTGCATTTACGTTAGGATAGTGAAAATTCATATATATGTATATTAACAATGCATACTAGACCTAAGGAGAGATAGCTAAGTCAGAGAAGTGCTTACCTTATAAGCACAGTGACCTGAGTTCAATCCCCAGAATTCATGTGTAAAATAACTGGGCATAATGGTGTGTATTTATAATCCTCACACTGGGGAAGTAGACACAGGAGAATCCCTGGCCATCGCTGGCCACCCACCTCGCCTACTTGGCAATTTCTGGCCAGTGAGAGACTGTCTCAAAAAAAGTGAAGAAGATACCTGGGGAATGACACCTGAAAATGTTCTCTGTACATACATGTACACATACACACACACACGCACACATTACACCGTCCTCATAATACACACATAAATCCACAGTGTAACTCAAGCAATAGAATTAATGCTGACTGGTATGTTTTTTTTGTATTTTCTTGTGAGATGGAGAAAGAAAGACCATGGGAGGGTTTAGTAAATATGATCAAGAAACAAACAGAGGGAGCTGCTTTCCCATGTTAGCAAGGCAGCAATTCTCCCTGAAGCAAGAGACTCCATTCTTCTTTGGCCATTATTTTAACTGGTAACTGCTTAGGTAACTATTTAGTTCTTTTTTTCCTGACTTCTTTCTTTTTTTAATCAAGCTTTTTAAATTTCACACAATATTTCCCACTCAAATCCAGAACCCCTCCCCCATCCGCGCCTCCCCCCACACCCCGACCAAACCCTATGCACTCTGACATACATGCAGAGTCGTATTCAAGTGTTTGTACCCAAATGTCTTTCAGTGTAATTGCATCCACTGGAGTCTAGTCAGCCCATCCAGTGGTCCTGTGGAAGTCATACTCTCCCTTACCCAGCAGCAATCAGTCTCAAATAGTTCTCAATCTAGTGCTGGCCCGCCACCTATTTCTCACCTGTCCTTTGGGCCCTTGTTTAATTGAGCTGACATGGGTCCTGTGCTCGATGACAACGTTGCCACAGGCTCACATGAGCAAGCCTCCGGTTGCTGGAAAGCCCCCACCTCCTTATGTTCATGAACCAGCCCTGGCTCTTACAATCTTTCTGCCTCCTCTTCAGCGATGGTCCCTGAGCCCTGGGTGGGTGAGGTTCCGTATAGGAGTCCCATCCTACACTCTACAGTCTCTTATTCTCCAAAACTTGGCTGGTTGAGGCCTTCTGTGTGCATCCCACCCTGATGTAAATGGAAGGCTCACTGGTGAGAGTTGAGGGGTGCATTGGCTCTCTCTCTACCCTGCCTGACCAGATGTGCAACTCTGTGGTAGTCTCCCTCTGTTGCAAAAAGAAGCTTCTTTGGCATGCCTGTCACTCTAAGGGAGGTCTTGTCTCTCTGGTACTGCATTCCCTGCCAAGCAGCTCCCAGGTGTACATATGCATTGATGTTCAGACACTCTATGTGCATTTCTCATAGGGTTTCTAGGCCATCGCTTTTCTCTCTAGTTTTCCTAGCCCCTTTAGATTCACTCATGCCCAATCTTGTTTCTCCCATCCAACTTCCCTCCTCCCTCCTTCCCTAGTCACAGTGCCCACACTATCTCCACCCTCCCCCAAATACCTCCCGACTCCCGCCATCTTTTCCCTCCTGGCTTCCCTCGCTCTCCCACAACATGGTCCCTGGTATGTCCATCCTTCTCCTCCCTGCCGATTACTCCCACGTTTCCCACCTCCCTCAGGTAACATCTGTTCCCTACTGTCCCCTGTCAGCTTTTTTCTGTTCCTTTACCTCCATGTATCCTTTCCCTTTCCCTGGCTCCTGGTGTTACATCAGAATTTGTATACTCACATATAAGGGATTGGTGCTGCAATCCACAAATTAGGGAAAACGTAGGTCACTTGTTTTTCTGCATCTGTGTTACTTCACTTAGCATAGCACTCTCTAGATCCATCCATTTACCTGCAAATTTCATAATTTCATTTTTTGTTACTGCTGAGTAGAACTCCATTGAGTAGATGTACCACATTTTCTTTAACCATTCGTCAGTTGAGGGACATTTGGGTTGTTTCCATCTCTTAGCTATTGTGAAGAGAGCAGCAACAAACATGGATGTACAGGTATCTCTGCAGTATGGTGAGTCCTTTGGGTATATGCCATGGAGTGCTATCACTGGATCCTATGGTAGCTTCATTTTTAGTTTTCTGAGGGCTCTCCACACTGCTTTCCATAGTGGTTGCCCGACTTTTCATTCCCACCAGCAGTGAATGAGCGTTCCTCTTTCTCCATATCCTCTCCAGCATTTGGAGTCTTTCATACTCTTGATCTTAGCAAGTGAGACTGGGGTAAAATGAAATCTTAAAGTAGTTTTTATCTGGATTTCTCTAATTACCAAGGATGTTGAACACTTCTTAAGGTGCTTCTTAGCCATTTCATTTCTTCACTTGCGAACGCTGTTTAGGTCTATCACCTGTCTTTTCATTGGGTCATTTATCTTCCTCTTTCTTTCTTTTTTGAGTTCTTTGTATATTCTGGATATTAGTCCTCTGTCGTATGTATAGCTGGTGATGATTTTTCTCCCACTCAGTGGGTTTCCTCTTCCCTTTCTTAGTTGTTTCCTGCCCTGTACAGAAACTTTGTAACTTAATGAGGTCCCATTTATTGATTATCGACCTTAGTGCCTGAGCAGCTGGTATCTAGTTTAGAAAGTCCTTTCCTATGCCTATATCTTGGAGGGTGCTGTCCATGTTTTCTTCTAGCAGTTTGTGAGTTTCAGGTTTTATACTGAAGTCTTTGATCCATTTGGAGTTGATTTTTGTGCAGGGTGAAAGGGTCATGTTTCATTTTTCTGCAGGTGGAGATCCAGTTTTGCCAGCACCACTTGTCAAAGATGCCCTCTTTCCTCTATTGTGTGTTCTTAGCACCTTTGTTGAATAACAGGTGACTGAAATTATATGAACTCATGATTGGGTCTTCTATTGTGTTCCATTGATGTCCATATCTTTTTTTGTGCCAGTACCACGCTGTTTTTATGACTATAACTCTGTAATATAATCCGAGATCTGGTATAGTGATCCCCCGCTCCCCAGCATTGTTCTTTTCGCACAAGATTGTTTTGGCTCTCTGGGGTCTTTTGTGATTCCAAATGAATTTTAGGATGATTTGGTCAAGGTCTGTGAAGAATGCCGCTGGTATTGTGATTGGGATTGCATTGAATCTATAAATTGCTTTTGGTAAGAGGGCCATTTTCACAATATTGATTCTACCAATCCACGAGCATGGTAGGCCTTTCCATCTCCTAGTGTCTTCCTCTATCTCTTTCTTTAGAGTTTTGAAATTTTCATTGTAGAGAGATTTAATGCCTTTGGTTAGATTTATTCCTATGTGTTTTTTAAGGCTATTGAGAATGGGAGGGTTTCCTCATGTGCTTTTTCTGATTGTTTGTTATTGGTATATAGAACGGCTACTGATTTTTGTAAGTTGATTTTGTATCCTGCCACCCTACTGAAAGTATTAATCAATTCTAATGGTTTTCTAATGGAATTTTTGGGATGTCATGTATAATATCATATTGTCTGCAAATAGGGATGATTTAACTTTTTCTTTTCCTATTCGTACTCCTTTAATTTTCTTCTCTTGTCTTATTGCGCTTGCAAGAGTTTCAAGCAGTATATTGAAAAGGAATGGAGATAGCGGACAGCTCTGTCTAGTTCCTGATTTTAATGGAAATCCTTCCAGATTTTATCCATTTAGGATGATGTTGGCTATGGATTTGTTTTGTATATAGCTTTAATTATGTTGAGGTATGTTTCCCTGAGACCAATTCCTTCTAGAACTTTTAACCTGAATGCATGTTAGATTTTGTCAAATGCCTTCTCTGCATCTATTCAGATGACCATTTGGTTTTTGTCTTTAAATCCATTTACATGTTTTATTACATTTCTTGACTTACATATGTTGAACAATCCCTGCATCTCTGGAATAAAACTGAATTGATCTTGGTAGATGATCTTTTTGATATGTGTCTGTACGTGGTTTTCAAGTATTTTGTTGAGTACATATGCATCTATGTCATTAAAGCATTATGTTCACTAAGGTAGGGTCTCTTACCTGAGCGTCTGGTATACTTGGTCTATAAGTGGTCTGTCAGGAGGTACAGCATTAATGTTGGTACTGGGGATCTGAACTCTGATCTTCATACTTATGGGGCAAATGTTTTACTTATTGATCCATCTCTTAGTCCTTATTAGTATATTTTTTCCTATATTCTGCCTTTTAGCAATGGGCTGAGTTAAGATAGGATAATATTTGACTGGTGTTATAGACATTAATATTCCTGAAACTAGACTTATCAAGGCTATCTTATCCATCCCAGTCTTTCTTATGATGGATGTTTGAGTACATATATCTATGTGAGTTTGTTGTTATTGCTTTGTACAGCCAAGACAGAATTCCTATTCCTTCCTTAACAAAAGTAGAAAATTATCTGACAGATGCCAAGTAATACTGGGCACACTGAGAGATCTACTTCCCCTTTTACACTTTCACTTCGAATTGGCAAAAATGCACGCACACAAATACTATAGGAACCTCACGCATCTAGAAATGAGATTCAGAAAAACACATACAGAGTTTGTCTTCAAGCTTTAGCTTTTGCACTAAGAAGAACAAATCAAATTAATCAAGCTGTTTAATGGGAGGAAATCCTGAAGCCCCTTCATCCTTGAGTTATGTCAGTAACTGAGATTAATATTCGATCTGAGTTCCAACAGTATTTTGCATCTAGAATTCAGAAAGTTAATAAATGAGCAACATGGTGACCTGACCATCGATTCTACCATAGCCTGCTGCTGTTTCTGCTTGCTTTCCTTCACTCTGCCAATTTTATAAGCAAGTATTAATGGATAGATCAAAATGAATGTACCAAATATTTAAAGGAATACTTAAAGGTAATTAAGCATCTTTCCTCCTCCTTTATTATCCTTGCCTATTCTTCCAAGAACTTACTTTAGGGTAATGGCTATAGATTAGAAATGTAATTTGGAATGATTTTAACTATGGTTACTCACTAGATTGCACCCAAGAGGTGGACAAATGAGATATTTATATAGTGTTTTGATACTTTTGTTCTCATATTTGAGGAACCAGAGAGAATACCACGATGGCGTACATACAAGTTGAGTATTTGTTGTGAAGCATCCACAATGCACTGTGAAAAGAAGACTGTTATGCATGATTAAATGTGCAAATAAAAGTTTGCCTCTATGGCTGTAGTAGTTTCCTTCTTCACTGGTCTCTCCGGCTCCAGTCTCTTTCTGTTTCCTGGCCGCCCCTGAGGCTACTGCCAGAATAAACTTCCCGGTTTAGTGGAACCCAAGTTGAGCCCAAACTGTGTCTGGGCATGTTGTTTACCAGGGTGGAGTGCTCCAACAAGAAAATGGTCACCAGGAGGGCTGCAGACGTTTGGTAGGGGGAAGTCATCTTCAGAGAACAAAACTTTAAAAGTCAAATTTGATCAAGTCATAAAATATGAGTTGTAGGAGGCTGGGGATGATTCTGAGTCCAGCTAGGAAGCAACATCTGATTCTTCTGGATTTCATGTCTTCATCCAGAGGGGTGCCATGAGTCTAAATCTGGAAAAACGATTTTACTACAGCACTGTATGGAACCAAAGTAGTACTTGTTTATATTCTGCAAACTGGAAGCACGAAAGGCTATAGGGGCCCTGCCCCCTTTTCTCTGCAGTCCATTGCCAACTTGTTTCATGTAGGCATGGAATACCTTGAAGAGAACAGCTTCAGGTTTGCTCTGAAGATATTCTATCAGAAGACAGAGACACTGTGCAGCAGACCTGGGTCGACATTCCCTGAGGCATTGGTTTAGGGTCTAGTGACACCTTTTGAACTCCTGGTGTTTTCCGGAAGACGTCGGGAAGCAGTCCTGGGTCCTTTCCTGCACAGTTGCATTTAATCTTCATTTTTCTGCATTTGCATTTTCCTCCATTATTAATTTGCTATAACTGACTGACTACATGGAAGGAATGATGCATATGTACCTTTCTGATCTCTAGATCTGTTTCTAAAAGAAATTTATTATGAAGTTTCTTCTCTAAGGAATAAGCTACCGTGGATGGTATTATTGGGAATTTTTGGTAGTAAGTAGAGCAAAGAAGTTGTTCATTGGCTGCGTATCTTATCCCGGCCCCTTCTTATGTTTCTTCTTTCTGTTTTCCTGTGTCTATGAAGCAAACAGCTCTCCTTCACCAAATGTTCCCATCACTGTCATGACAGCATGCCCAAGCTTATGTGGTCAAATTACTGTGGACTGAGTGCTTTGATACTGTGAGCCAAAAATATATCCTTCCTCCTTTTAAATTCTTCTGTCATGTTCTTGATCCACAGTGATGATAAAACTGACAGATATAAGATGGTACCACTTCCCTTAAAGATCTTTTTATGCTCCTTAACTGTCAAAAGCACATGACAAAGTTACCTATGACATCCATCCTCAGTCCTTCTTAAATAGAATTATGAAAGAATGCCAAGGGTTCAGTTAAGAAGTGATCTAGTCACAAACTTGGATATGTTGCATAATGAGGAAACGCTTCTGCAGAAAACTCATTTTCTATTATAGAACTTAGATCAGTGCGTGTGTGTGTGTGACATGTACATCAGTCACAGCATTCCTGTGCTAAGAATTTCAGTGTGAACATGACAAATGAACACAGTCACATATGACTTTGTTTTAGAAAGAGCTGCTGGGGAAGTCAAATCTCTTTTTATTTTTTGATGGCAGGAAGAGAATTCCTGGATTGAGTGGGGTTCAGTCTTCATCCCTGTATCTGCTCCAGATTACAAGATTCTCCAGTAAGACCAAACATGCTATACCGTTAGTTAGAAATGCACTTGGCTCCCCAAGTCTTTTGCATCCAATTTATGTCCAATTTGCAGACTTTCAACATCGCAACCTCACAGTTCATAAAATCAAACTCAGCCTGGGCTAAGTCTCCAGGTAATGGGTTTAGGATCACGGGAGGTGTTACCTGCAGTTCATGATGGGTAACTTTCTTGTTAACTAAAGTCCCTTTAGCTAAATGAGTTCCAGCTTTAAGTCTCCCCTCTCTCTTTTTTTTGGCAGAGTTTTTTGGGATGGGGGCGGGGTAGGCATAGAATTTTATTAGGCTGCGCATGGAGAGCTTTTCATTGCAAAGGCAACAGGGAAAAAAATTGGGATAAGCCAGTCTTTGTATAAACGGAAGGTGGTGAAAGGAAGGGCTGTGTATAAGGGCGAGGGGATCAACCCTCCGGCTCCACTTGGCTATGTGGGGACTCCAGGAGACGGCCTGGTGCTCAGAGCGGAGCCTGGCTATTTCCGTAGGTAGCTGTGGCTCTGCAGGGAAGGCCCAGCTAGAGAAACCGCAGAAGCAGGGGGGCTAGGAGGACTTGGTGGGGGCTCTTAGCATCTCTAGTCCAGTCTCTGTGTCCCTATTTTTATCAACGAACTGACTTTTCTGTGCTTTCCTAAAGGGAACCCTGATCATTAGTCTACTGTGGAAGGCAGCTCACCGAGGCTCTAGATGAGTTGTCTAAATCTGATAATCTACGCGTGTGCAGCATAGTCAGCGAGTGTGTTCTCACACACTAATGATGTGAGAATCTGTCCAGAGACCTCAAAGGAGAAACTCCTTCCAAATCAGTGGTTCTTCTACTGTCAGACTGAGAAGTTGGTTTAATTCGATGTCTGTTTTCAGAAACTTCTTTAGGGTCCCTCTCGGTTTAATTAATGCTATTTAATTGGTCCTCTGTCATTCCGCAAGCCAAGATCAGCTGCTTCTGTTTTTTGCTTCTTTTAAAAATTATTTTTTTTACAAAAATCACTTGACTGCAAGCATCTCATCTCTCACCTGTGTACACACATCTCTCACACTTGTTCCATAGGCTACTAGCTGTACATGCATGATCTTCCTACATTTTATCTTTCTAGGGACTTAGAGTTAGTTTAAATTTTGTGCTTGGACCGTCTGAAACTATTACCCTGTCTTTTTCTGATCATCCAGTGATTACCAATATCCTTTACCCAAATAGCTCAGACCATGATATTTGAGAGAGGAGAGACAGAGAGAGAAAGAGAGAGAGAGGGGGGGGGAATTTTTTGTGGCTAATCTACTATCCCTTATACAGCTACAACTTTCAATCATAGGACTTCCAGCAAAAGCGTCAAGAAAGTGGGTGTACTGTTGTTTTTTATTTCCTGTACTGAAAATTGAACCCAGAGCCTTCTGCATGGTAAGCAAGTGTTCTACCATTGATCTACAGCCCCTGTCCTCTTTTAAAGCACGGCTTTACTAAGTTGTCTACACAGGCCTTGGCCTTGCAATGCATTCCCTCAGCATCCCTGGTACCTGGGATTACAGGCCAGGTTCATTATTACTCTTTTGAACTATTTACTAGGAGTGTATAATCGTTATATTCATTTATCCCCAAATCATAGATTCTTCTATCATGTAGAGATTGGGGGTATTAGGTCAATATTAACATTTTCCACACTGCTTATTTCAAGATTAACAGATGATGGATTGACCATTATGGAATTATCATAGTACCTTATAAGAACACCACACACACACACACACACACACACACACACACACACACACACACACACACACCAGTGCATCATTTTATTTTTAAAAAATATTTTGTTCATTATTTCTATTTTATGTGTTTGAGTGTATTGCCTGCATATGTGTAAGCAGATCTGTGTTTTGCAGTATCTGTGGAAGTCTGAGAGGGTGTTAGGTCCCCCAGAACTGGAGTTATGGATGATTATTTGCCACCATGTGGTGCTGGGAATTGAACCCAGGTTCTCTGCAAGAGAAGTCAGAGCTCTTAACCACTGAGCTGTCTCTCCAGCCCCCATTTCATTTTTTAAAATAGGGAGATAGTCCCATGATGCTGTTCTTGTTTGTGTCATTTGATAAAGTTTAGTATAAGAAAAACAATTATTTTTCCAAGTTAAAGATCTGCATCAGCACGTTTAACTATCATACTCTATGGAAATACTTATCACTTGGGTTTAAGAAGGGACCTCCAAGAGGTACCCTACTGTGTCTTATAAATGTATAAAAACAGGTTCTGGCACTCCTGTCCAATTAATCATTTCAAATATATTCACCAGGGAATTCATTTAACAGCCACAGAATAACCTTGAGTTTGCCGGAACCTTTTCTGCCTGAGTTATTTCCCTCTTTCATCTGGTGTATAACTGAGGACACGTGTCATCTTTATATCTGGTTGCTCTCTTTGTTCCCCCTGTGTCCCCGAAGGCTCAGTGGCTGATAAAGGCAAGCCTGTTGGCTACCTGCCTGGGGGACTGGGGAAGAAACCAACAGCAGGCTATGCCCTGATTTCCATGTCCCAGTCTATGAGTTTGATGGAAACAGAAGGATTTATGAGAAAACTCAAGTTTTCTCTGAGTCATGAGCCCTTTGACAGCTAAAATGCTCCTTCAGAACTTGGACTCCAGACTTCTCCCTTCTGTTTTTGTGAGCCATTGGGAGGAGACACTCAGCCAAATGTGGTGTTCTCAACGGGAAAGGTGGTTAACCTGAACCCCAAACACCTCTCCCTGCCATCAGTCCCTGGGTATCTCGGGTTTGCCTTTAAACCAAGCATCACAGAACATCCACAAGATGAGGTCAGGAAATTACACAGTGGCAGTAATATCTTATTTTTAAAAATGATGGGGAACCTCTAGGTGTTAGGGTTTGGCAAAGGAACTTAGTTAGCAAAACATTTTAGTTTTAGAAATGTGGAATACAGCCTGTCTCAAGGGCATTTGTCTTTTAGTTCTGGTAATCATGCAAAATATGAGCTTAAAGGTTATTGCTTTTAGTTCATCTAAGCTCCATTTGTTCAGAATAATCTGAAGATAAATAATAGAAGCAAGCAGTAAGATTTTCGGTAGTTTGAGTTATTGTTATTGCCTTAACAAATAAGAACTACATAAGGTTAACAAGTGTTGGCTAAAAAGGAATATAGGAAGATCAATTACTTTAATAAAACCCAAGATTGGCCTTGGAGTAGATTTGAGGTTAGTTGTTAGCTTGCTAGGATAGTATGTTTAAACCTTCTAGAATTGATTTCTTTGTCTTTAAATGAAACAACAGTTACATCAACTAATAATTGTAAAAAGTTGCTGGCTTTTTTTTTTACATTTACTTATTTATTTATTTGCGTGTGTGTGTGTGTGCGCACGCGTGCATGTGTTTGTGTACATTTTTGCATGCCACGGTACTTACATGGAGGTCAGAGGACAACCTGTGGAAGTGGATGCTCACCTTCCACTATGGATTCTTGCATCCCAAGGATTGAATTTAGGTCTTCAGGCTTTGTGGCAAGTACCTTTATCCACGGAACCGTCTTGTCAGAAGACATTGAGACAGCATCTATAAACATATGACATACTACTGTCCATGGAAAAGAAAATAAGCAATTAAATCTGCTTGGTTGAAAAGGAAAGTTAAAACTATCTCACTCCAATTGTATATGCAATAATTCTTAAAAACAAGAAAAGTTTTAGGAAATAAATGCCAGGACAAACAAGAATATAGAATTTTAATGTGGAACATGAATTTTCTTTCCATTATTAAACCATATGCCATGATTCTAGATTAATAAACTTAATATTATAAAGATGTCAGCACAAAAATAATTCAGTGGCCCATGTCTATTAATTATTCACCATTATATAATAAGTTAAATGATTTATTATTTAGTTTTGTTTTTATGAGTTTGAGTGTTTTGCCTGCTTGTAGGTAAGTGCACCCTTTTCTTGCAATGCCTGTGGAGGCCAGAAGAGGGCACTGGATTCCTTGGAACTGGACTTATGGGTAGATATTAGCTGCCATGTTGGTGCTGGGAACTGAACTCAGGTCCTCTGTAAGAGCAGCCAGTGCTCTTAACTGCTGAGCCATCTTTCCAGCCCCCATTGTACACTGGTTTTAATGTGTTCATGTACACATGTTTATACCACTCTATGTTCAATTAGGGAATATAAATTATTTTGCTCATTTAATAAAAGAGGACATTGAGGGACTGAAAGAATTAAAGCAAAGGCCAGCATGATGGGTCAGCAGGTAAAAGCACTTGTGTAAACCTGACGAGCTGAGCTCTACTCCTGGATCCAAAACTGGAAAGACAAAACAGACTGAAAGTAGTCCTCTGGCCTCCACACATACAAGCTGGACCACATGCACCCACACTTGCACATGTATGCTTCATACACACAGTAATGATAATAAATAGTGATAATAATAAAACTTTTTAAAAAGAAAAAAATGAAGCAACATGTATTTTAAGATCAAGGGTTATATTACTCGGTTAGAATTTAGAGCTATAGACATATTGCCACAATTTAAATAGTTTTCTTACTCAATATCAGTTATTTTGTTTTCTCTTTTAAATTTAGTCACTGAAGAGATTTATTCTCTTGACAGTCAGAGAAGAGGTCAGCTAGCAGTGGAGAGGGCATGCACAGAAGTGAAATCAGAAAAGTGGGTGATGGAGCAAATCCCTTGCTTCCTTGTAAGACCCGCGTGGAGCCATGTGTCTGCCAGTGTCTTCTGATTGAATTTATAAGTATATGTGATTATTTCACCATTGCATGCAGTGTATATGTCCACAAGTTAGTTTTATTAGAATTTCATAGCTAGCGCAGGGAAATTGATAACCAACCGGACTAAGCATGCCATCCTTGAACTGGTTTCTAAAATGTCTGCAACCAACTTTTACTTTTTCAGTATTTATTTGTTTTTATTTATGCATATGAGTGTTTCCTTGCATGTATGTAACCATGTGCATACTTGGTACCTAGAGAGATCAAAAGAGAGTATGATATCCCCTGAAACTGATGTTACAGATGGGTTTTAGCCACCATGTGGGTGTTACGAACAGAAACTATGTTGTCTGCAAGAGCAAGTGCTTGTAACCACTCATTCATCTCTGCTGTTGCTGGCTTTAACTTTTTAAATATAGATTCAAATATTTTCTTTAAAATTTCTTCTCCGTTATAATCTAATGGGGAGCATGAAAATAAAAACATGACTCTAATCTTAAATTATCCCAAAAATACTTTAAATTGTAGGCCAACGTTCAAACACAATTTAAAGATGTTATTTTAGCGTGTGTGTGAGGTGTGCACACACAAGGGCAGAGGACAACTCTGGGGAGTCAGGTCTCTTTTCGTACCTTGTCGAGGTAGAGTCCTGTCTATTTCTGCTGCTTTGCAGTCCAGACTAGCTGGTGTTCATGTTTCTGATTGTTTCTTCTCTCTGTCTTCCATCTCCCTGCGGGTGTGCTGGGATTATAGATGCAAGCCTTTGTGTCTGCCTTCTATGCATGGGTTCTGGGGTTGGAACTCAGTCCACCAGGCTTGTGCAACAAGCTCCTTTCCTTCCTGAGCCATGTTTCCATCAACCCAGATTATTTTAAATGGTATACCTTTTAAAAGCAATTCTGTACAAAGGAGAAATTAGAAATTGACTGTAAATTGACCCTAATGAATGTCCCAATCACGGTACATGTGGATCCTTTTTTTTTTTTTCCCCTGTTTTAATGTTTTCTGTATTTTCCTATTTTTGTAACCACATTTATTTCTGAAACAAATTTCACTGGAAGCTTGCTTATGTTTACTTGCTGCACTGGCGGTGTTGCGCACAAGACCCAATAAGACAAGGGCCCAGGCTGGAGCAAGGAAAATGGGCAGCAGGCTGGCCCTGGCTTGGGGACTGTTGGAGACTGAGTACTGCTGGACGAGGGAGAGTAGACTTCCCTAGGACCTCTGGATAGGCTGACTAGATGCCATCTGATGGACTTGCACTGAAGGACCTCTCAGTACAAATGCTTGATCAGATAGGACCTAGCACATATGGCTGAATGCATGGGACCCGATAGGGGAGGCAGGTATGGAGGCACGGATAGGGGAGGAGTCTAAATTTTATTAAGAACTGTTGTATGAAATGTACAAAAGCTCAATAAAAATGTTTTTTTTTTAATAACATGACAAGTGTTTCTAGTTGTACGTTCACGAATTACTTTTAATCTACTTTGGGGGTGATCAAAGACTATGGCATAAATACCAAACCAACTAAAAATATACGGTGAAGATGAAATTGGCCACATATTGATTATCTTGTATAGAATATTTCTGAAGAAAATTGTTTTGAAAGCATTTTTCAAGATCTGGACATTATGAAAACCTGATTTTAGAGACAATTTATGCTTTCTCCATAGACGGT
Source organism: Nannospalax galili (assembly GCF_000622305.1). Classification (NCBI taxonomy): domain Eukaryota; kingdom Metazoa; phylum Chordata; class Mammalia; order Rodentia; family Spalacidae; genus Nannospalax; species Nannospalax galili. The sequence goes on along the minus strand of NW_008353604.1, from coordinate 1,436,616 downwards.
GGAGGAGAAACTTCTTAAGAAATAACAATAACAATTAACTCTGCCTTGTTGGTCTTTTCCTTCCAACTTGTTGTATTTTGTTTTTATTTTATACTACGAGTCTTGAATGCACAATACCGTCATACTTTCCAGGGGGCTTCAAAGGAAGACGTTACAACAAACCTTGTAAACTTGTTCTCCGGTTTCTGTTTTATGTAATCTCATTTCAGTAGACCAATCAAATGTGACGACAGTAACCACCACTTAATCTTGGCTAAATATTGAAAGAAAAACAACAATGGCTTAGAAACAAATTTGAAAGTGTTTATCTCTATCTCTGTATCAGATTCTATGAAGCCACTGCACCCCTTGTTGCTAGGATACAAAAAAAGAGGAATGAGAGGGCTGGGAAGGTGGTGCAGGGGCTGAAGTTCTTGCCATTTAAGCATAAGGACGTGAGTTCAGATTGCCAGCTCCCATGTAAAAGCGGGGCAGGGTGACATGAGTCTGTCATCCCTGTACTGGGGGCGGAGGGGAAGGAGACAGGCTCATTGATAGGAATATTTGAACGATTAACTTTTAGTTATTCTCACCTCTCTGGTGCTGTAGTTAAGTAGAGTTACGGAATAAAATGAAATTTTCTTTTGTGATCATCACTGAATTCATATTACTAGAACCTGTTTTTCCATGTAAATTTATTATGTGCCCAATTCACTAGCTATGTGCATTACTCCATAAATGTATTTAATTATGAAAACAATCTGTGCAAAATAGAAGCATGCTGCAAAAGTTGATAATCAAAGCACTGATGTTACAAACTGTGTATAAACTACAATAAATATCTGTTTTCTTTTCACCTATTTGTCAGTCAACAATTAATCACATACTTGTCCCTTTAAGATGGTCAGGCACAGAGAACATATGCCTAGGAGGTGCCCTAAGTACTAGATGATACATCTGCAGTCAAGTCTCTGCAACTAAGGTTCATGGAACATAGCAGAATAAGGAGTAGAGCAATGCTAATGTACCCCTCAACTCTCACCCATGGGGCTTCCATGTACATCAGGGTTGGATGCACACAGAAGGCCTCAACTGGCCAAGTTTTGGAGAATAAGAGACTGTAGAGTGCAGGATGGGACTCCCATATGGAACCTCACCCACCCAGGGCTCAGGGACCATTGCGGAAGAGGAGGCAGAAAGATTGTAAGAGCCAGAGCTGGTCGTGAACACAGGGAGGGGGAGGACTCCTGGCCACTGGTGGCTTGCTCATGTGGGCCTGTGGCAACGGTGCCATTGAGCGCAAGACCTATGTCAGCTCAATTTAACAAGGGCCTATAGGGGAGGTGAGAAATAGGTGGAGGGGTCAGCACTAGATTGAGAACTGTTTGAGACTGATTGCTACTGGGTGAGGACAAAGTAGGGTTACAATGGAACTTTCTCAACTGGACTCCAGTAATGCATGTATTAAGACCAAAAAACAGGAACACATGAAACTAAAAACCCGCACAGCCAAGGATGCCGTCATTCCCATAAAGAGACAGTGTGGAGAATGAGAAAAACATCTTTACGAGCCGTACAGCTGACAGAGAGTAATGGTTAGTATCTAGAATATACAAGAAGTCAAAAAATAATCATTAAGAAAAGAAACAGCTCCATTAAAAATGGAGACCAGGGGCTGGAGAGAATGCTTAGTGGTTAAGAACACTGGTTGCTCTTGCAGAGAGGACCCTGGTTCAATTCCAGGCATCCATGTGGTGGTTCACAACCATCTGTAACTCCATTTCCAGGGAATACCTCCTCTTCGGACCCTCACAGGCATTGCACAACATGGGTGCACTTACGCACATGCAGGCAATACACTCATACACATGAAATAAAAATAATAAATAAACTGGAGCTACAGGGAGACCCTGTCTCAAAAAGACCAAAATAAATAAATAAATGAATGAATGAATGAATGAATGAATGAATGAATGAACAAGTAAATAAATAAGTAAATACTTGAGAATTCAAGGGCACATTTAGGACTAGTGTCCTCTGGGACACAGCTGCACCTAGCTAAAGCATCAGTTCACACTTAGGTCTCAGCTTCTTGGTTCTTAAGCCCCTTGTACATCTAGCTTGCAAAGCTGGATTCCCCGCCTCCCTGACTTCTAACACAACCAGAGGTGAAGCCTCCTAACAGTCAGTCTCAGAACTGGCCCAGGGCCATTGCTGATGCCTATTTTTGCTTAATGTGACACACAGAGCTAGGTCTAATGACAGGGCAACCACATCATAAGAGGAGTTGTGCTTCACTGAAGCCCTCAGTATATCATACAAAACTTGGAGACACATGTTTATAGCAGTTTGTTCCCCACAGCTCCAAACTGTAAGCACTGAGAGGCCCTGCAATGAACAAACGGTTAAACTGCATTACATCTGCACTACTGCATGCTAAATTGCATTACATTTGCACTACTGCATGCTGACCAACAATGACATGAAAGAATTACAGACATTTAGATTGAATTCCAGAAAATAACAATGAATTGAAAAAAGTTCAGTCTCATAGTAAAGCATGTGTTTCATGATTTCATTTGTACACTGTGAAATAATATTTCATACCTATGAATAAAGACAGAATAGTTGACTGGGTTTAGTGGAACATGCCTAAATCACAACACTTTGAAGGCAGAGGCAGGTGGATTTCTATGGATTCAAGGCCAGCCTGGTCTCCAGAGAGTTCCAGGCCAGCGAGCACTACATGTTGAGGGGAGATGTGGCTGGAAAGCACGACAAGGTGGGATTCTTATAGTGAGGGCATAGCTGAATATCTTGGCTATGGTGGTGATTGTAGAAGGTTCAGATTCACCGAAACTGCAAATCCACATGCATACACAGATACACACACGCCCACACACAGACACAAACACACACGCACACACACACACATTCACACATACACACACATTCTGATACCAGACACATACACGCATGCACACACACAGACATATGCACACACACACGTTCACACATAAACACACATTCTGATACCAGACACACACATGTATGCACACATACAAACACACACGCACACACAGGCACATGCATACAGACACACACTCAGACACCAGACACACACTCAGACACCAGACACACATACATGCACACACACGCACACACATGCATGCACACACACATACGTACACACATCGACACAAGTATGAATTAGTTGTGTGGATCATACCAATCTCAATTTCAGAGTAATAAACTATATTGTAATTATGCATTGTGTAGACACTGGGTGAGACTAGGAACTGCATGTTAAATCTCTGTATACATTTCTTTGTGAGTTCCTATGAATATTTAAAAAATTAAAATCAGGTGGCTGGAGAAATGGCTCAGTGGTTAAGAACACTGGCTGTGCTTGCAGAAGACCCAGGTTCGAATCCCAGCGCCCACATGACAGCTAACCACTGTCCGTGACTCCAATTCCAGAAGATCTGATGCCCTCTTCTGACCTCCACCAGCATTGCACAATAGGGGTGCGCTTACATACATGCAGGCAATACACTCATACACATAAAATAAAAATAACAAATAAAATATCTTTAAAAACCTTAAAATCAGCTAGGGATGTAGACAAATAGTAAAACACTTGTCTGGCATGCTCCAGTCACTGGGCTCCATTTTTAATATCATGAAAAAGTCAAATTAAAATCAAGGAGATGATGGAAAAGAACGAGGAAGGAGAAAAAAGAGGTGCCCCCACCCCTAGATCTGAAAGGATCCGGCTCTTCAGAGGTTCTCCCTTCAACCCTGGGTGTATATTTTGGAATGAAGCCAGGGAATGGTGTCACTAGCAGTGGGCTGTGTCTCCCTATATAAATTAACTTAATTAAGCCAATGTCCCACAGGCATGCCCAGAGGCCAACCCAATGTAGAAATCTCTCACTGAGATTCTCCTTCCAAGACATTCTAGACTGTGTCAAGTTGACAGTTAAAGCTGTTTGTCATACTGTGTAATCTTATATCCTTGACCAACCAATTATTGGTACAGTGGAAAAGATGGGTTTATAAATTTCAGTGTATCTTTGCTCAAATAATAATCTAGATGACTGCCTATGTCATAAGAGATGTATGTTCTACAAAGCAATGTCTGTTAAGGTTATCTCATCTTATTCTTATTTTGTTAATGCTCATACTAAATTCTAGGGTAAGCATCAAACTTTGGAAAGCATAGCAATACTGTATACTTCAATGATCTGGAAAGCAATCATTCCACAAAGAGAAAGTGATTTGGAAACAGCCATCAAAATGACATATTCCCACTTTAGACCTTAACGTCCCATGGTTTCTTCAGTGGCAAGCGCCAACTCAAATTCAAAATAGATTTTTATGAAATGGTTAAATGTTCAGAGGTAATATACTGATGACACTATGTCAAAAAAGTCCTGGGTACATACACAGGTCTAGCTCACTTTCTTTGCATGGAAATAAATCACATTTTGTCAGTAAAGAGGAGGCTAAAAGTCAATTAATTGATCAATGGTTGTCTTCAGCACTGACATGGGATCCTACACAGGGGTATCCAGTTAACTAGGATGCCCCACACCAACTCATAAATTGAAAACAACCTAAAATAATGGCTGTTTCAAATTAGGTGAAAGAATAGCATTTAAGGAAAGGTTAGCAAGACAGTAAAGATGATCAGTTCCATATAAGAGGAAAGTGATCCTTCAAAAGATCTGGTTAAGCATGACTCAATTTCAATGTGTCAGGTTAGACACTGGTCTGGTAAAACCCAAAGACTTCATAAATTGCTTAAGATGATTAAGATACAAGTGATCTACTTAAATATTACTCTGGAGTCAGGTAACTTATCTATTCACTGTATTTTCTGGGATATGATATGGGATTAGTTCTTCTTTAAATAAACAAACTGATGAAAATTTAATTAGCCGACATCTCACAATAAATTTGGATTCGCTGAACTCTTTGCTTTCTGCTTAAGTCCTTATAATTAATTCTGGATTTATGTCATTTTCTGGTCAATGTTACAGTCACGTTACTAACTATGTAACTAATTTGAAAGCTGCAGGAGCACAGGGGAGCCAAGGAAACAGGGGCAGACCCTGAAGTTCTAATCGAATTCATCTTTTCTGAACTTTTATTTTCCCATGCTCTGGCACGTTCCTTCAGTCAAGTAATCAAATATTATTGTGTTCATTTTATACTCAACAGTACGTCACATTATAGATTTCATTGGGACAGATGGGAGCCACATAATTTTAGACAATATGTAACCTAGTGATGATTTGTTTGTCATTTTTCTCTTGGTTTCAGCTTAAACTATTTTGTTATAATTAATGTATATAAAATATCTCCATGTAGTTCAGTTACCTTCATTTGAATTGTTATTTTTTAACAGATATTGGTTGATCTCCATGAAAATATTTATTTCAGGGTTATGTATAGAAGGGGCTACCAAAACACCTCCAAGAATTTTTTAAGAATACTTTTCAATTTCTCATCGCCCAAGTTACAGGAAATTCAAAGAAGTTGGTATTAAGATGGTAGTCTCTGTCTCTCTGTCTCTCTCTGTCTCTCTGCCTCTGTCTATATCTGTCTGTCTGTTTCTTTTGTGTGTCTCTCTGATTTCCTCTCTCTCTCTATTACTGAGCTACATCCCCAGTCCAGGAGATAATATTCTCTATCAATACCTTTACACATGTAGAATATTCACCATCTTTTAAAATGTTCATATGTACAATCATGTCTGAAGTGTTGTCTTTCATGGTAAATAAAACAAAACAAAATTAAGTCGTTCATAAATATGTAACTTGCCCTCTTGTTTCCTATTGTAGATTGTTATTTACAAGGTTTCTTTCAGAATTTGACATTAATCACTCCTTTCATTACATCATAGAAATAAACTATTTATACTTCAAGAGCATGTGATGTGTATACAAACCCCCCAAACTGAATCTTGGCATCACATGTGTTCTCTAAGAACATTAAGACACTCACTCTGACATCAAAGACTTCCATCATTTGGCCAGACCCAACTTGATGTGGAGAGACATTTTTCACAGCCAAGTATCTTGAATCACACTGCCTCACAACAAACTTCTATTGCTTCCTTGCTTGTCTGAATTATTCTCCTCATCATTCCTTCATTAACCAAAATACTTCTGTGTTGAGTATTTACAAAAATACTGTTTTATCTTTCTTTATTTTTCTCCAGCGTTTTACATTCAAATTTCTTTTTTGATATTGCTTTCTGAAGAAAAGCCTTATTAATAATACCCTCTGGTTGTATGTGATTACTACTCTTTGCTGTATAGATTGAGTTTTATCTACTAAAAGTTTTATCTACTAACATTTCTTTGGAGACAAGAGCCATGTCTCATGTTGCTAAATGCATTGTTCCCATGGCTAGCACTGGGCCTCAATGACTAACAAACATGTACCGTCTGGTTAGTGATATGGCTCAGTGGTAGAGTGCTTGCCTTGCATATACAAGGACATGGGTTAGTTCCCTAGAACAGCCAAAATATAAGCACCAAAAACCCAAAAAACAAAGTCAGTCATTCAAGAAGGAGATGCAGGCAGATCTCTGTGTGATCTAGCCCTCCTTGGTTTACATTGCAAGTTCCAGGCCAGCTGTGGCTACAGAAAGACTTATCTCAAATGAAACAAAGCAAAGCAAAACAAAGCAAAACAAAAACCCCACCTTTTACGTACATGTACTACTGAGTTTTTGCGACCACCCTGCCTTCCTTTTCTTATATCATCCCTCCCTTTCAGCACCAAAACCAGGCATCTTTCAAAACAAATATAATGCAGTGTGATAGAATCTCTTAATTAAAGACAAAAGACACCCAGATAGCAACACTTGTGGATGTTTCTTAATCCTTTCAAAATGACAAACACAAATAATTTGCTTCAGAATCCTGGGACAGGATGGCATCAGTAGCAAGATGTGTCATTATCCAACTTCATCTACTTTAGTTACCAAACTTCCCCTTTTTTTGCAATAACTCCTTGTTAGAGGACATGTCTCTGAGTCAAAATAAAATGGCTCTGAAGGACATCAGTGCCAGGGTCAGATCTTGTAGCTTTGCGGTTTGCTAGATGCACCACTCTGAGTGTCAGCCTTGCATAGCGACTCTCTTTCTATATATTAAATGCAGATAGCAATGCCGCCCACAGGGGTAGGGGTGACTCTGACTGGGGTAAGACGTGGGTCTTTCCCCTCCATGGGATACTGATGCAAAACTACCTTGACCTAGTGCTTGGGATCCTTCCCAAGGATCTGTGCCAGTCAGATCCTAAACCACAGAGAACTGCAGTAATGACTTTTACAATATGCACATGGTATGCACAGATGACTTTTATTCATCCTTACAACCAAAAAATTAATCTTATCTTACCTTGTGTATAATGTAACCAATCTCGTAAGACTTTGAGCTTCTCTTGTAATTAAAGAACATAGTTTCAATTTCTCAGGACCATTTCTTGCCCTTGACCCCTCAAACAATGCATGCATGTATGTGTGGATGCTGTGCTTATTCAAGAGTGTACAACATACAGTGCAGCATATTCCTTAGAAGATATGAAGATTATCCCATTTGTGATAGAAAAAACAGATGAGATTAAATGGTGAGATCTGTTTATGGTTGTGTGAATAAAGTCTTCCAGACATCAAAAAGGGCAAAATTCTTCTCTGATAAGACAAGGGTCCAACACTTGCTTCCCCATTTCATGCTAAATATACTCTCAATAGAAGGAAGAGCTAGCCCTTGCTTGAGAACACAGTTTCCTAGAGAATCCTGAAGGAACAGATTCTTATCTGTTCCCGTCTATTCTTGGCTTAAAATGGATGCTGAGACTCAGGCTGTTTTCATACAGGCATCCTAAAAGCCATAGTCACTTAATCAGGGGAACTCCTGTTGGGTGTATTGTTGATGGTGACACTGAGACCAGTTGATTCACTGCAGTTTGGTCAGAAAGAGGGTTGCATTTATGGGTTAAGGCAGAAGTAACTTTCTTCTGGCTAGCATGTCCCTGATGTACTTTGTTAACATCAAAGTTGGGGCCATTTGTAAAGCAAAGTTCTAGTTGTAAAGCTCCATGGACCTCTCTGACAGTTTGTCTATTTTACTTGGCTTGGAAACAATACAGGAAAAAAAAGAAAGGTAGGATTGCACCGAGTCATTCTTGATGGTTACCACTCAAGAGGTCTACAGTCATGTCTTGATGAATTCACATGTACCTGGGAAGAGATAGGTCCATTGTGAACAACAACATCCTTGCAACACAGTCCCGCTATCCGTGGGGCAAGTTTTCCATCCCTTTTCACATAACTAACTGAATTTTCACTTTTCTTCCATGTCCTGTGATAGAAACAAATAGCTGTATTCATTTCGTTTATTTGTTTTTTTTAGATCTCTAAGTCTTCAGTCAGGTCTTCCATCCTTAAGCAGGGTATCTCCTCCCTCTGATGGGAAACTCCATCGCATCTCAGGCTGAGGCTGAGTTTTAGAGTTGGAGATTTTTTTGTGTGTATGGTTTACTTCACAGTATAATATCTAAGCCTAAAAGAAATTATAAGTGCTTCCAAGGTGAGCACCAGGATCTTATTTCTTGTTTTTCATCTTTTTAGATTTAGTATTTCAGTGCACATGGATAAGAAAAGTAGTTTTTGTTCATTATTTATTCTTACCACATCTTATTTTTCATGTGTTTTAAGGGTATGGGGACGTAGCTGAGTATGTAAGAACATTTGCTGATCAAGCATGACAACCTGGGTTCTGATACCCAGGACCTAAATAAAAAGTCAGGAGTGGTCAGGTCTGTGCCTGTAACCCCAGTATTGTGAGAGATGGCCAGAGGAGGTTTTCTGGGGTTTGCTGACAGCCAGCCTAAAATGGTAAACCCTATATTCAGAGAGGGAGCCTGTCGTAAACAATAAGACATCGTCATAGAGCACGCCATCTAATGTTCCTTTGTGCCCTCTGCATGTATACCCACAGGTTCTCTCTCTCTCTCTCTCTCTCTCCCTCCCTCCCTCCCTCCCTCCCTCCCTCTTTTTCCCTCTCTCTCTCTCTCTCTCTCTCTCTCTCTCTCTCTCTCTCTCTCAAGGTTTGATCGTTCCTACCAAGCCAACATCTTTGAACTTACACTACAGTAAATTATTTTACAATGGTAGCTTTACCCCATATGGTTAATGTTGCCTTTAAGCCAGGCTCTTTGTTTATAACCTTGTCCCATTGCTCTGTGTTCAGAGACTATATGCTCTGCAGATGCTCCTCCGGAATAAATGACTGTCCTCTCCTGAACCTGCTTTTTAGTATGCATCTCATTTGGGAGGAACACTTTGCTATTTCCTTAAGCCAGTATTTCAATCTGCACGTTTGAGACATCAACTGACAGTTAACAGAAACACAGAACCTGATTATTTTAGGATACTGATGGGGAAAGTCATGGTCAAGGAGAGGTTCGTAGATCTAAGTCTTAAATAGGCATCTGTAACATTCCATTTCAAATCACATATGAATTAGAGGAGGAGGACAGTTTTTTAATAGAGGAACCAACTAGAGAATAGAACTGGGCAAGAGAATTAGAAAATGATAGTTCTCTCTTCTGAGACAGCATCTGGGAATTAAAGGAGGTTGATCTGCCTTATCGTTATTCAGGGCAACACAAAACTTCCAAAGTCCCAGGAATAGCAATGGTGCAAAGAGAACATCTATCCAACATGGGAGCTTAGAAAGGGATTTATTAAACAGCTTAACCTCGTTTGCACTGATAAATGAGTCTTTCTTTAAAAAAATTAAAAGGCTTTTTTTTTTTCCTTTTAAACCCTGTCCCTAAGTGAGCCACCTGCGGATACATGCCTTTGGGGATTTTTTTGCAGTGTCACTATGAGAAACCATCTGTGTAGGCTTCTTTCAAAATCTCCCAAGCTCTGTCCAGGTGTTGAGATTTAAGGATGTGCCCTTCCTGACATCAGCTGCACAGGATGGGCGCTCACCCTGACTGTCAGCACCTTGTGAACAAGAGAAGGCTCTCTTTGTGCCCTGCTCAAGGCACTGCAGTGTGGCTATCTCATTCTGTTTCAAATTAACATCAGTGGTAATTTCCGCTGGTTATTCTTTGTAAAAGGAACTCTATATCCTTCAACTGTTCTCTACTTGCAGAGCACCATGGGAGGCTGTTAAGATATGCAAATTGCGTTGTCTCAGTAAAGTCCCATGGGTAATCACTGCCCCTCCCCACTCTCCTCTTAACAAATCAAAAAGGAAATGTTAAGAGTTTGGCTCTTAATACTGGAGGGAAAAGAAACTGTGATTTCAGGTTTTCCCTACATCTCTTTTCTCAGTGACAGATCTTTTCAGTAAGGTCGAATGTTAGACTTTTAGAATATTGTGGGCGTACATAAAAGAACAATAAAATTACTATACACCAGGAAGCCGTTATACTATTTGTATATTTATCAGATCTTTTGCTAGCTGAAAACTTGGTTTTGTAGGGGGTGAATAAGTATCTTTTCCCCAACACTTTGCAATGTACCTGAGGTTCTTATGACAAAAGTCAGGCAAACAAAATAAAAGAAAAACAAATTTATTAGATGTAAGTTTTAAGCAACACAGAAACTTTCAGAAGGAAATGAAGAGCCAAAGAATCAGGTAAGTTTCTGTAATTTTTTTTCTCATGATCAGGTTTGAGGAAGACTGGTCAGTCATGGAGATGAGATGTGGAGGGGACTAAAAAGTGTGTATACTGTTAATAACCTGGGGTAGGGCTCTAAGGTCTTCAGGATCAGACCCTTCTGTGTTCCTGGAGCTTAGGCTATATGAGTTCTCTTTTCCTTCAGGTGTAGGGAGGGCACCTCTCTAAGAAGAAGAAGCAGAAAGAGAGAGTAAAGTTTTGCTTTTACTATTTTTCCAAATGGAAAGAAGCCTTATTTGGAGACTTCTGTATCTTGATATCCTCCAGTATTCTTTTTAAAGATTTATTTTTATATTTTAGTTAATGTTATGTGCACATGTCTATATGCGGGTATGTGGATGTGAATGCAGGTACCCAGAGAGGCCACAGAAGGACAATAGATCTCCTGGAGCTGAAGTTACAGGCATTTGTAAGCTGCCTAATATATATGTTAGGAATTAAGTTGGGGTCTTCTGTAAGAGCAGTACCTACTCCTAACCACCAAGCCATCACATAGTCCCCCACCAGTCTTAATGTATGTTTAAGCCATTGTGGTGAACAAGAAAATCATCTTTGTGCTTTATTTACTAAGAAGATAATAGGATTTAGATGGGTCCATGTTCAAATTTTTACTCACATCCTCTAATCTAAGTTACTTAAATGTTTCTAAACTTTCTGGGACTGGAGAGATTACTCAGAGGTTAAGAACAATGGTTGTTCTTGCAGAGGACAGAGGTTCAATTCCCAACACCCATATGGCAGCTAACAACTATTTGTAACTCCAGTTCCAGGGGAATCCTATACCTTCTTCTGATCTCCATTGGCATTGCTTGACATGGGTGCACTTATATACATACAGGCAATTCACTCACACACAAAAACCAAAAATAATAAATAAGATTTTTTTTTAAAGTTTCTAAACTTTAGTTTTCTTATCCTCCAAATAAACAATATAATGTACCTCACGGTCTTATTACTAGTCTAACCCAGGACAGCATTCATGTCCCATGACCCATCATTTTAGGAGTGCTTCAAGCAGTGGTTACTCAACTATTTTGAAAAATAGTTGATATATTTCACATCCTAAGCAGTATATTGATAGGTAAAAAAGTTGCCGGGGAATGAACAAATAGAGGAGGAAGTAGAGTTTATTAGCAAAGGAACACATGGGACAGATTCCCTTCTGGGCAGGGAAAATGTTTTCCCAGGTCATGAGCTGGGGTCTTTTTAAGGGGGAGTCTTCTGCTTCCTGCAGAAGGCGGGAAGATGTTTTTTTTTAAAGTTGGGGGGGGGGGAGTGGGAGAACAGGACTGTTAAAACCTGTTCTCTTTAGAGATCAAAAGGGAAGCCTGCTATGTTAGCCAAACAGTAGAGAAATGTCTGCTTCTCTTGACTTCAAAGACCAGGGTGCTTATCAACTCAATTCCTTTTTCTCAGGAGCTTGAAAAGTCCATGAGACCCTTTTGGTGAGGGGGGCAGGGCTATCTGAACCTCAACATACATGAGACTATTTGGTGACATATTTCTGTATCATGGACCTGATCAACTGCCTCTGAATTTATTCCATCACCTTGTCCTATATTACCAATTAATTAATAGTTGCTAGTATCTATATTATCACAGTGTTATATAAGTACTTGTGATTGACTTTCCTATAAAGGGATGCTTTTACTTAAATATTCCACAGTGAAACACACTTCATAGCATGACCGTGATTTTCCTCCATGAGTCCCATGACCTTCCCTAGTCTCCCTCTTCCTCTGGTCCATCTGACATAATTGACACACCCTCTCTTGCACTCTCATTTGACCATAGCATTTCCTCATTAGCCATTTTCATAAAATCCAAATTGTATAAGTGGTGGATAAGCAGTGGGTGTTAGTTCACAAGAACATTTCTTCTAAGAACCATCCTTCACCAACTGCTTCAGGAACTATTAACAGTTGCTATTAGGAAACATGGATACAAACTGTATTCTGAAATAAAGATTTGTGCTAACAGTATGTTTGTTGATTTTCTTTTTTAAAGTTTTTTATGTATTTATTTATGTTTGTGTGCGTGTGGAAGTGTGTATGTGTGTGTGTGTGTGTGTGTGGCATATGTGTGTGGTATATGCACACATGTGTGCATGTGGCTGTTCATGTCTGTGGAGACATACAGAAGCTCTGCAGAGGATGACATTAGGAATCTTGCTCTAGTACTCTTAGATGTTTTCCTTTGAGACAGGGTCTGTCACTGAGCCTGGAACCAGGCTGACAGCAAGCCTCAGTGATCCTCCTGTTTCCATCCCCCACAGTGTTAGGGCTACAGGCACCTGTGGCCATTCCTGGCTTATTAGGTGGGTTCTGGGGATTTGAGCTTAGGCCCTCACGTGTGTGTGCCATGTGCTGTTGCCCACTGAACTGTCTTCCCAGCCCTCACTTGCACACACAGTTCCTTTTCTCCTCTAAATTCAGAAATCTTGTTGTTTGGAGGTTTAGAACATTTGTATAACATGGGGAAGGCCCTCAGGTCCAGCTCCAGTTCTGTAAAAAAATGAAAAAGAAAATGAAGAAAATAAGGAGGGAATGAAGGGAGGAAGAGAGAGAGGAAAAAAGAGAAGGAGGAAGGGAGGGAAGAAGAAAGAACCCAAGGAAGGAAGGGAAAGAAGTACGTACAGAAGGCCTCAGTGTCCTACTCCCTAACTACCATCCATTCCTTTGGAAAAAGCCCTTTGACAACTTAATAACAAACTGTAATTACCGATCAAAAAATATATCAAACAAATTCCCATAAATCAGAGTGATTTTACAATACTAGCATCTAGAGTTTGCCAAGAACTTTACAATTGACTTACAACTTTACAGTTAATTTCTATAAATGTAGTTAGTCAAGTTTCCCAGGTTGTTAAATACTTTCTTTAAAAGTAAAGTATGTAGTATATGGAAGAGGAGCAGTGAGGATCACCGACCAGACAACGCCCTGGGATGGGGGGGTGGGACCAGGGAGAGCAAACAGCCCGCTGGGCTACCTCTTGGAGAGCAGAGAAACAGCAGCGAGCAGGGGAAGTCAGACATCTTTTATAGGCAGTTAGGTGGTTGGATAAATTTCCATGATGTAAGCCGGGCAGTTTAGCCCAGGATTGGCTGGGCACCCAGCGAGCAGAGGGACTTGCCTGGGTGTACGTTCGAACCTGCCATTTTAGAATGTTGGGAGCTGTGCTGCCATTTTAGGAGCCCGCCAGGAACCTAACATGCAGCCACTAACGGTGTTCACAGAATATGTCGCAGAGAGTCTCAGAGGTCTGGTGTAGAAGGAGACTGGATCAATAGATCTTAGCCCCATGGATTTCAGCTTTAGAGAGACCTGAAGACGTAGGGAGCAAAGATGCTATGGACTATGGATGATCCACCTATCCTAGACAGTGGTGTAGGTAAACATTGTCAAGATGAACTATACTTTATGCCATGAATATTATATAAAAAGTAAAATTTAGTACCTATAGTAAGCTTAACTGCAACACACTCCTGATGTTTGCCTTTGCCTCACGATAGCAAAGCTAAATATTTTGGGAAGAGATCATGTGACTCACAGAAAAGAACCTGTTTGTTCTCTGGGCCTGAACAGAAAAGATCAGCTCATTCTTCCTACAGACCAATGGATTATGTATATAATTATTCCAATCCTACTGGCAAAGTTCATTTCAATTTATACGTTTATTTTGATGACATCAGAAACTATTCATATTTTAGAGTCCAGGAGTTTAAATAATGTACAAAATTTCTGTGTAGAGTGCAATAGCAATTAGGGAAAATCAAAATGAGTCAATGACTTAAAAAATATACTCAAATAATCAAGTGCCTGATTATATATTAAAAAATGACCCCTGTCACACACATGGTTCTGCTTTTGTGGGTAATGTCTATAAACTAGAAGGTTAGAGGACAGTTAAAGGAAACATTTTTAAATGAAAATGATTTGTATGACAATTTGAATTGTTTTAACTCTGGTTCTATAACATTCAACAGAAGAGTCATAATTATTACTGTATTTAATGTTCTAAAACCACATCTGATTTAATCTGCCTCTAAGAATTCATGTTTACTCCTCTGTTTACCAAAATGATACTTCATAAATTAAAACAAATTTAATAAAACATGAAATTACACTACAACCTCATGAGTAAAACTGTTATTTTGTTAAAACGAAAAAGTAATGTTTATGAATAGTTACAAAATGTAAATTTAGCACTTGGAACATGGTGGTTGTGCTCAAATAATACATTTTAAGTTTCAGGTGATTTACTTGACTGATTCTATATGCAGAAAATCCATTTACATAAATATTAATTTTGTGGTACACAGTTTCCATTTCTAATGTTTTTAAATGGAAAAAAGAAAAACACCTAAATCTTTGCTATAACTCAAGCAAATGCAGACTGATATGGTTCCAGCAGATGTTTGCATTTGTGGAAATGAAATACAGAGATGTGCACGGAGATTGATAAAGATGTGGACATGTGTGCATATACTCAAGGCCAGGCATCTCCACAGATTTATGTGGGATGAATGTAAGCGTAAAGAATTATGCCTTATGGACTTGTTTTTCTGATTGAGATTTGCATTGTCAGTAATTTTGTGAATGGGTACCTGGGGACGGCTAGTTACTGGCTGGGCTGGTGGAGGAAACCATTCTTGTTATTCATCTACAGAGCATTTGTTTGCCTCTGTTTGCTTAGGGTAGTTTGAAGGAAACAGAGACAGGCCTCTAAGTCATTAGAAAGCCAAATATTTTTGCCAGTAATATTCAATATGAATAGTACTTTAGAGGACTCTGTAAGAAATTACTACTTCCCACTTATCCCATCAGTCCTCTTTATAATGTCACTGTTCAGGTAAGGGATGTGTTTCAGAAATCCAGTGTTCTAACAAGGAGAAAAATATGTTAAATTTATAATAAATTGTTGCCTAAATTCTCATTACCAGTAAATTGATGAAGCATATCAAACATTCTAGCCCAGGTTTTGACACATTGATTCATAGACTGATTGTGTGTGTGTGTGTGTGTGTGTGTGTGTGTGTGTGCGTTGTGTGTGTGTGTACCCGCACTCATAGTACACGTGTAGAGGTCAGAGGAAAAGTTTTGCAAGTCTGTTCTCCCCTTTCACCTGTATTCTGGGGATTGAACTCAGGTTGGTGGGCTAGCACAGCAAGTGGCTTTACCCACTTGGTCATCTTCCTGGCCCTTATTTTATGTTTTAAGTCTGATCATTAAGTTGTCAAATAGCCCACTAAAATATCGATTATGGTTCTCACCTAGCTTGTTAGACCAAAGAAAAAGCATGATAAGAAAATGTAAAATCTTCCTTCAGCACAGGCTTTGTAGAGAACAGAACTATAAAGGAAGAAGGACTTATAAGGGGAAAAGGTAACATGTTTACCTAACAGAACTTCCATGTGACAAGCTACACTTCAGAAATGAAGACCGAAGACCTAGGGAAGCTGCTTCTTTTACAGACAGTTGGGTAGATGTGTGATTGAGGACGTGGGGTAGGATCTAATCCTAACAAACTGGGGGAAATGTACAAAGCTTATTCATTCAGATTTTTCTTAGTGTCTCTGTGACACCTCTCTCCTCCAGTACAGGTAGGAACATAGGGTAAAAGGTGATGGAGGGTGATTTTTTTAATTTTATTTATTTTTATTATTTTATGTGTACGAGTGTATTGCCTGCATGTATGTGAGTGCACCTGTGTCGTGCAATGCCACGGAGGTCAGAAGAGGGCTTCAGATTCTCCTGCAACTGGAGTTAAGGACTGTTCGTAGCCACCTTGTGGGTGCTGGGAATTGAACCCGGGTCCCCTGCAAGAGCAGTCAGTGCTCTTAACCACTG
>NW_008353604.1:1369181-1419892 GCF_000622305.1 Nannospalax galili | reverse complement strand
AGTTGAATAATAACAACAATAGCAATAATAATAATAATAATAATAATAATAATAATAATAATAATATCAATACCCTTAAAGAGCGTTCCCCACAACTAGCTCAAACAGACACGACCACCAGTTGGAGTGCACGTGAGACATGCAGCTGATGCATGGATGGAATGTGAGTTTGAGAAAGCGCTTATGTTGCGTTCATCCTTCTAATTCAGAAGAGCATTCACAACAGTAAGATCCCGTGATCAGCAAGTGCTTTCTGTGTGGAGGCAAGTTGGGAAGCGTGCTCTTCTGTTAGCTCTCTGATACCTCCGCCAAAACCAAATGGGATACTTCCAAGCGTGGTCACGTGAACAGAACCCAGCTGTGAACCGAGACAAGGATCGTTCACATGAACGGTTGCTGTGCTGCAAACTGCTGTAGTGCTCAGCTCCCTGAACATGTAGATCTGTCTTCAGCATTGAATGAGACAAAGGAGCTCTCCATGCACTCCCCTGCCTATAGAAACAAAGCTCAGGTATGCAGTAGACTGACCTGACCAGCCCCAACCAGTATTTTATGTCCTTCTCCCCAGTTCTGTACTGTACAGTCATCGAATTATGCAATGACTAAAATGAATCATAGTTCATTAAATTTCTCTGATTATCTAACCTTTTAGATATTTATATTGTGAAGGGTCTACTTAATGTTTCTATTAACAGGAAAGGTTTTCAAGAAAGAGGCATCTCTTTAGCGCTATTCAGAAGACCTGGTCACCAAAAAATAGTTCATCACTGACCTATCTGCCATGGAAAACCAGGACATACTGTTAGATTTAGGGAATTTCAGAAGGGTTCTGAGGTCTTATTAAATTAGAAGAATTAGAGGCTAGGAAGACGGTAAACTGCTTGTCACATTGATCTGAGTTCTACCCCCCGTACCTACATAAAAAGTTGGGTGGGATGGCATACACATGTCAACCCCACATTGGAAAAGCGGATACAGAACAGGAGGATCCCCAAACTTGGTTGACTAGCCAGTCTAGCTGAATTGTGAGGTCTAGGTTTACTGAGTGACCTGCTAAAAAAAAGTGGAAAGAGATGAAGGAAGACACCTGATCTCTGTGAGACTCTGACACACCTAACTGCTTCTTTCTGCTTCTGTAATTTGCTTGGCTTAAAGATTTAACCCTTGCCATAACTCTAGGCGGGGATGAAGGGTCAAAATGCACTAACTCCATTTTGGCTGGCTGTTTCAGGCAAGCCCGGGAGAGCCCAGGCATGCTGTAAATCTTCAGTTACTACCCTCTCCCCCCCAAGCTATAAGTTAAGCAAGCCTGGACATGTAAAAGCCTTATAAGGTAAAAACAGAAACTTCTGGCCCCACAGATAGCACATTCCAATGCCCTAAAGACAGCCCCTACAAATAAGAATCCTCCCCACACTCAGGGCATAGGACCATCCAATCATTTTAAAGGATGCTTGGCACACACAGGCTTCTGTGAAACTTACACATAAAAGCGTACCCCACCCTAGTTCGGGGCTCTCAGTATGGATCCGCTGCATCGGCAAAATCTGAGGGTCCAAGCTTAAGCCCAAATAAAGGCTCTTTGCTTCTGCATACTGTCCGGACTCCTTGGTGGTCACTGGGGGGGTCTCAGATCGGGGTGCAACGATGTCATCTTCTGGTCTCTTTGTATGCACACATGTGATTCTTTTGTAAAATTGTAAACCCTTTCTCCTCCCTCCCTTTAATTTCCTTCCTGCCCTTTCTTCATATTTCCTTCCCTCCTGTCCTGTCTCTATTTCTTCCCTTTCTTCCTTTCACCTTTTTACTCTTCTTCATTCTTTCCTTCTGTATTTGGTATTTTCCTTCTTTTTCTTTCTTGCCTTCCTTCCTTCTTGATTCCTTTCTTCTTCCTTTTAATTCCATTCCCCCCTTCCTTCCCTCCTTCAGCAGAAGAAAGTCGCCATTATATATGTTAAAGTGCTCATGGTCCTTGTCACTGCAAGCCCTGGTTAGTGAAGAGAGAACATCTATCCACATGACACTCACATGTTCTCCCAACAAGTCTTATTCATCACTGAATTTCATAATGGCATTTTTTCTTGTGAAATAATCATGGTATAATAAAGACAATTGCTAAGCATTTTCCTCTTTCTATGGCTTGTTATTTTGTGAGAAACTCAGACTTAAAGGTCTCCAGCTTTTCTTTGAAATATAGTTATTCCAATAACTAAATAAGGGCAGCCAGTGACAATAACAGCGGAAATAAATGTCTATCAAATGTTGAATATGGCTTTCTAATTTTCTACTGAAAAATGTGATTTGTTTAAATTTTCATGTGATTCTTTTAAATACATTTTGTTGTTAAAATAAAAAATCTCTTGCACAGGGGAACATCTGTGGACATTGACTGGACACACTGGGCCTTAATACAGATGACAGAGTATACGGGTTCCAGTGGGGGAGCTGTGGGAGCATGCTGGTAGGGATGGGGCTATAAAGAGGATTAAGACTTCTTGAGATATTCTGTATAAAATAAACAAAAATTCAATAAAAACAAATTAAAAAAAGAAATCTCAATCCTTACTATGTATATCTTGGTCAGTAGAAATTTAATGAAAAAACAAGAATAATTGAAAGTGTCAGCTACTAAATCTTGAGCTACCTTATAGCAAACCTTCCAGAAACTGCCACACAAGACAAGGCTAGATTGTCACAAACAAGAAATTTTACAGTTATGTTGTATAGCAGAGTGGCTCCTGGCCATGTATAACAATCTAAATTTAAAACTAAATTAATCAAATTTGAATAAGAGTAGACATTCCTCAGAGACATCAGCCACACTTGTCCAATAGTTTTAGATATCCAGTAGCTGCCATATTGGAAAGGGCAGACACACAAGTTCATCATCACATAAACAGACCAGAATACTTTTTAGATTAAAACCTGACAATATATATATTTTTTTAGGTTTTATTGGCAATGCCATGTACGTGCATGAGTGTGTGTGTGTGTGTGTGTGTGTGTGTGTGTTTCCAACCACTCAGTTCAGCTGTTTCAACTTAAAACAACCCTAGACAGTATATGAGCAAATGGATGGAGCAATTTCTCAAAGAGACTTCACGCACACACATACACACACACACACACACACATACACACACACACACACACACACACACACTCACCCCAGGGTGTGGGTTGCCAGTCTCCAGATAAGAGGCGTAAATAGGAAAGAAAGATGGTGGTATGGCTCACAGAACGAGAATTCACTAATTATTTTATTGAGTTTCTAAAACTAAGAAAAAAAATTACAAAAGGGTAAAAACCAATAAATCCAACAACTTTTTATAAATATTATCTTGTGGTCCAGAAATATACACAATTATTTAGACATGCAACTTAAAAGTGAAAATATTTACTAGCTAGAGAGATGTTCCCAAGGTGCATTTATACATTAACAAAAGACAGAATGGTACAATTCCAGTTCTCTTAAAAATGGACAGGAACACGCACATCCATTATTGTAAAATTCGGAGTATGGAATTATGAATGCTTCCATTTTATGTTCTTGGCTTACCTGCTGTTTATAAAAAATACTTTTCTACATATTATCTCCTTTACTTTTAAAAATCAGAAGACAGTCAGTACATGTGAGTAGAAGTAACAAGACTTTTGGTGGTCTGTCTCCCAACAAATTCCTTGGCTTGCTGAAGGGAGTCCCTAGAACTAGCTAGCTGAAGCCCAGCACTGTCTGGCTCTATTTAGTCTGTTTCTATCTCCATGTTTTATAAACACTATTGGAATGACACAAAACAACCAGTCTGAAGGCAGTGAAGGCATATAATCATGAATAATTTAGAAATATTGTTCAATGGACTACCAGATAGTTTAGGATTACCAGCTAATCATTTCAAACTTAACCTTAGAGATAAAAATCTCTTTTTTTCTCACCAAAATTGTCATTTTCATCACATACATGTAAAAAGTTCACATTGCCTATATGAATCATGATAACTCTTCACCCACATTTTTAGATATGTATTATATAGGGACACATTATACTATGATATGAATCTGATGAAATGAGTTGGATCTGTGTTCCTTGAGAATTTACAACTTGAAAAAAATAACTACAGCAAATTATAACTCATAAAATTTTATACCACATACACTGTGCAAATGTGCAAATGTGGGTTATGTAGACAAAACATGCAAACACTAAATGTAGCTCTAAATTTACATTATGGAGTTTTTGTCTCTTAAAAATAGATGCACACACATTTTACATATATATGTAAATACACACACACATTGATAAACTGATAAAAACCCACAGATATTAATTGCACAAACAGTGAATTTGAAAATGTACCTTAAAGGTAAATAATTCTGTAAATATATTTAGTATATAGGAATTATGGCATAAGCAAATGTTTTTAGAGTATTTTACCAGAAGTCAAATGTAATCATTTATTCTAAAAAACAGTTTCTGTTTATGAAGCAATAGCATGCAGCAGGAACTTTAACGGACAAAAATCTTGTTCTGAAAATGGTCCTGTTTTTTAAACATTCATAGCCTGATTTCTTTCAGCTAATTTGCCACAAAATAGGACATAAAAGCAATTATTTCAAGAAGTTAAATGTCAATATTTTCATATTTAAAATTCTGGGACAGTATGGGCTAGTGTGTGTAATTTTGATACACAAAGCTGTGTTGCAGTATACCTTGGTGTGCGCAGAAGAAAGGAAATCTGTTTCCTTTTGCAGTTGGGAAAACTTCATTTGGGTAATGGTGTGATTTTTCCATCTGAGATTGCTGTGCAGGCATTGGCCAAGGACGCTTATAGAAAAGGACGGGACATTAAGCTTTACCTCAAGATACATTTACAAGTCCTGTTTGGGATCATTTTCTCTGAGAACAAGCTATACTATATATTTCAGAGAAATTGAAACCATATGTTGACACCTAAAAATTTTTGAGAAATACCACTGGAGTTTGCAAGAAGACATAAATATAATCAACCCGTTGTGGAGCAAGTCTACCTGGACTCTCCATAATACTCCACTTGTTTTGAACGAGCTCTAGTAGTGATGTCTTCATTCCACTAGCTCTAATACATGCGACCCAGTTGAAACTGACTGAGTTAATATTAAACCCTTCATCTTGTATTTCCAAATTGAAATGAAAACATTTAATGCTACCTCCTTTAATTTTAGTAATAATTGTGTTTCCTTGATGATACATGGCATATAAATCTTTGTCTGTCAAACTCTGGGGTCTTTGGAACCAGACTTAGGCCAAAATGAAGCTTCTAAGCAAGCAGTGTTTGGAGTATATTTAGGCTGACAGCAATTTGATGGACTCCTGGACACCCAGGCTACTTTCTCTAGTATTCGCGCCAATTGTTTTGGTTCAAATATTGAAGAAAGAAACTGTCCTAAGAGCTGAATTAAATCTTAGTTTTCAAATTGATAGACACCTGACACAAGTTGCCTGTTGTCATTCAATCTTAACCTAAAGAGAATTCTAGAGAAGTTCTCCTGTACTCCAGGCACCTACATACTTAGAGGCAGCTCTGGTAACAGAATATTCCTCACTTGAAGAAGAGTTCTATCACATGAGACTTCATCCCATGTACAATCTTGATAGTCACATGTATCTGTTCAAAAGTAGGTGTCACTGGAATAAATAAATTCCCAGATCCAAAAATAAATCAGGCTGGGGCTATAGTTAAGCGGGAAAGCTCTAGTCTTGACTGCACTATGCCCTAAGTTCAATCCCCAGGACTTATTAACAGCAAAGTAAATCAATAAAACACACTCACACAATAAACACATACACACATACATTGATGAATGCATACACACACATATACAAACACACATACACAAATGCACACATATACAGTCAGATACACATACATAGAAATACACACATACACATTCATACATACAAGACACACATATACACATGTACAAATCCCTTTGTAACATCAACACTATTTTCAAATTTGGGGATCCAACCCACATGGAAAGCATCAAATAGGAACATGGCTCTGACATTTTTCTCCTTCAATTTCAACTGGAAATTGGTGCTAGAATTCCTCAGGAAGGGAAGGTGATATTTGGTGATCACTGTACCCCAAACAATCATCATTCTTCCTGTTACCACTATCTCTTTTGAAAACTTATTATGTTTTATTTTGTTTATATCACTGCTTTTTGCCTGTGTGTAAGTACACCTGTGCATGTAGTGCCAGAGGGCAGAAGAGGGAGTCAGATCTCCTGGAACTGAAGTGGCAGGTTGTCATTATCCACCGTGTGTGCTGGGAACCAATATGGGTCCTCTGAAACAGTAGTAGGTGCTTTTAACAACTGAGCCAGTGCTCTATCCCCAGCCCAGTCACTCTTAAGGGCCTGTGTTTGGACAAGTATTTCATGGTGAACAAAGTGCCTGACAATGAGAGCTTATTGGGCAGAAAGGTTTATATTGGCTTGTGGATTCAGGGCAATTTCAGTCCATTGAGGGGGATGATGACGAGAACGCAAATCAGCTACCTGTTCTCATGGCAACACATAGGAAGCCAGGAGAGGGCGCTGGAGCCAGGTTGGTATTAAATTTCAAGGCTCCCACCAGTGGCTTATTTTTGCCAGGCAGGCTCCTCCACTACAGGCCTCACAACCTTCTACAAGGCAGAGACTTGGTGCTTAAAACAGGAGCTTGTGGGGGACATTCTAGATTCAAACCACAGCACCCTCATCCTCAGCTATGACCACTTTAGTGGAATGTTCTGTGGACTTCCCTCTAAGCAAGATGATGTTGCTTGGCTATTTGTGTTTTTTTCTATTTTTCCTCTGGTCTTACTGCTCTACCTAAGACTTCAAATACTATTTTGAACACATGTGAAGAGAGAGGACACCCTTGTCTTGTTCCTGGTCTTAGAAGGAACGCTGAGTTATTTTTTTCAGTTAGTATGAGTTTGGCCATAGGTTTGTCCTGTATAACTTTGGTATCAGTGTATGTGGCTCCATCTCTAGCATCTCCATGACTTTTTATCGTGAAGATTTGTCAAAGGCTTTTTCTACACTTGTTGAGATGATTATGTGATTTCTCTTTTAATCCATTTACACGATGAATTGATTTATTGATTTACATACATTAAGCCATCCCTGCATCTAAATTTTACTTAATAAACAATATTTTTATTTTTACAAGTTAGGTCAATTTCCTGGTCTTTGAGATGACTTTTATTCATCTCGGGTCTCACCCGACCTCTCCCCATCTCTCCCTCTCTGTGTATGCTGGAAGACTATGCATATATGTTTGTAAATGGAGGAATTTTCTCTCTTTTTGCGTGTTTTTGTTTGGGATTTTGGCTTATTTACGTTTGTATTTTGCATTTGTTGTTTTTATATCTTATTGTTTTGTAGTTGTTGAGGTTTATGTGTGAGAAGCAAAAATGTAATTTTCCTTCTACCCTTACCCCCACCCTCACACCACCATCATGTAATGGGCCATAAAATGTCTTGGTTTATTCAGTCCAAATTCACAGAGGGATTTCATTTCATGATAATTTGCTGTACTTCTTTTTACATATTCTTTTTAAAAAAAAGAATGTTCTCTCCATATATAAACACAAACCACTACTCTTGAAATTTGGACAACTAGAAACTACTTTCATAGACTGAGAATCGTAAGTACCACGAAAGTCATTAGATATCAGTATACCTTATGTTTACCATAAAGGCCATAATCATTTTATAAACAAGCACATTGAAATTTGGAAATTTAAGGAAGTTGCTTACAACCTTATTACTATAAATATGTGTTTAACATAGGCCTATCACCAGTGAAAACTATATTTTTACTTTTATTAAAGATTAACCACTTCTAGTTTCTCATAATAAAAATATACTTGAGATTTGAAAGGCTGTTTTCTACCATAAAGAAATTAATCAGACAATTTCACATAACCAGAGATGGAACAGCATGTAAGAAAGGATGTGGAAATTAGAGATTTTGAATTGGTTTGGCTACACACATCTTGAATGACTGAAATCAACATAATGGAATGATGAGAATGATGAAGCTCTGATCCAGGCGACCCCAGACCCAGAAACCACAAGGCCCCTAAGAGGAACTGAGTCAATCAACTCCCAGCCGCCGGCAAGTTAACAAAAGCAGCTCCAGGAAATTAATGACCAATGTATTGTGATCACCAGAGCATGCGTCACAGGCAAACAAACAGCTTTCCCAAGCCCTTAGCTGCAATTAATTCCTGGAACCCTGTAATTGTAGAAAACATGTTTTACAGCAGATGTTTTCCCCAATATGTTTCACCAGGTACAGACCCCATGCCCTACCTGAGCAAGCAGCCCCCAAAACTGTCCCAAACAGCAGAAAAATATTCTCTTTTTCAGCATTCTGTCCCTTTATAACATTACCCCCCTGCAGCCATTAGGCTGTTGGTTCTTCCTCACACCCATGTTGAGGAGCAGCCTTACCAAACATATTAAACTCTCACTTTGCCAGAGTCCCGACCCCTGCCACCTTTTTAGCTAACATATGGTACCGTGACTCGGATTGCTGGATTCTATTAGGGTCTGGCAGTGAGGATTCTGGCCAGACCAAACCACTGGATACCAGCTACTGCACTCACCACTTATTTGGCCATTAGATTCCTCTCTCTCTCTCTCTCTCTCTCTCTCTCTCTCTCTCTCTCTCTCTCTCTCTCCCCCTCCCACCCTCCTCTCTCCCCATCCTGCTGGGACTCTTGTTGCTCCCAACCAGGATCCAGGATGGAACTATCAGGATAGAAGAGATGGGAAAAAAAAATCTTGTAATTTTATAATTACTTGTCTTCTTGCAGGATTAGAGAAAACCTCCCATAAAATTTTCAGTTTTGATAAACTAAAGGAAATAACCCAAAACCCCTCTGAAAACCCAGCAGTTTTTGGCTAGACTTACTGTGGCCCTGAGGCAGTACACCAGGTATGATCCAGATTCTAGAGATGGCAGGTTTATGCTTAACCATTATTTCATCTCTCTGCCCCAATATTAGGAGAAAACTTAGATGGCTGGAATGGGGCCTGGATACCCCCCAGGAAGATCTGTTAGAAATGGCATTTAAAGTCTTTAATAACTGGAAGTAGCAGGCTAGAATGGACAAATTTGCCCTGGCTAAACATTACCAGCTTCTGGCCAAAGCTCTAAGGGCTCCTCCAAAGAAGACAATCTCCGGCTTCACTACTACACAGCATCAGCCTCCAGTACCCTGCTTCAGGTGTGGACAGACTGGACACTGGGCCAAATAATGCCCCAATCCATGGCCACCACCAGGACCCTGCCCTCAATGTTGACAGAGAGGTCATTGGAGGATTCATTGTTCTTCTTTGCCACATTTAAGGTAGGCCTGTCTCCTCCCTGACCCCATCCAATTTGCAGGAGTCTGTCACCAATCTTCTGGGTCTGGCAGCCAAAGACTGATGGGGCCCTGGTTCCTCAGACCCTATCTCATCTTTAACCATCATTATGGAGGAGCCCAGGGTAATGGGTTCAAGTAGTGGCAAGTCTATTTCCTTTATTATAGACACGAAAGCATCATGGTCTGTTCTCCCCTCCTATTCTGGTAGGGTTTTTCCCTCACAGATCTCCATGGTGGGGATAGATGGAAGACCCTATTTCCCTAAAACAGCAGGACCTTATCTTGTAGATTTTGGAAAACTTCCTTAACTCACACCTTTTTAGTCCTTCCCTCATGCCCATCTCCCTTACTTGGTAGAGATCTTATGCAGAAACTCTCTTTCTCTCTCTCTCTTTTCTTCCCTCCCCAGTCTTCATTCTCTTTCCTATAGCTCCTTCCCCTCAAAACAAAACCTGGCCACTCCCAGCATCTGAGGTTGATCCCCAAGTTTGGGACACCTCCACTCTGAACTGGCCTCTCACCAAACCCCCATACACATAGCCCTCAAAGATTCCTCTATGTACCCTTGTAGGACTCAATATCCTATTGCTCTTAAACACCGTCAAGGACTCAAACCTATCATCCAGAAACTTCTGAAGGTTCACTGCTTCAAACCAATCCACTCCCCCTACAATAACCCCATCCTATCTGTCCTCAAACCAGATGGATCTTATCATTTAGTTCAGGACCTCTGCTCATAAATGCAGCCATAGTCCCCATCCACCCAGTGGTCCCTAACCCTTATACCCTACTCTCACATATCCCCTCCTCTACCACTCATTGTACAGCCCTGGACCTGAAGGACACATTTTCTCTATCCCTTTACATCCTGACTCCTTTGATCTCTTTGCATTCACCTGGGAGGACCCCAATTCCAGACCAGCTTCCCAACTGACCTGGACTGTCCTACCTCAGGTATTCTGGGAGAGCCCCCATCTGTTTGAACAGGTCCTAGTCCATGACCTGGCCACCTTAGACCTCAGTCAACTAAGGTCCTTCAATATGAAGATGACCTTCTCTTTTTTCTCCATCCCTTCAACTTTCCCAGGCCCACACCATCAAACGTCTCAGCTTTCTAGGTAGTAAGGGGTACAGGGTATCTCCCTCCAAGGCCCAACTCTCTCTCCCACAAGTTAATTACCTGGGCTTTCTCCTTACTCCCACATTCCATCACCTGACTCTAGATAGAACAAATCACCTCTTATCCCTAAAACCCCCCTCTACTAAGAAAGAAGTTTTATCCTTCTTGGGCATTGCAG
Organism: Nannospalax galili; assembly: GCF_000622305.1. Taxonomy (NCBI): domain Eukaryota; kingdom Metazoa; phylum Chordata; class Mammalia; order Rodentia; family Spalacidae; genus Nannospalax; species Nannospalax galili. The sequence continues at coordinate 1,409,187 of NW_008353604.1, read as the reverse complement.
GATACCTATGAACTTGTATCCCAAATTTTGCCCTCCTAGCGAAGTCTCTCTATGAGGCATCTATCTCTCAAAACAACTAGACACCACTGTCAGGGGATGGCAGTCTTGTCCCCATGCCCTGGCAGCTGCAGCCCTCCTAGCTCAGGAAGCTCTTAAACTCACTGTGGGTCAACCTACTTCTGTTCTCTCCCCCCACCGTCTTAAGGCCCTCCTCACCCACTCCCCTCTCAGCTCTCTTGCTCCATCTAAGCTTCAACTCTTTCATGCTACCTTTCTTGAACACCCCTCAGTCACTTCAGACTCCTGCCCTCCCAGTAATCCTGCCTCACTCCTCCCCCCGCCACACCACTCACTCATTCATGTCTGGAGACCCTCCAGGAACTCACTTATCGTGACCCCTTGGTTTGTCTCAAACCCTTACGCGATTTGGATCTAACACGGATTGTGGATGGCAGCTCAACCCTGACCCCTACTGGATCCCACAGGGCAGGATATGCTATGGTCTCCCTCACAGGCATTATTGAGTCTGGACCTCTACCTCCTGACACCACCTCACAGAGGGCAGAACTCATAAATCTCACCAGAGCCTTAACATTGACCAAAAATTAAAAAAAAAAATCAGTATTTTCACAGGTTCTAAATAAGCCTTCCATATACTCCATCATCATGCTTCTATCTGGAAAGAAAGAGGTCTATTTACCACAAAGGGGACCCCCATTATTAATGGTCCACTAATCCTTAAATTACTGGAGGCATCTTTTCTCCCTGCCAAGGCAGCTGTAGTCCATTGCAGGGGGTGCCAACCTCTCACTGATCCTATTGCCAGAGGCAAAGACCTGGCCGACCAAGCAGCTAGGGAGGCCAGCAAATGCCAATATCATGCTGCTAACCTGTCTTTCTTAGCTCCATCAGGGTTCGTGCCTTCCTACACCCCTCAACAACATACATCTCTTTTAGATAAAGGGCTATCTCAACCTCAAGATCATGGATGATTCTTGGGGACAGGTATTGCCTACCAGAAGACCAGGTCTCATTCATCCTGACTCACCTACATAACATCTTTCATATTGGGGCTTGCCCACTTTATAAATTTCTTGAAAGCCTAATTTTTCACCCTAAACTCCTTCCCCTTCTCAAAGAAGTCACCCGCTCCTGCCCCATCTGCACTGCTGTCTCCCCTTAGGGTGGGGGCCACCTACCTCCCTCCTTTAAACCCGACCAACATAGAGGAGCCCTCCCCTGGGTTTATTAGCAACTAGACTTTACCCACATGCCAGCCTGCAAAAAGTTCAGGTACCTACTAGTTTTGGTGAATACCTTCTCAGGGTGGATACAGGCTTTTCCCACTGTGGGGGAAATGGCGGGTATAGTGACTAGTGTCTAATCCAAGACATCCTTCCCTTCTTAGGGCTCCCTCTGACTCTCCAATCAGACAATCGTCTGGCCTTCATCTCTAAAGTAACCCAGATGGTGTCTCGTTCCCTGGGAATACCCCGGAAACTACACATTCCCTACCATCTCCAGTCATCAGGCAAGGTGGAATGGGCTAATTCACTTCTCAAGGATCACCTTACTAAACTCTCCTTGGAATTATATCAATCATGGGTCATTCTCTTTCCCCTAGCTCTAACTGGGTTATGAGCCATGCCATGAGCTCCATCCTTTTTAAGTTCTTTTGAGCTTATGTATGGTAGGCCTTTCCTCCTGAGCAATCTGCCACTCCAACAATCCTCTCCCCTCCATGACTACATAGCTGCTTTCACTCTTCTATGAAAACTCCTCAGGGAGCATGCTGACCAGATTATCCCATAGGCATCCAAAGACCACCCCCTTCAGCTGGGAGACTATGCTTACCTCTCGTCTACTGATCAACACAAGGGACTGAAAGGAACCCTCCAGCCAGTGCTGGACTGGACTCCACCTCATGATCCTGTCTACTCCAACAACCGACAAATTCCTAGGACAACTAGGCTGAATCCACCTCTCTAAGCTCAAGCCTGCTCAGGATCACAGCAAGTACCAGGCGGTTGTTACAGGACCCCAAAACTAAAGATTTGCAAAGTCCCCTCCCTGACTGCCATTGAAGAATGAAGGGCTTTCTTCTTCTTCTTCCTCTTCTTCTACCACTCACTATTTTTGCCTCCCCTGATCAACTCCTCCCTGTAAGTTCACTTTTGAGGTTTGGGAAATTGATGATAAGAATCAAGAAATTAGCCTCCTGAATACCTCCCAATGTTTAACCCTTAACTGTCCGTTCATTAGCCTCTTTTTTAAACTCCCCCTGAACCCTAGTGACCCAAGATTCCTTTGCTTTATAGAAGACCAAACTAGCCAGGGCTGCAAGGATCTGGGGGGATGGACGGGATGTCCATCTTGGAACTGCAGATACCACTAGGCACCCTCTTGGAGAATGCCACATATAGAAGGAACCAGGCCAATAGAGCTCAGCCTAGTGGGAAAGAACGGGCATAAAGGCCTCCAGGTGAAGTTCGCCATCCCCAACCCAGCCAACTGGCTGGGAGTCAGAACTGCTGCAGCAGGAGTATGTCATGGCTGGGCTAGCTACTCCACCAGAATGCGACTCAAATTTAAGAAAACCATTCAAAGCTCTGAGACTCAGCAAGCCATACAGAACCTTAATGTCACCAGGCAACAAATAATACAATAGCTTCACTGCTTAAATACTTCTAGAGGCTTCTCTTCTCTCTCTCTCTCTCTCTCTCTCTCTCTCTCTCTCTCTCTCTATCACTCTTAAAGAATTTTTCTGACCTTAATGTCTCCACCTGCTTCTCGTGCACCCCTCTCCAGGGTTCACGTCTCCATCCCTTTCCGATACACAATGTTAAAAATCAATCTTCCTCCCAGTGTGCCTCGACCCCACTATTCTGGCGACCCCTCCCTTCTTTCCCAGCCTACTTCAACAAGTCCAAATGCTGGCCCACCAGCATCACACAGTACCCTGATTCCTCAGGTTAAAATATAACCATCCAGGGAAACACCTCCTTAGCTCCAGGGCTACTCTTCCTCTGCTCATCACTGGTATACACTTGTGTCTCCCCTCACACCCAGGGTCCATTCGCTCCAGTCATCCTTGCTCCCAGACTAACTCTTTTCACTTCAGGAGAAGTCCAGAGTCTTCTGCCTAACATGGGCCCCGAGTTCCTTGGATGGGCTACGACCATGGGAGAGGAGATCAGCGACTCTGGTAGTCCTGGTGGGAATTAGCCCGGTTACTTCCATGGCCTCAGCAGGTCTCACTGCTGGGAGCCTTGGAAAAACCCTAATAGCAACCCAGCAACTTTCTCAGGAGATCCGCAACCTGAGTGACTGACCCTCCTTAGCTATTGAGGCCACCGCCCAATCTATTCAGATTTTACAATAATTCTCCTCCCTGGCAGAAGTCGCCCTCCAAAATAGAAGGGCACTTGATCTCCTAACTGCAGAAAAGGATGGACTTGTGTTTTCTTGGGAGAAGAATGTTGCTATTATGTCAGTCAGGTAAAATAGGATACAATCTCCAACACCTCTACAAGGTGGCACAAGACCTTTCCCAAAGATATACCCACCCGAGACCAGCAGCAGTCATCATGGGGAATTTTTCAGGGAGTGCTCCCATGGCTCTACCCTTTAACTGGACCCCTAGTCTCTAATGGCCTCAATTTGACAGTGGCCCACACCTCATCCACTGCCTTCAGGACTGTATCCACCAATTAGTCATACCAGCTTTAACCAACTTTTGCTTACTTTTCCCCCAGCCAAATATAAAAAACTGACAAGCATGATGGATGTGGAATGCTCTAACACCAACCGATACCAGGAAACGACAGCCTGAGAGGAACCTTTTTAGATCCAGCCTCATCAAACCCCCTCCCTCTTTTTGTCATCAACCTTACCCAGCAGTAAGTAGCCAAAAGAGAAACATTGCCCCCAATCCTATAACATAAGAGGCTAGAATGATAGGGCTCAGATCCAGGCGACCCCATACCCAGAAACCATAAGGCCCTTACGAGGAACTGAGTCAACCAACTCCCAGCTACTTGCAAGTTAACAAAAGCAGCTCCAGGAAATTAATGACCAATATATGGTGATCACCAGAGCATACTCCACAGACTGATATACAGGTTTCCCAAGCCCTTAGTTGCAAATAGTTTCTGGAACGCTGTAATTGTAGAAAACATGTTTTACATAGATGTTTTCCTCAATAAGTTTCACCAGGTACAGACCTCACACCCTCCCTGAGCAAGTAGCCCCCAAAACAGTCCCAAACAGCAGAAAAATATTCTCTTTTTCCACATTCTGTCCCTTTATAAGCTACCCCCTACAGCCATTAGGCTGCTGGTTCTGCCTCACATGTGCCAAACCCATTAAACTCTCGCTTTGCCAGAGTCCTCTTTGTTTCTGTTTCGTGGCAATCCCGACCCTGCCACCTTTTTGTCTAACAGAGACTATTCTGAGTATTTAGGGAGTGTTTTGTATAGTTTTAAATGAAGCTGGACACAGCCTAGGATTATCTGAGAGAAGAAACTTCAATTGAGAAAACACTTAGATCAGATTGGCCTGTGGACATGTCTATATGGGACTGTCTTGATTGTGTTAGGAGACAACAGCCCAACGTGAGCAGCATGATTCCATTGGCGAGTGATTTTCCCTTCCATCTGTAAGCAAGAAATCTTACCTTGCTGATTCATGACTGAAACAAATATAAATATATTCTATCTAAGGTAAAGTTGTGCATTATTCTTTCTAAAGATAGTAATGATTTTTATTTTTCCATTAATGAGTAGGCAAATCATTTACATCTTCTCTTTTTTAAAATTATTGGCAAAAATGGAGTCAGTACCAATTACACTTAAAAGACTATTCCCCCAAATCAGCTTAACATTCATTTGAAATCAAGACCCTCAGGATACCAGCTATACAGTGTTAAATAGGTGCCCAAATTTCCCCTGATCTTCCTAATCTACAAAATGAAGATAAGAAATAGTACTTAAACCAGTGGTTTTAAAGTGAGAATTCATGTACACTCCCAAGGGTTTTTATGTCATAAAAGAACTTATACTATTTTATTCATATTATTAAAGTTAGTTTTTGTTATATAGAAATTGATATCAAGAACTGTAAAAATAATCAAATAGACAGCCAGGAGGGAAAGAAAAAAATGAAACAAAGACCAGTAATTATCTTGGATGACCTTTAACTCGTAACTGGCTGGGTTCAGTAACACCCACAAACCTTATTTAAACATTTCATTTTGATATTTATAATGTGGAACATAAGTATACACAGATTTATCTATCACCTATTTATGTCCTATCATCTGTGTCTTTCTTTGAGGAAAATATGAGTGATGTTTAAGCCTCTTGCTTTTTTTCACTCCAACTTCCTCCTGATTCACATCTTAATTCAACCTTCTGACATGAGAAACTTGAAGGGAAATGACAGAGCTGAAGCTTGCAGCTGCTGAGAGAGGTGCATCATTTTCTATTTCAAAAAACACAACAGAGGAATGGATGGTCAGTTAATTGTCAACTTGCCACAAATCAAAATCAACTAAGTAGGGAGCCTTAACTAAGGAATTGTCCTGGCTGCCTTTGTGTTGGAAGATCCACCCAAATGTGACGGCACTTTCTGGGAGCAGTCACGAGAAGACGGGAATGAAAGAAAGATTATTAGCTTTCTCCTCCCCTCTTGAAGCTGATTTAATTTACCCTGTTGTTGCTGTTCATTCCTTCTCTGACAACTACTGGGTTGTGGTACTCTCTAGTGTGAGACAGTCATTGTGGAACTACTCTAAATGTGGAGGCACTCACCCAGTCTCAATGACTGAGAAACTATAGGGTACTCAGCCTTTTAGGTATGATTCACCTGTTGTCACTATTTCAAGATAAGCTGATTTAATAGTACATATATTAGTACTAATTAGTACTATATAATACAGTACTACATTATTATATCTTTCTATTAATCCTGTCCCTCTAGAGAGTTCTGGCTAGTACAGATGGTATGAATGATGATCTTCCCCTCTCTGATGCTTGATATCTGTAGTAGTTCTCATGATAGTCCAACCACAATTTAAGCTCATGATACTTTTCACATCTGATGACACAGTATGGCCCATGACCTCAGTTTCCCTAAGAAATTTAAATAATTCAGCGTCAAACACTGAAGTTAATAATGAACATATTCTAAAGCTTGCAAGCTCTAGATGCCACCATCATGTGAGTTCTTTTCTAAGTGGTAGAATCTATACTCAATAAAGTGAGTTACTGTGTAGCTCTTTTGAAGAAGCTCATAAAACAGTGGAATTAATTCATTTGGGAAATAGAATCTAAAATGTGGGGCAGGACCTTCATGGAAAATATGGCTCTATTATACACAACTCCCACCAAATACCTTGGAAAATGGGTAATATTAGCATAGCAATCTGGAGTGGGGCCAGAAAAAAACAGTGGATGCTCTCTTGTAAAAACCCTGAGAACGAGCAGCAAGGAACCCATAAACAGTATGCAGACTGAGTCTGAAAGTGAACCATTTTGTGTTCCCTGATGGAAGGGTAGCTTATTTGTTCACTGATTTATTGCAACAATGTGATGTCATCAAGTGATTTATGGCCAGAGGCATAACAAGTGTCAATATACAGAGATAGGTGGAAACATCCTTTTCTTACCAAGAAGTTGGTCCCCACAGGAGGTTGTCTTTGCCTTCAGGTGGGGCAGATGTAGGAAAACCCAGGTTGTTATGTTACTGGAAATGGGATGAGGGAGGAGAAAAATTACTGGAACTATCCATCTTGGTTAAGAAATTGAGGAATATAAGCATAGAGCACAAAGTGATGATAACAAACCATGTCATCTCATTCTTACCTGACCTAGTGAATACTGCTTGATGCTCCACTGAAAGGAGAGATGCTTACTGTGGTGGTTTGAATGAGGAATCGTCCCCACGGGCTGCAAATATTTGAACACTTGATGATGCTGGTTGCTCAGGGTCAGGGAATCTTATGAGATGTAGCCATGCTGGAGGAAACTCATTACCGGAGGAGGGGGAGGATTTGGCCCCATTCCATTTCCGCTTTCACTTCCTGCTTCCTGCATGTGCCTCCCGGCAGCTTCCCGGCTGCTTCCTGCTGTGCCTCCCCCACCAAGATGGCTTCTTATCTCTCTGGAACTCTAATCCCAATAAACTCTTCCTTTGTGGTATTACCATGTCAACATTACAATTATCCCTGAATAAACAGCCCAACTCATAAGCTTAGTTATAAGAACTGGCCCAAACTCAGAGGGCTCTTGCTCCTCCAGATGTCTCCTGGACCTGTGCAGTCAAGCCAGTCCTCACCCATACTTTTATTCAAAACTGTTTTCCAGCTTCAGTTTGGGGGGAGCTGCAAGCTTGGAACCACCCTTTCTTTGATCAGACAACCTTGCCCTTTCATCCCTAGGATGAAAGCTTCTTACATGCACCACATCAAGGATTCTTCTCAATCTTCATTGCTTTCAATGAAAGCACACATACATACATGCAGACAAAAACTCATACATATACGATCAAAATAAATAAATTAAAAACATGTCTGGATTAATACACCAGGAAGCCTTGAAATATGAGAGTCATTCAAATGTATTTTTGAAAATCTGAGACTAAGTTTATAGCTGTCCCTAGCTGATACCTGCTCCTGGGATGATAAGACAGTTACACAGTAGTCAGGAGACCACTGTGAGGGAAACAGTTAAAGGCAAACTTACTTGCTGCTCAAGAAAGAGTATTGACTGGCTTCCAGTTGGGAACATTAATGTAGGTTCTGGAATTTTCCTCAGTTATTCTATACCTTGATCCATTTCATCCAGGTTGCCCAATTTATAAGCATTAAGTAGCTTTCAATGTTACTTTTAATGAGCTTTAAATATGTTATTTTAATATATTCTTTGGTTGGTAGTCTATGGTACACATATGTGATGGTTTGAATGAAAATGTCCCCCATAGGCTCCAAGTATTTGGACATTTTGCAGGTCACTGGGGGTGGGCTTAGAGGGTTCCTAAGCCTTGCCGGATCTCCAGTTGCTCTCTTGCTTCCTGTGCCTGTTTGATGATGTGAGAGCTTAGCTTCTGCTGCTCCTGCTCCAGCCACCTCCAGCCACCATGCCTCCCTGCCATGATGGACTGTAATTCCCCTGGAACCGTAAGCTCAGATAAACTCTTTCTTCTATAAATTGCTTTGGTCAGTGTTTCTATCACAGCAACAGAACAGTGACTAATACAACATCTCTCTCATTCTTGATTTCTATCTTGCCCTTTCTGTCTTCTGATTATTCTGACTAGATTTAATAATTTTTTAAACCTTAAAAAATGTAGCTTTTCACTTACTTGATTTTTCTCTACTGTTTTTGCCTTCAAATTAAACTCTCTCTCTTATTATTTTCCCTATCTGATTATTTTGATTTCAGTGTGCTCTATGGTTTCTGAAGACAGTAGCAACTTGGATTCTTTTTTTACCACCCCCCCCCCAAAATGTTTTCCTTTGTTACATATACCAATGAAAACTATTCACAAATCTTCATTAATTTTCATTTTAGAACAATTATTTTCTGGGTAATTTTAAACAATATTTGGATTCAACACCATAAAGAGAGAAGCTCCATTTTACAAATGTTTTCTTTACCAGATACTTTGTCATGATAAAAATAAAAAGCTGGAATTCTTCAAGTCAGGAGGGGAACTAAAGCAAAGAAGAAATCCGGGTGTCTGCCTGGACTTCTACAGCCAGCTTTAGAGTTGGAGCCATGAATGTCTTTGGACTCACTGAGTTGAGATGATTCTGAAACTCCTACATATATCAAAGTTCTGGAAGAAAATCAACCCTAGAAAACAGAAATGGGCAAAGCTCCATCCACCAACATAAGTTGAGACAGGTAACTGACTGTCTAGTTCTGGGTATGGCAGAAAAATTCTCCCAAGAGAAACTGACATCATGCCTGTTAATGAATTAATAATGTTTCCTAGAAAAATGTAAACTAAAAATTCCTCAGCATTTAGCAGTATGGAACTGCAAAAAACAAACAAAAAAACAATAAAATACCAAATACACACTTCTGATAATAGAGAGAATACAAAACCTTGGCATTTCCTAATGGTGTAGACAATGGAGCGCAGCTCAGGGGTATGGAAGGGCACAATCACTTTGAAAGAAAGTTTGACAGGTCATTATAAAATTAATACTGTTAATGTGTGATTTGATTCAACAATTGTATTCCTTGGTATTTACCCACATAGCTTGAGAAGTCTATCCATTCACATACCTTTGTGTGGATGACACAACAGTTTGTATAACTCCCTCTAGCTGGAAACAACCTAGATTTCTTTCAGTAAGTAAAAGAACAAAGAAACCTAGATATAACCTCAGTCCAGATTATTATTCATCAATAACAAGAAATGAACGATCATTTCACCATAAGACTTCAGAGTATCTTGCCTGCATATGACGATGTAAGAGAAGCCATGTTTAAACGGTCTTAGATCACGTATGGAAAAAGGCAAAAACTGCAGAAATAGCAAGTAGGTCACTGGTTGTCAGGGGTCCGGGAAGACAGATAAATAAGTAAAGAATGGGAAACTATTTAATATGAAAATGTGAGGTGTATTACTGTTGTTTGTCTAAGCTCATGGACACAAATAAAAGGAACATGAGCCTTAAGATAAACCATGGGTTCCAGTAAAAAAGAACATTCCCACATTTGTTTATTAACATCAACAAATGTACCTCACTAACGCAATATTTTTAAGAATAAAGGATCATGCTGGAAATTGGGGATGAGGTGGGTGTGAAGGAGTAATGTGGATCTCTCTATTCTATATGTTTACGCAGTCTATAAATCTAAAACTATACTTACACTTAAGTTTCTGTTTTAAAAACAAAAGTGGTCACCAAAGAATAAAAATAAAATGAGCACTTTTTTTTTTTTTAAAAAAAAGTGGGGGATTAAATTAGTTCAGTGGTATTCACGGCGAAGCAAACAGCATTTACGGTGAATATAAGATATATGGCATTATAGTTTCACTTTGCTCAGGCACCTCAAAAAACACATCAGTTTCAAACAGATTACACTTTTCTTTGCAAAAACAGTTTCTGATCCTTGATAATAAAATGATGCAGGCATTTTACAATATTTCAGAGATGTTCTTTAGATAGCATGCTTAGGAAATATTAAAGTCATGGGGATATGCTCTTGGAAAACAGCAAGGAATATATCTGAAAAGTTAATATTCACACCAGAAAATAGATTTTGGGGTAAAAAAAGTCATGGTTTAGTGATAAAGGAGCAATTAATAAGAAGGTTACATTGAGTATTGTCCCAGTTTTCTTTCTGTTGTAATGAGACACTGACTAAAATCAGCTTGAGGAGGAAAGGGCTTATTTCAGTTTGCAGGTTATAGTTCATTATCCAGGGAAGCCAGGCAGGAGCTCAAGCAGGAACCTGGAGGCAAGAGCTGAGGCGGGAACTGAAGCAGAGACATGGAGGAACACTGCTTACTGCTGTTCTCCCAAGCTCACGTTTGTTCTGTTATCTTTCTTACACAGCTCAGGCTCACCTGACCAGGGGTACTACTGCCTGTTTGTCTGTCTATCATCTATCTACCCATTATCTATTTGAATCTATTATCTATCTATCTATCTATCTATCTATCTATCTATCTATCTATCATCTATCAATCATCTATCTGTCATCTATCATTTATATATTATCTATCTACCTATCTACCATCTATCTAGCTGCCTATCATCAATCTATCATCTATGTATTGTCTCTCAATCTGTCTTTCTCTCTATCATCTCTCTATCTAAGCTTCCATTATCTATCTCTATGTGATCCAAATTTATTCATATCATCCATACACCCTATATCTGTACCTATGCAAATATTTGGATAGATTGGTGTCTATATAGATGCAGATGTATATCAGTTGATGGAGCTTCAAACGCACAAATGAACAGTTCATAGAAAACCAGGGGGAAATCTGATTTGCAATGATGCTTCACATCTGAAACAATGATGAATGAATGAAGTGAGAGTTATCTGACATAGAACTCAACTTTCTAATTTACTGATGCACCACTGGTTGAAAATGAAACACAAAGCAATTATGATATTGAAATGAGTCCCAGGAATAAATAGCACATTCAAAAACCTGGCTATCTGGTGCTGGAGAGATGGCTCAGTGGTTAAGAACACTGACTGTTTTTGCAACCACATGGCAGCTAACAACTGTCCATAACTCCAGCTCCAGGGGCTCCGCCAGCCTCCTCTGTCCACCGTGGGCACATGGGTATACTTACTTACAAAACTCCAGAAACTAGAACACAGATGTCTAAATAATACTTGATGGAAATAAGACAATTCTTCAAGCCCCAAATAGAAAACAACAGAATTTTATTGTTGAAGTGGTAGGTACATAAGTTGTAGAGAACTTATAAAAAAGCATAAACCAATGAAACTGATGAATTAAATAGATTAGATTTAATCTTTTAGGCTTCCTGGAACAAGACCTGAATTGAGAATGTTATTGTTTATATTTATATGTGAGGGAACATTTCTCCACATATTTATATTTGTCATATTCCAAGTATAATCATAAATTTTTAATACCATTTGTTTGTTTGGCAATTGATGAGAATAACAACATTTTATTTTGGAAACACAATTTCACCTAATTGGTATCAAAGTTAGTGTTTTCCACCATCTAATTGACTGTCCTTGCTCATATATAAAGCTTCTTTAACGTGAAGTCTGTGTCATGAAAGACGTGCTCGTAGCCCATTGACGATAGTTGCCAACCCTGAACTGCACCAATATGCATCAACAAGACTGTTAACACAGCTTATTAAGGAAATCACACACATCAGCAACATTTATATGAATTACGTTAAAATAACCAAAACAGACCTTATGGGGAAAAGACATGAGGTGAAAATGTCCTCATGTGGATGAGAAGGCACTTATCAGGGTCAGAAGGGGGCCAGAAGGTAGTTCTCAAGCAGCACTGAGAGTTCCATCACTTCCTCTGGAGCTGTTTTTCTCGATTTCTGATGTACATTTTCAAATATTTGCAGCTGGATAGAACAACCGAGTTTGACCACAGGAACACTGAATTGAGCTGAAAGTATCCAAAAGTAAAATAAGAAGTCATTTAAGAAAGCATTCTCCTCTTCCACACACGCCACATCTCCCACAAGTTTCTCTTATTTCCTGTTTCTTGTCTTACTGTGTACAACCACCGTCGTCCAGGGCATTTTGGTCTGTCCCGTCCTCAACGTTGCCTTTATTTTACAAATTCTTTTCCATATCCTTATTGTTGTTGTTGCTATTTCTTCATATACATTTCACTGTTTTGAATAGGGTTGGAAAAAGCCCTCTTTTTCTTTGATTGTCTTAATATTTAAAAGGTTATTCTGACATCATAATTCCTTAATTTCTAATTTCCTTAATCATTATCAATATCTTCCACATGTACTTAACATTCCACAGTTGGGGTCTCTACATTCTTATGAGGAGGTACCCCTATAAATAATATATTGTGAGGCGTTTCCCAACATAGTTTACTCACTTAAAATACAGACATAGCTTTATATTTATATATATGTGTGCATTATAAAAACAAAATACCCAATATATAATGAATTATACACACTTTAAAAGTGCTTACTTCTGTAACATCCTTTGCTTTAATATAGTCATGTTTGATCTGAAAATAAACAATTATTTATTCAAAGCTGGCCTTGAACTTTTGATCCTCCTGCCTCTGCTTTCCTCCTGATAATAAGGGACTCACCGTCCCCTAAGGGCAACCTATTAAATTTCAACCTTCCTAATCAAATTACATCTGTAGGAATTACCGTCCCAGTTTCTGGATTAGTGTTTTGCCTTCCAATTCACCTAATGCTGCCATCAGCATAGAAAAATTCTGCAGAGACATTCTGAAAACCGAAACAAAGAACAGCTCTTCTATCATCTGTAAAGCTTATTATCTCTGTCCCCGATTGGAAGCAACTCTCCACAGATTTTCCTATAGATTTGCCTCAGCACAGCTCCATTGCAGGACCTCTTACAAGCCAAGGTCAACCTTCATGTCCCACCTCGTTACTGCTCAAGGACCTTTGCAGCTGGACATTTTCTCCTCTTGGGCATGTTACAGAGTTCAGAACCACCAGGAAAGACTACCCACACTCAAGAAGTTCCAAATCAGCCAAATTAAGCTCTTACAATTCTATTAGAATTGTAAAGAAAAAGAAATCCTCAGGGCAGGCGAGCTCGTAATCTTGGCAGCTTCCTTTGAAGAGCAGAATGGAAGAAATAAAGACATGAGGCCATGCAAGTTTAGAGCCTGCCTGGGAGGTCAGACATGCAGCTGACTGGCAGCCACATGGCCGGGAGAAGGAAGCTTTAGGAAAAGTAAAGAAATACAAGATGCTAGGGGCAGCCCAAAGCCTTGAAGAAAGCGTGTTCAGTAAGAAAGGCATGAAGAAGAAAAATGGAATCTGAAGAATTCAGGGAAGCGGACAACTCATAGACTACAGGGCTGTAGTTAGGACGTTCTCCCCCTGTAGGTAAGATTACAACCAGGAGAAAGTTGCTAACTCATTAACACACTAGGTGTTCCACCCATCTATTTAGCATAACCTGCCTTCCTGGAGGTGATCCTATGACCAGATGACTGAGTAGTTAAACTTACATAAAATGGAGGCGCTCGGGCATTACAGGCACACTTTCTTCAGCTCACTTTCTGGGGTACCACTCTCTAAGTTTGTCCTGACCCATTCTCTCATCCTTTACTTACCTTGTTGCTTCTTTTCGTAACTCTCACTTCTCAAAATGAGCATGTGCTGACAGCCCATCAGACCTTCAATCTCTTTCACCTTGGGTGAACCATCCACAATCATGGCTCTCCGAACGCTGCAGTTTCAGATATGTATGTTTCAAGCCTGGTCTTCTCCAAAAGAATCAAGATTTTTCTCGATAGACACTGAGTGTACTAGTTCCTTTTCTCATGACTAGGACTAAATAACTGATAAGAAGAAACATAAAGGAGGGAGGTCTTATTTTGCCTCCTAGTTTACAAAAAGATTATTTATTTATTCATGTATTTATTTATGCATTTATTATTTAAAATGTATGCGCACCTGCATGAGTTTATATGCACCACATGCATGGAGATGCCTGCGGAGTCCAGAAAAGAATGTTGGATCCACTGGAACTGGAGTTATGAGTAGTTGTGAGTGGCCAGATACAGAGTTCTCAGGAAGAACAGTCTGCACTCTCCAGCACTGGGCCATCCTTCAATCTGATCCAAGAAGGGATTCAGTTCACCATAATGGGGACCGCATGGACCTGAAGTACCTGGCCACATTGTAGTCAGGAAGTAGAAAGTCCGTGGCGAATGGATCTGGGCTATCACAAGGCTTACTATGCCCCACGTCCCTCACTCCCAGGTATGCTGCACTTCCCAGAGGTTACAGAACCCACAAAAACAGCGCCACCACCTGGAGACCAAGTGCTCAAACACATCAGCCTGCGGAAGACATTTCTAATTCAAACCAGTGGCTGACGCCACATCTGAACTTCTTTCAGGCAACTGATATTTCACAAGCACAGATCAAATGGGATGTTTCTCCATCCTCCTAAGTCACCATGCCTATCAATGCCATCTCTGTCCTTTTAGTCTAAGAGGAACACCTTTTGACTTCTTTTTCTTTTCATTCTGAATCCTATCCATCTGTCAGTCTTTTTGATTATACCTTCAAGAAGACATCCTGTTTCTGAAATGTCAGCAATGTCCCTCACCATCACAGCCATCATTCTGGTTTTAGCTACCAACACACATGTATTAACTAACAGGCACTAATCTTCTCCTTGACTCCAGTCTGTAGGACACACACACACACACACACACACACACACACACTCAGATTATGTCTGTTAGATAGCTTACCTTTGCTATAGCAAAGACCCAGGAGCTTCTGCTTATGGTTATGGAAGTTCCAATCTGTGACCATATGGACATATTACTTCAGGTCTCTGACCTGTGACAATGTGACTAAAACAGTCATGCTCATCTGTTTATCCAAACCACAAATGAGGCCTGGCACAGGAATATATTCATGTTCACCTTTATATTAAATATATAAATAGTAATTCATTTCTAGTAAGATGTCAACGTGGATACATGGCCTGTCTCAATACTGGAATCTGTTCATCACTGTGCTTTTTTTGGTGATCCCTGCTCAAACATACTGGTCCCCTTGTTAACAGATAGGTCCTCATTCATCTCCACATGGGCTCCCAGATCAGTCTTCACCAGTATCCCCTTGTTTCTTAACATTATGCAGCAAGTTTGGAAGATAGAACAAAATGTGAAAATTACAACTTTGAATGTGATCATTCAGTTCTTAGCAGTTATTATATGTGAAATACTTTAACCCCATAGAATGACCCTGCTGGGGACTTTTCCCAGGTCAACAAGAACGAGATAATTGCAGATTACCTCTATCATACGCAAATAGGTGATTTTAGCTCATAGAGACATTACTGGTCTGTTAGGAAAAGATCTCCACGTGCTGTGATATCTATTTGCTTTATTGTACAGTCTTCTTGTGAAATATATAACCTTACAATCAGAATTAGACTTGAATCAGAATATGTAATTTTCATCTGAAACTTTTTAGGACATTGTAGAAAAATCATACTCAATTTAGTTTATTTCTCACTATCTATCTCCTGCCCGAAGGAAAAAAAGTGAGATTAAATAGAAATTTTGCAAACACTTTTGATAAATTCATTCAAATTACATTGCAGGTTACTTAAAAATTATTTAAAATCATTTTATATATAGCAATCTGATGTTGATTTGGATTGTACTAATGACTAGTTTTGATATCATTTAAATGATCAGGTTAAATTAACTGTACCCTATCTACCAAGATAGTATGTTAAATACAACACATAACTGAAATATGCTCTCTTCTATAATGACTTATAAATGCATAGAAAATAAGGTCAAGAGAAATATGTAACAAAGCCCAAATATATGTCTAAGGCTCAAATGCTAAAATCAGAGTGGTCCTATATTTCTTTCTTACAATCACAGCTCTATTTGACACCTATTACCGTAACCACTTTCTAAAACTTCATGGCTTGAGTGGGCTCAGATTTTTCACACCTTTATCCACTCTGGGGCAGGTGTGAGGGGAAAAGTAGAAGACAAGAGTGTGGCTAAAACCAAACTCAATTTCAAATGTCAATTTTGAGAAGAGGAAAGAGTGCCGAAATAAAGCTTATTCACTAAATTGAAACCAGTTTTCTTCTTCCAATTAAAAACACGCTACACCGTCAATCTCTTCCCCGCAGACGTTACCTGCTGAATTGGCTGGATATGGGTTGCAGTTGCAAAGCAAAACAACATAGAATAAATCATTAAGCCTGGTGCTGCATTGGTGGAAAAATCAGTGTAATGTTTTATTGTAAAACTTGTCTAGAGAATATTTAAAACAGACTTCAAAATGTTAGGAACTATCTGTTTACCTGTCTTTAAAAATGGAATCTTCCCACAAATCTAATATTCTCATTTGTTTTTGAAATCATGGAGTGATGAACGTATAAAAGATTGTGATCCAGGCCAACCTGGTCTACATTGGGACAGGCCAGCTGGGACTACAGGGAAATCCTGTCTCAAAACAACAACAACAGAAAAAAGTATAGTCACAAAAAAAAGATGAGTATGACTCAAACAGGATTGTGTGCTTCATCTTTGTAAATGAAGACATAATCTTTTTCTTCGTGAGTTATTTTCTATATTTAAGTTAAAAAGCCACTGGATGAAGGAAA
This sequence comes from Nannospalax galili, assembly GCF_000622305.1. Lineage (NCBI taxonomy): Eukaryota > Metazoa > Chordata > Mammalia > Rodentia > Spalacidae > Nannospalax > Nannospalax galili. Next base: position 1,392,316 of record NW_008353604.1, on the reverse strand, counting down.
ATATCCACTAATGCCAATATGATACAAATACCAACTGTAAAGTATATTTAAAATTTTAGCTTGGGTTTAACATGGAATAGTTATTGCTGGAAACTTGTGGTATGGAAGTTCTTACCTCTTGAATTTTACTCTAAAATTTGCTGATTTTATATTTGGATTTCCTTATATACCACCTCTTAAAAGAGTATAATGACTTCTTTTACAGCCAAGAAAAAGTGTGTGTGTGTGTGTGTGTGTGTGTGTGTGTGTGTGTGTGTTTGCACATAGACACAGTTTTGATTTTTTTTTTTTACTTTCATATTTTTGGTTCTTGAAACAAGGTCATGCTATGTATACCTGGCTGACTTCCTATTCTGGATCTTCCTGCTTCAGCCTCCTGAGTGCTGAGATTAGAGATGTACACCACACTCCCATACCTGTGTTAATATAAAATTATTGCATGACCTTAATTCTGTGCACTTATACCTGCCTTTATATAAAATTATTGCATGGCCTTAATTCTGTGCATTTTTGTCTTAAGTTTCAAGACACACTCTATTTAAGGTAGGCGGTTCTTTGTAGGAAGGAAAATACAATGAATCAGATACAAAATTAATATACTAAACTTATCTGAATGTTTTATTATTTCTAAACTTAAGAATTATCACAAAGGTTTGAAATAACTAAATCTTTTTAAAATTCTGAGACACAATCAACACTTTAAATCAATACAAGGTGATTATATATTCCCATTCTTTTCTCCCAGTGTCCAACGCAAAGTGAATTTGTGTTTTCTTTAGTTTCACACATGCACAGGATGCTGGGATCCATCAGTGGAGGACTCAAGAACCAACACAATGAAATTGCTATAGACTGGGGGTCCAGAGGAAAGCTAGGGGACCCCTAATTACAAAGACAAGGAAAAAATTAAAATATTTAAGCTGTCAAACAAAAAACAATAATTGACTATTTTGTTTATGCTACACTGGACCTATGAGATGGGTTTGTTACCAGAAAAATTGTATGTGTGTGGTCATGTGTGTATATTTACATATGTGTATAAAGAATGCGATCTTTCAATCATCAAACAAATACCCCTTCCTGGAATCACAGCTGTGCAACAATTCACCACTGAAACCTTTACTGTCCCCTATTGTCAAGGAACAGTATTATGTGACTGTTTCTGAAAATTTCATCTGACAGAAGCCTGAATGAAAGATTCAGAACTGAGCTGAATCTTCCTGGCATAGGTCAAATCCTGGAATTTATTTATTTATTATTTTTGAGCATCTGCGGCTTGAACTCGAGGCCTTGCACATGCTGAGCAGGCACTATGAAACTAGCCTCAGCCCCTGACACTGGAACAGGAGAGTCAATACCATTTTTTCAGCACCAAGAAATGAATCTCATATAGAATTGTCAAGCTGTATGTTGTAATGTAACCTAAAATAAAGCACCTAACACATTTAAAAAAATCTTATATACTGCCTCCTATGCAGACATGTGTATGATACTTGCAGAAAGATTCTTTGAATATGTTCAAACATATTTTTAAACTGCAAATTCAAGAAAATCATTGAAATCTGGGAAAACTTGCACCTGATGCTAAGATGTTAATGGAAATGAAGTCTCAGACGTTCAGTTGCTTTGTCTTTGACTTTGGTTCCCAAATTAATAGATGTAGTGATATAAAAGCCACCACCAGGATGATTCTGTTCTTATGCTCATTTCTTGAGGCCAAAGGAATGGGAGAAGGTGGAGTGAGTGCTGGGTAATTCAGAAGGAGGGGTTTGCTGTACTGTCAGTTGGGTGATACCAAGCTCATTTGATGCTAAGGCCCCTTTGGAGGCTCATAAATGTCAGTTTTGCTTCAGCCTGTAACCTGAGGAAAAGTGGGAAAACGAAGCACGGCCCTTCCCTCCATTTAGAGCTTGTAAAGGGGCTTTTGACACACTCCTGGGTTTGTGGTTTCTGGATCTAGGATTCTAGACCATTGAATGTTTCTTTGTGGGTGTTCAGGCAAAAAGAGACATATTTGTAGACTACACCCCCACCCTGTGGTTCTGGCCAGCCGAAGGCTTTCAGTGAGTTAGAATGAGACTCTTGCCTGCAGTATTTAGTGTGTTTCAATGTCTCTGTTTTAAAGCCACTCGTTTATCTATACCTGGAAAGACATTCATATATGACTTAAATTTTATAAAGAAAAGTAACATTTTTTTCTAAAGAATGATTTCACATAATTTATTCTTCAAGTATTCTAGAAACTTAAAAGCAAGATTTAATTCTCATTTGAAGAGAAAGATCTCAGTATTGTGCACCACAAGTTAAATAAATAGATAAATATAAATTTAAAAAATTTCAGACCAGAAATGATTCTGATTTAATTTTGAATTTTACATTTGCTTTTCCACTTCAAAGACCTGGTCAAAGGAATTAACATATAAATTAAAATTAGGAGTAATGCTATAGTAAAATAACACAGTGAATGGGTCAGAAATGAGGTAAAAAGGGGGGAAGAATTTTTGGCTCTTTATTTTGAATTTTCTTTCAGTAACACTTATTTTTTTAAAAAATATTTTATTATTTTTATTTTATGTGTATGAGTGTATTCCCTGCATGTATGTGAGTGCACCCACGTCGTATAATGCCACGGAGGTCAGAAGAGGGCTTTGGATTCCCCTGGAACTGGAGTTAAGGATGGTTGTAGCTGTCATGTGGGTGCTTAGAATCAAACGCAGGTCCTCTGCAAGAGCTTATGTCTTTGCCCATGCCTGCACTGTTATTTCAAATGAATTAAAAGGTCATGAGTTTTAATGTTTTATTATTTTCATTTACTAGGACGCCTTTTTAGAGGCTAAGAAAGTGCACAGTGATTAAATTTTTGGAGCTAATGGATTTAATTCATCCCTCTTAACTGTTATTTATTTAGTCTACCTATTAAGCCTAATTATTTCAGTGTTTATTATAGGATCCAGAGATTTCTTTCCATTGTTCTGTCTCAAAAGTAAAGAATGTTATAACCCATTTTCTTGTAAAGTTGTATATCCTTAAAATGATTTGTTATTCTACAAATCTCCAACAGCCCCATGCCCCCAGTCTCTAAGAGCCTGTCATATTAACCACAAGCAAAGTAATATTAATAAAAACTGATATTACAGGGGGCAGGCTAAAAGAAAAAGGCAATGCCTTTGGGAAATTTGTCTTATGCTATGTGTCACAAGGGTTTTTCTCTCTTTAAAATTATTTTAAATTGCCACTGGGTGTGGTGGCACATGCCTTTAATTCCAGCACTCAGAAAGCAGAGGCACGTATATCTCTGTAAGATGGAGGTTAGCCTGGTCTACATCACAAGTTCTAAGCCAAAGGGGACTACAGGCATTCCCTGTTTCAAAAAACCAAATACATAAGCAAATAAAATAAAAATCAAATCATTTGAGTAAGGACAGAATTCAAATTCTAAATAAGTAGTGGTGCTAAATATTTGTTTCTCTTCTTTCCTGCCCTTTGGATTACTGCTTGGTCATTTTACAACCTGTTGGCAGCTTTGAGAATCCACCAATCTGAGAAGTAGTTTGGAGACCTTAACTCCTGCTAGCTTAACCCTGCCTGTGAATTCTAGGGACAAAAACACAAATAGAGGGTGGGAGGTGAGAGGTAGGTGAGAAGACTGCTTGAGACCTTGTGGAGGAAAGTGTATGTACTTGGAGTTCTTGTTACCAGTGCGTTTGACAACTAAGAAACAGGTTATGCTCAAAACACACATACACACGATCACACACACACACACACACACACACACACACACACACACACATACGCACATATACATACATCTATATATACACCCATACATATAACATTTACTTGGGGTTAATTAAGAAACCTTGACTGCTTGATTGTCAGTAGTGGATGATTTATCAGGAAGGATCTAGTATGTCTGGTTTCAACATGCCCCTTCTAAAACTCAATTATTGTCAACCTACTAAGACTTGGGGACTTTAAGAAGTGAGGAAATTGTGGATGGGGACTTCTTTCTCCTGAGTGGAACTGAAGTCCTTACCAAATCGGCTTTTCACAGCATCTGCTACTTTGATCTGCCTCCTTCCTGCTATTCAAGGACTGAGGGTGTCTGCCTTGGAGCAGGAATTTGGAAGGTGCCATCTTGGTGGCAGAGAGCAACCCCAACCACTGATTGTGTTCTACTACTAGGATCTTGTAATTCCCAACCTTCAAAATGGTGCGAAAAAATTGATATTTCTTATAAATTACCCAGTCTGTCTTCTTTTGTTTTGATGGCACAGGACACAGCCATTTGTTAAACCAGGATATGAAATCTCGTATGCATCACCATATTCTCACAGACTTCTCTACCATTCTGACTTTCGACCATTTCACAGACTTTTACTACCATTCAATGACAAGGGTGTTGTCACAACTTTCAAAATTGTCACCATGTTCAAGAGTTCTCTTTCTCAACGAGGAATATCCCAATGCAGACAACATCTCTGTTTACAACCTCTCCCCTTACAATGAATTCATAATCAAAACTAATTGATTTCAGGCTGGGTGCTATGGGGGCACACCTTGAATCCCAGCAATTTGTAGTCAGAGGCGAGTGGCTCTCTGTGGTTTGCAGGCAAACCTGGTCTGCATTTCAAGTTCCAGGACAGTCAGGACTACATAGTAAGATCCTGTCTAAAAACCAACCAATACACCAACGAAGCAAACAACCAACCAAACCAAAGAAACCCCGAAACAATCAAACAAACAAACCGAGTTCATGGTTTCTTCTACTTCATCCTTCAAGGTAATATTGACCAAGTTCCAACAGTGCTCAGAACTGAGAGACCCTAAACATTTTATTTTAATTTGGAGCTGAGGATCAAATCCAGGGCCTCGAGTTTTTGGGCAAGTATTCTACCACCGAGCTAACTCCCAACCCTCAATACATTTTAGTTAGAATTTTGCAAACAACAATCTCTTTAAGAAACAAAATAATCTATATGGAGGTTCCTGGTAAGAGGTGTAGTGATTATAGAGTAATTTTGATGATTTCAAGGCAATTTACAATGATTTTTTAAAAATCTGCTTAAATATGGCTGGAGATGATGACAGGATAGCTATTTTCAGCTTCATTTTAAAAAGTAAAGAATTAAAGAACTGGAGAGTTGCATGCCTCTTACAAGGTCAACCAGTGAATTTGTTACCGAACTTGGAAACAGGCCTAGACTGTGATTTCTCATCTGATTTTATCTCTGAGTCCCTAGTAATAAGAATTAAAGTTTTGAAATAAACTAGGATTGCAAGTGTGAATTGTATCATTCCACAAGAAATTTTGCAATTGTCAACAGTGAGAGTATTTTAAGATATACAGGATAGTCTACAATCTGGCAATGGAGTCCAGATTTTCTGTTGGAGGCTATAGTTGGACATAGATTTATTTATTCATTAAAAGCTGCAGAAGGAAAATATGTATGAGGCGCCATGGAGAGGTATAAAGATGGACCATTTTCTTTTGCCAAAGCCCATGCCTCCATCCATTCTTATCCTCTAAGGATAAATCTGTTCTTACATTCAGCAGCAGAGGCGTCCCTTTCTTATGGAATAACATGACACTGTCTACCTCCTAGCGATGGGACATTGATCTAAAACGCTCAAGAAACAGCAATCTGCCTTCAGCAATCTCCTATCCCTGTTCCTTCAGGAGATGATAAAACAGAGTCTTTTTAAAAAAATGAATAAAAATAAGATCCAGAAAATATTTCTGGGTGGTAAACTGCTGAAGTCTAGATGGAAAATTAGCATTAATTTGGCCCGCACTGTGTCAGCCACTGCAGAGTCTCCGTTATTTATTTTTGTTCAGAGTCTCTGCTAGGAAAGTAGGTATCGAATGGAAATGTTTTTTCTGTAAGTGGCATTTCAAATAATAACAATAATAATAAAACCCTGGATCAGGAATGCTTTTTCCATTAGATATTTAAGGACACTGCAGAGGGAGTATGAATGGAACCATTTTTTTTCCCTAATTTAATCAGTGCAAGTAAATGACATCTTTCCATTTCTTTATTAAAAGTTTGTTTTTCTCTCCTTTAAACGATTGCTTCCAACTCTGCTTGTTGCTGCAGTGTTGATAATACCTTCCTTCTCACTTACAGCATGGGCAAAGGAAAGCTGCAGTCTGAGCAGTGGGTTTCATCCACACCATGGTTACATATATAGAAAATTGATTTTCCAAGTGTACCAAATGATAAAGTCCATCTTTGATACATTCCTGTCTCATTGCTTTCCAGGTCTTAAGGCATCTGATCTCAGGTCAACTCCCCTTGGAGTGTAATTCAGAACACAGTCCATTCCCTTTAGAGGTCTCATGCCACGGGGCATGGGTTTATTTTCTTTGGCTAAGACAGACCTTATGAAAGGAATTATTCTGCCGCCTAACTGACAGAGCTGGGCATGGGGAAGAGGGAAATGGAGCCTCTCCCAGTGGCCCTTTGCCTGGAATTTGTCCTAAAAGCATGAAACTGAGTCGGATTTGTAGCAGACAGATGTGGATAATATATGCATCACCTTTCCATCTTGGTGTCTGTTTGCATGGCAGTGAAAGATGGCTGGATTTTAAAGGTGGCCCTAAGTGATGTTGTAGCTGTGAGTTCTTCAGAAGAGCTGATCACAGATTTGATTAGGAAATCTATTTGGATGGATCCCCTTGGACAAACCGAAAGGAAACTCATATTGTACTGTGGATGCTGGTACAAGCTTCTAAGGATAATCATCTAAAGAATTTTAAAGCTTGTTTGAAAAATGTTTCGTAGAAACAGAGGTAGCAGTCAAATGTAGCAACTTTGCTTGTTCCAACATTTCACGTGTAAACTGGTGCAATGCAGCAGGCCACAAGCATTTACCTTGCATCAAACTCTAAAACAAGGGAGAAAAACTGGGTCAACATCTTTAACCTAGAATTAACACGGTGTCAAAGTGTTGGTTGCTATGGTTCTGACTTTGTTTTGGATGGGTTTCCAGAAACATTTGCTTGTAGTCTGGCTCTGCCATTTTAATATTGAACAAACTGTTAACTTTGCATACAAATGAGCAATGTAAGTTATGTGACCTCCAGTTTCATATTGTAAAACTGGAGAGTATCAGTGACACAAGTTGTTCCTCACAGTGAACCAGATGTTAAAAAATAAGTGTCAGGACTAGGGAGATGGCTCAACAGGTAATAACACTTGCAATGCATGCACGAGGACCTCAGTTCAAATCCCCAGAACTCACACAAAAAGCGAAGCGTAGCTGCATATGCCTTATCAGGGGATGGAGACAAGGAGATCCCAAGAGCTTGCTGGTCAACCAGCCTAGCCAGAATACCAATTACCTGTCTCAGTGAGAAACCCTGTTTCATAACAATAAGGTGGAGAGTGACAGAGGAATGCTGTGATGTCCTGCTCGGGCCTTTGTGTGTGTGTGTGTGTGTGTGTGTGTGTGTTTGTGTGTGTTGGGTATACATGGACATACATATCCATGCGCTCAAGAAGGAGAGTGAGAGTGAGTGAGCGAGCGAGCGAGAGAGAGAGAGAGAGAGAGAGAGGCTAAACTATCAATCTGTACTTTTTTTGGCAGAGGTCTACTGGCGAGAAGGGAATAGATGTCATTGAATGTATATTAAGACTTTTATAAGACAGTATTTCTGGAAACTGAATTGAATGTGAAACCTGAACATTGGGATGATCTCTTTCTTACTGTTCCTATGCCCAATACATTTCATCTACATTTACAACTGCCTTTCTCACGTACACATGACTGCAAGCATAGGTCTTGGCTTTGAGCAAGGATTGGCCAAATCCTGCCACAAAGTATGAGTCTTTGGATGATTAAAAGCTACTTATAGACTGGTCACGGTGCTTGTGACTTTAATCCCAGCACTTGGGAAGCAGAGGCAGTTGGATCTCTGTGAGATCGAGGCCAGCCTGGACTACATAATGAGTTCCAGGCCAGCTGGGACTACAGGGAGACCCTGTCTCAAAAAACAAGCAGACAAAAAAATAAAGCAAAAAAAACCCCACCAACCACCCCCACCTAAAAAAAACTAAACATGGCCTTTCTTATGTTTCTCTTCAGTGTTTTTTAAGTAGTTGAAAAGAATCAAAAGAAGACTAGGAGCTAAGAATGAGGAAAATGCATGAAATTCAAATTTCCGTGCCCATGAATCAAAGGTTTTCTTGGAAGTCAGTGACACTGCTGTGTGTTGTCAGCCGAGTCTGCTTTGACACCATAACAGAACTGTACAGTAGCACCGGCGACTGAGTTTCCATCAAAGCTGAGGGTATTTGTGTTTTCCATTAGAGAAACAGTGGAAAATTCTTACCCTGGAAAGGATATGAATAGTCAAATTACGAAAGAGTAAAATGAGAGAACTAATACAAAATGAGCATCATAGAAGACAATAACAGCGATAATTAAATTATAATTCCAACAATGTTAGCAATATATGTGTGTACTAGTAATTCTGTCCTAGTATCATTTATGTTGCTATGATAAAATATCCTGTCAAATAAAGAAGAAAGCATTCCTGTGGTTTATATTTCCATGTTACAGACATTATTGTGGAGAAGTCAAGATAGGGAATTAAAGCATCACTTGCATAATCAAGAACAGAGAGAATGAACACACAGATCTTTGGTTACTGCCAGTTTTCTCCCCTTATGCTGTTCAAGATGCCCTGCCTAGAGAATGGCACCACCCACAATGGCTGGGGTCTTCCTGCACCGTTTTGAAAATTCAGCAGGCAATGTATGCTATCCTGACAAAAACATTTTTGAGATTTCATTAATAACATGACATTCTTTGTTTTATTAGAGGCTGATGAAATCTGTTTTTTCAAGTCATATAGCTACTTATCACCTTGGCAAACTAAAATCCAGGGTATTCATACTGGGGAGATAGCTTGCCTTGCAAGTGCCAGGACCCAAGTTTGATCTCCAGAATCTACATTTTTTATAAAACCTCAGTTCAGGCTCTGGGCATGGTAGCACACGCATTTAATCCCAGAATTCTAAGAGGTAGGCTGATCTTTGTGAGTTCAAGGCCAGCCTGGTCTACACAGCAAGTTCCAGGCCAGCTGGGGCTACAGGGAGATCCTGTCTCAAAAATACAAAAATAAAATTAAATAAAAAGTCAAGAGTATGAACTTGCATCAAGGGACATCTGGATATGAAAGCTTGACAGACCTTGACAGAATGCATGAGTTCTGGTGGGAGGGGGGCACTTTGGAGGTGTGCAGATTGGGGAAGGGGTCTAAATACAATTAAGATTTATTGTATGAAATACATAAGAATTCAATAAAAAAAAACTGCACATGGTGGCATGCACATGTAATCCTGGTACTGGGAGGGGGATTCAAGTAGACCTCTGGGACTCTCTGGCTAGCCAGTCCAGCTTAACTGATAAGGCACAGTTCCTAATGAGAGATACTGTCTCAAAACACAAAATGGACAGCTTCTGAGGAGTGACACCCATACAAAAATGGTCTCTTTTCTTCACATGTGTGTGCACATGTGCATGCCTGCATGCATGTACACACACATGCACACACACACCAAGGCCTAAAGTTTCACACTACCACACCTGCCTTACTCTGTATACTGTTAAGAAAGACTTGGGTGAAGGAAAGGACCATTTGGTGAAACCAAAGGTATACTAGAAGAGTGGGTAACCTCTCTACTCACAGAATAGAATTAAGATCTTGAATTGATATCCTTACTTCAGATGTTAGGTCAAGTAAGAGTGATATGTCCATACACACACACACACACACACACGTGCACACATGCAAACAAACACACATGTGCACGTATGCAAACAAACACAGGTATATGCAAGACATACTGGTGATTCTAGAAGACATACATTATTACATTATAATTAACATACAAACCATCTCGTTCAGACAATATTCTGTTTTCAAGTTGTACATAAATAGTCATTTGGCCATGTTCTTTTTATTATTATTATTATTTGTGTGTGTGTGTGTGTGTATGAGTGTATTGCCTGTATATATGTAAGTGCATCCATGTCCTGCAATGCCTATGAAGGTCAGAAGAGGGTGTCATATTCCCCTGGAACTGGAGTCATGGGCAGTTGTTAGTCACCATGTGGGTGCTGGGAACTGAACCCAGGTCCTCTGCAAGAGCAGCCAGTGCTCCTCACCGTGGAACAATCTCTCCAGTTGTTTGGCCATTTTCTTATATTCTGTGAAACACGAAATATAAAATATGGTAAGATCCACACTGCAAATTCATATCTAGGAATAAGTGATCAGAAACAAGTGATCAGAAATAACTTAAAAATAAAGAATGCGTTGAGTAATCTATATGCCTTGCAAACTCTACCAACACCTCCAATCTCCTGCTTGATCCCTATGCCTTGTGAAAAAATAGCCAACAAATGTGAGCATTGTCTGTCCCACCTCAGCAACCACCATCAACACAAATCCAGAGCAGCTGGGGCGATTTAGTGGCTCGGGAAGAGACAAACATGCACAAACACAAACCCTGGAAAGTCTATTGATTATAGAGTGGAGACTTCTGTGATAAAGGGGATGGGTTTTACAGCTGAGCTGGGTCTAGGGAAGGGTAAGAAAAGAAAGAAGAAAAATCACCCTGGTTCTCTTTGCTTAAGTTATTTTGCAGATTTATCAAAATGTTCATGTAGTAGCAAATGACTTCCAGAAGCCAGTGTCCTGCTGCGGGGGCTGGCGCTGTGTGCAAACATGGCCTCATGATCTGAGGTAATGTGAGGTAACGCTACAGAGAGGCAACACTTGATAATGTCCCCTGCAGGATGCCTCATCCCAAGCTGAGCTGGCATGATGCTCCCGAGTTCTCCCATCTGGATAGACGTTTGTGAAAAAGATACATCTTGCTAGGTTCTTCAGATTTGGATCCAGTCATTTTTGCTGAGAAAAAATTAACATATACAAACATACATGGACACAGACATGCACATGCATAAACACACAGGCACTCATGCACACATACACATACAAAAACACATAAGCATGCACATTCATACATAAATACATATACACACAGGCACACAGAAATGAACAAGCATAGACACACAGACATGCACACATATACACATACCTACACATTCATACACATATGCAAATATTCATAATACACACATAGATGCACAGGTTCACAAATACATGCATACACATATGCACACATATACATACACTCAGTACCTACACATAGATATACGTGCACCTGTGCACATACACAAAACACAAAAATACATGCACACGTACACATATACACACATGCATACACATATAAAAACACACATACACATACAAACATGCACACAGAAATGCACACATGCACATACAAATCCATACATAGATGCACACACATAAAACACACATACATACACCAACATCCTCCTGGCCTCTCAGTGGTCTTTGTACTGTTCCGTCAGTACAGAGCAGCACTCCTTGGACCCTTCTTTTGGAAGGAGTCCTCGGAGCTCTTCCCTAAGCACTGTCTACCTCGTTCCTCCCCGGCCAACTGCTGCCTCATTGGCTCCTAACTCAGACAATTCTTGACCTTCTATTTGTCAGAAATGACATTTTTATGTATTTACTGTATGATAAATATATTTTCTTCCAGTCTAGTGTTCAGAAAATTAGGGATTGAGGGCCAAATTCATCCAGCTGGCTGCTTTCAGAATTTTCTTAGAGCAGTGATGTCTATTTGCTTGAATACAATCAACAAATTGTTCTGCTGTCCTAGGAGTTGAGTATTTACAACAGAGACTATCCAGTCCTCGGAGTCAGAAATGGTTAATGTTCAGTTATTGATGGGAAATACCTGCTTTCTAGAGTTAAAACATTCTCCAGAGGGTCAGGGTTAAGTCAGTAGAAGTATTTTGATCAAGAGGCCAAGACAACCCAAAGCCAGAGTCCCTGAGATGAAATTTAAGGCTCCTCTAGTTGTGCAGCTATGTGACAGTGTAAAAGTTACTTAAAGTCTCTGTCTCCCAGTGTTCTTATGTGTTCAGTTGGGCTAATAGTAGCACATGACTCATCAACTGTGAACATCTCATGAGTTAACACTTGACTGAAATTAGTTTACAGTGCCTGATGAACAGTAACTAGGTGATAGCAAGTGTTATCATTTATTAACATTTTCTTAAGTGCCTAATTTAAATAAATTTAAAGTTAACAAATAAGATACTAGAGGTAGAGCTTCTCCTCTGAATCTACTATACCTTTTAAATATTTTGTTTTGCTTGATTGTAACTTATTTTTTAAAAATTGTATTTAGGAGTAAGTGTGTTTGTCTATGTGTATATGTTGTATGTGTGCAGGTGCCCACAGAGGCCAGGAGAGGGCATCAGAGCCCCTGTAGCATGAGTTATGGGCAACTGTGAGCCACTCAATATGGGTGATGGGAACTTAACTTATGTCCTTTGCAAGAGCAACAAGCATTCTTAATCATGGAACCATCTCTCCAGCCTCCTACCATAAACTTTTGTTTGGCCCCTGATAAGATAACTATGCTTTATTTTATATTGTATGTTAATTTCACAGAGTTCTTCTCTTAAATCATTTGAATGTATGGTATTCTCTTTCGGTATACCTGTGGTGTCCAGGACCCTACCTGAAACGCAGACTACATGGTATATAAGCACCTGTGAAAAGAACTACCAAGAGCTCAAAGGCACATGAGAGACTTTGCCTATCCAACATTAACTGCTAAATTCACTTTATTTTAAAATTACCTTTTATTTGTTTTGCATGCATGTGTGTGTATGTGTCCACGCATGTGTAGAGTCCAGAGAACAACTTGCAGGAATCAATCAACTCTCCTTCTGCTGCTGGGGTCCTGGGGGGTTGACCTCAGTTTTCAGACTTTGTGGCAATGAGCCATCTCACTGGCCCTAAATTCACTCTTTTGTATATTTCTTGAGTAATTAGTGGGTGGATAGCATTTTGCTTTGGGCCACACAAAAATGTATCACAGTCTTCTACTTCGAGAGCATTGTAAATTAATAGGGGAGTAAAAATAACACAAAATACTTTCATATGACTAACATCTGCCTCACAAAAAATTTAGATGGAATGCTAACAACTTCTAGTGGGAAAATACATGACTCTCATACAAAATGAGCCAAAAGGCCATGTGGAATTGCACTAACAGCTATCTCCCTCCAGCACGGACGGGCCTTCTAACTAACAACACGCTTAGCTGTGTCTTTCTTGACACATTGGTTAATCATTTGTTTTGTTTCCTTATGAGTTCAACCTTTCAACTTTGTGGGGATTGTAACTCTAACCAAGCCACCTTTGAATTTGATAATATTATGAAGGTGATTAAACAATATTATGGGCATCTGGAGATGTTTGTAGAAATAGCTTTATTCTGTGTGCTTGATTTTAGGGCTATGTGTTAGGACAGTAAGAAATAAGTGAAGCTGTTTAACATGGTGACTGCAATAGCTTTAATAAAGTTACTTCAGAAAGAACAAGGCATCTATCAATGGAATCCCAGTCTGGGAGGCTCTCAAGGAGGGCATTTTCAGATACTGTCTTCTATAACATAACTGTAAAAGTTAGTATGCATATAATTAATATAGCTGCTTTTCTTAAAAACAATAAAGTAGTTCAGCAGTGAAGGGCAGGGCCCTCTGAGCCCCTCTTCCACCTATGGGTGTCTACTGATAGGTTCCTTCTAGCGCAGACCCAGGACAGGCATCTGTAGCTGCTGTGAGATAGTAACCACAATGCCTGTCTTGCCCAGAAGATGAGATTTTGCAGCTCTTTTTCCTCTCTTCAGGATCTTACTTTCTTTCTGCCCCCTCTTCCCTGAACCTTAGAGGGGATGGTGCAAATGTCTTCCTTATGGCTAAGGACTCAACAGCCATTATTCTCAGAACCTTTAGGGAGAGAGGGAACCATTGCCTTCAGTTTTGCCCCCCGCCCAGTGACTCCAGCAATGGATAGCTTCAATCCAATGGGCGCATAGATGACCCTGCCTAAACTAAATAGATCACAAAACAAATCTAAAAGACATGCAGAAAAGGGACATTTAGGGAGGAGGGGAAATAGATGGGGTTAGAGATAAGAGAAAGTGAAGGAAGAGAATAAAAATGTGTTGTGTATGTATATGACACTAAATTAATAAATAAAATAATAATACAATAAGAAGTGTGGTAAGTTATGTGTAAGGAAGGTTCCATGCTCTATAGCAAATACTAACTACAGAAAAAGGAAAAGTCAGGAGAAAGTAACTGTATTTTCCAGTTCCCCTAAGAAAGTGTTTATTCATTAAAAACCATGATCTTAATTGAAATAATCAGGCAGAGTTACATAAACATATCATTATGTACTCTGACTGATTTTCTCTAATTGATGTGTGTACATGTGTGTATTAATGTGTATCATTATGTGTGTATGTATATGTGTTTATGTGTGCACATACATATGAGTATGCATGTGTGCATTTATGTATGTTCACATGTGCATGTGTGTACATGTGCATTTATCTGTGTGTATGTTTCTGTATGAGCATGCACGTGTGTACCCATGTGTGTCTGTATGTCTGTGCTGTGTCTGTCATTGCAAGAACCAGTGCCACAGGATGCCTTGCAGAAGATGGGAAGGATAGACAATCCTAAAGGCTCAGAGAAGTCACAGGAGCACCATATAGGGATCATACGATGAGGTAAACTGTAAATGTTCAGAAAGAGAGCAATGAAGACTTTGGGCTTAGCCTTAACAGGGTTCGGAGGAGTAGAGATGGAGAGGAATTAGCTTAACATTCGTATTTATTGAAAGATTCAGGTAGGATATAAAAATCTTCAAACTTAAGACATGAAACTCCTGGGCAGAAACTTATTGGGCCAAAGCCAGGCAACTTTACAAGTCTGCTCACTCCCCAAAACCATTCAGAGTAGCACAACTTCTATTTCTCGATGTCTTCTTCTTCTGTCTCTTTTCTAAGCAAGCTTTCTCTAAGACTTTTGACGTCCCTATCATCTGAGGCATCCTCACTCTTTCTTGAAAGCTCCCCTCCCCGCCATGTGGTTGCTAGTCCATTGTCTGATCCTGACCAACACGCTGACTTAAGTGGCTTTTCTCCCCTTCTCTCTTCCATTTTCCTCTTCCAGGAAGCTGCTGAAAGTTACAGCTGCCTAACCTGTCCTGGTTTTTTGTTTTGTTAAAACTCTAATACAATTGTCCTCAAGCTTTATATCAATTTATGGTGCGATTCAGTGCCAAACTCTAAGACTTATCATTTATAATTCTACTTAAATCACCAACCAGAGGATAGCACTATGCCAGGCACCATTTGAGCCATTGATGTAAAAATACATGCATCTTGAATAAATTCATGAGTTAGTTAAGAACAGAGGTAATACAAGCTATTTAAATCCCTAAAATAGTCTAAATCCCAGCTGTGTCTCCAACAACATGGAGTCAATAAAGGTACATACATGTTTTAGAAAGTTAGGATGATGGGAAAAAAATATAGTACAGGTGGTTTGAAGCTCATCAACTCTAAAAGCTGTTAGACCCTTTTGCGAAGAGATAACGTAATTATATAACAGCAGTGCATAAAGCATCAGGCATTTTATCTATCTCTGGCCATACAGAAATGCATTCAGAAATATGCAAATGTGGAATTTAAGTGATGAAAAGAAAAGAGCTTATTGTACATTAAACAGCATTCCAAAGATTTTTAAACTGTAAGAATTCAAGCAAAGAATGTTTTTGTTTTTGTTTTGTATTTTATTTGCTCATACTGAAGCGATCTTTAAAGAAATTTTGAGCTTTTGTATATTTCATACGACAGTTCCTCATCAAATTTAGACCCCTCCCCCATTCACACCCCGCCCCGGGGCCCTTATGCACTCTGTCATCAAAGCTCCTGTGAAGAGGATCTTTTGAGCCTCTGCTTGCTTTAGACATGAGCCTTTCAAATATGTTTACAACATGCTCTCTTGCATTGTAACTTGATTCCAAATTGGGATGGATGATGGCAAATAAAAGTGAAGAGGGAAGTGTGGGGAGAGGACTAGGTGACTATGTAGGTTCTAGTCAGAGCAATGGCAATCTCAGACACACTGGCCAAGTTACGCCAAGCAAAGATATAAACCTGGGATTTGTAAATTTTGCTATATGCTAATAGGCTCTGGTTATCATGGTGTTTACTACTAGAGACTAATTCAGTATAAGACAAGGCATGTTGGTGCTACCTAAATCTACAACATCTGTAATTATGGCAAAATATCATTAAAGCATAAAAGTAATGTCCTCCATATTTACAAGAGAAAGATTTAATACTTAGCAACGACAGCAAGTTCTGCAGGGTAATTAATTGTCTCATAAAATAGCAACATTTTACCCCACACAGAAAATATAGTCACAAAGTGAGATTGTGTTTGAAAATCAACGTAGTTAGGTTCCTGGAGGAATAATTTTCTTTCTTGATAGTGTAAAGTAATCTGGAGACTCACGGCATAATGTAACAAAATAGATCTCAGTGTATATAGAATGGTATATGAGGATTCCAGTTAAATTATTTTTATTTTTAATAAATACTTTGAGAAAGAATGGCACATATTTACAAAATAGAAACTCGAGAACAATCCTTGGTGAGTATGTGTTTTGAAGCCCGTGTCATAAATAGGTAAAGAAAATTGCCATGAGTTGTGAAAATCATTTTGTCTATTTCAACCAGGAGAAAGTTCTTGGAAATGATAAAGTGGTGTTAAGAGTTTGATTGCACAATGGCTGGGCTCTGGGGGCAGCTCCTGTGTAGCCGCTGTGGTTTCTGCTGATATAAATTTGATATTTTACAAATGCAGAATATGAAATATATTCCTAACATGTGTTCAATGCACTTATAATATACTGAAATGAAAAACAGCACAGGCTCAAGACATTTCTTGGCAGTGTGCTTAATGCACTAGATCTGGAACATGTTAAGTGTTATTATAGAAATAATTGAAACATTTCACACAGTTTCATGCAGTGAGTTTTGTGTATTAAGCCCAGGCTCCCTCCTCCCATGACGGAAGACGTTAGAGCACCAATACACAAATGTTTCTTTTAGAATCAGGAACAGGGGTGTGGTCTTATTTTTTAGGTGCCAATGTTAGGTAAACTCTGGAGGTATTTCAGATTTAATTTTCCAACAACCGTCTGTCACCAAATAGATTCATAGAGAGGATTTTTCTTTAAAAGGAATATTGAAAAAGCATCTATAAAAATGTACTTTTAAGCCGGGCGTGGTGGCACACACTTTTAATCCCAGGACTCAGGAGGCAGAGACAGGCGGATCTCTGTGAGTTCAAGGTCAGCCTGGTCTACATAGTGAGTTCCAGGACAGTTGGAGCTACAGGGAGACCCTGTCTTAAAAAGACAACAACAACAAAAACTATCCCCTTTTCCCCCATGGAAGTTCATCCCCACTTCTTCCTCCTGTCTTCAAGGTAGATGTCCCCCTTTATCATTCTACCACATCAGCCTTTTCTCAGTGATGAGCTGCACACATTTAACAACTGAAACATAAATCTTGAGCTGGGGAGTTGGCTCAGTTGATAAAGTGCTTTGAGCAAAGTCATGAATACCTGAGTTTGAATCTCCAGAATCCTTGCAAAAATAACTAACTAAATAAAGCCTGTCATAGCAGCACACTCCTGTAAAGCTAGTGCTTGTGAGGCCAGGACAGGAGACTCCCTGGAACACACTGGTGCATACAGTAGGGTACTTGGCAAGCTCCAGGCTCAAGGAGAAAATCTGCCTCAAGAAATGCAGTTGAAAGCAGCAGACAAATATTTCTGATGTCCACCTCTGGCCTCACACACACACACACACACACACACACACACACACACACACACACACACACCATCAAGAAATAAAATAAAGATGCCTTTACTAGAGGTTGGGGAGAGGGCTCAGCAGTAAAGAAAGTTGATGGCTCTTCCAGAGTACCTGGGTTTGGGCCTTAGTACCCATGTCTGGCAGCTCACAACCACCCATAACTACAGCTCTAAAAGATCTGACACCATCTTCTTACCTCCACAGGCACCAGGACTCATGTGTCCTTCATTTACACAGACATACACACACATATGTGAATAAAATAATAAAATCTTTAAATGATATATTATTTTTCTCATTTTGGCCTATATGAAAAATATTAAGACAAGTATCTAAAGAAATAGAACTTTCAGGCTGGAGAGATGGTTCAGTGGTTAAGAACACTGGTTGTTCTTGTAAAAGACCCGAGTTCGAATCCAAGCACCCACATGGCAGCTAACAACTGTCCGTAACTCCAGTCCCAAGGGATCTGACAGCCTCTTCTGACCTTGGTAGGCATTGCATGACATGGGTGCATTTATCTACATGCGGGCAATACACACATACACATAAAAAATAAAAATAATAAATAAAATTTAAAAAAGAAATAGAACTTTCATTTCAACACTAATACATGAATATTATTTGAGTTCTTCGACAAGCCAGATTGGTTAAAAGAAGTAAAAACTATGAATGGCTAGTTATTTTTAAGACCTACAAGCAGAAATAGTTTATTTCTCCAAACTTAAAACTGCTCACATAATCAATTTGTGTTTATAAATATATAGTTCAGATTAAGGCTGTTAATGATTGGCTTTCATTTAAGGATTCTGAAGAGCAAACCATGACACAGACCCACCCAGAGTTTTCCTTGCATCTCCCTGCTAACTGTCAAAGGCTATGTGTGGAGCATTTCGTTTGAATGGGAGATGGAGTTTCAGTCGAATGACACCACTTTTTAGTTTTAGGGTCTATAATAATACAAGCTGCTTGGTGGTTCTGTTTTCTCTTCCTCATATTGAAATAATACAACCATTCCCCTAGCACTATTCTTTGTCAAACACGAACAAGATCACACTGGCATAATGCCTGGCGTATATCACTTTCTCAATAAGTGCTAGCTATCCTTCGTCTGGACTTTTATAGAATGCCCTCACTAAGATTACATCTTCATCTCAACTTTATTTTCTTGATTCCTGTGCTCAAACATTGCCTCTGGAAACACAGTGTCAAGTTCCTTTTTCACTGAATTTGCCATAAATTATGAGCTTTCCATGTAATGATATGTGTTTACTTTAATGTCCCCTTAAAAAATACCTCCCTTCACATTTATATTAATGAGTCTTTTCAGTAGTTATGAGTTTGAACTATGCTCTTCTAAAGAAGTTTCCTCATAAATTAGCATTAATTGATGTCCAGTTTTGGAAAATGTTAGCACACATTATTTATGGCACGTTCTGTTCGTGTGGCGCCTCTTAATGTGAAAAAAGAAAGTTTTAAAAGGAGGTTTAAATGCTGTTTCCTTTGCTTTCAAAATGGTGAATGTCATGGCCTTTGTGAGTTTGGCAAGCCCTCAGCAATATTTCTACTTGAAGAGCATGGACGGGATCTGAAATCAGGGCAGGTAGCAGACACTTTTGGGCATAGCGAGGCTCTCTACTTTCCCCTAGCTACTGCTGGGTGCTGTTGTATATACCTAAGTGATGGAACACATCCTGTGGGAATGACTTGAGAAATTGGAAAGACTGTAATAAGCCTTTACAAATTGAAATTTTACATAGTCTCATAAGCCAAGTTAATCATACATTTTGAGAACATTTAGAGCTCTGAAATTCTAAGAAAAACAGTGTAATCAGTCCTATAATAATTAGGAATCCAAATGTAATGAACTCTTACAAGCTAAGCAGAACACAAAACTTTAAGCTTATACCATGTTGCCTATTTGTGACTCAGATTTGCTCACGACTCAATGTATGTGTGCCTGAGATGTGACACTGCTGTTGGAAACAATGGCTCCCCCACATACTTCAGAAGAAACACGAGGGCATGTTGATGGCATCTGTGGCTTTGTGTGCTACTCTGAGTCAGTAGGGTCAGAAAAACAACATCTTCCTGTGTAAAACTGGTATCAAAAACTGTTCAACCTTTTCTTATACCGTGCTTGATATGCTGTTTAATTAATACTGAGAGGAGTCCTTTGTTAGGGTGAAGACAAGGAGAATGGAACAGCGGAGGCAGAGATCCGACAGGACAGTTCTGAGAGAACTCGGCACACTGCAGAACAAGAGGCCCCCATTCATGGCCAAACTCCCCCTAGAGTAAAGTTTCTCATTAATAAGATACCACAACAACATCACTCCCAATTTTTTTAAAAAAATGCCTCATATCCAAATTGAACCAACAGAAAGCTTGTCATCCCTCTAGTCTGGAGTTAAGAGAAAAATGCACAATTCAGAATAGCTGTCATTAGGGAGGTATACAACCACAAATGGTGGTAAAGAAGTGGACCAAAGGAATCTTTACACACTGCAGGTTGGAATGTATGCTATTTTAACCACTATGGAAGTCAGAATGGCAGCTCCTCATAAAAGCTAAAACTAGATCTGCCACTCTAAGGCATTGTCCAAATGGTTCCATGTTAAAGCATCAAAGAAATGCTTGCACATCCTTGACTACTAGCAGCTCTTTTCACACTATCTAAGTTATGGAACCAACCCAGGTGTGCAAAGTGGATGGGTGGGTAAAGAAAACATGGCTTAGATACATAGCAAAAATCGTTTCAGCCACAAGAACAAAGTTATGTCATCTTCAGAAAGATGAAGGTGATCATAGTAAAAGAATATTTTCAATGTCAAAAGAACGTATGTTTCCTCTCATTTGTGGTTCTTAGATTTACATAGATGCATAACATCTCTCTCTCTCTCTCTCACAAACATTTATGTATAATCTAATGTGTGTCTTTGGTGTTGTTCATATATACATGCGTTTAGGGTTGACTACTTGGGATTAGAGGTAATTGATTTTTCTTCCTCTCAGTAGGCATTGATTGTCTGTTGGGATGTCAGCTGGTGTTGCCATGGTGTAGGTCTTGCTTAGACAGCCATATTGTTGAGTTTTCATGGATGCAGCTTCCCTGACATGTCTAGAAGCTACAGGTGGTTGTAAGCCATGTATTTGGGGTGCTGACACCAAACTCAGGTCATCTGTAAGAGCAGTATGTGGTATGTGCTCTTAACTGCTGAGCCATCTCACCCCAGCTCCCCAAACACATTTACATTCTCCATGGACGGTACTCTAATACAGAGCCATGTACTTACGTGTTTTCTTTTCTGTGGTTGTTTTATCTCGTTTTTCTCCATTTGTCATTTTTTATGTGACACTGTGTTCCATGAGACTATTTCCTCATACAAGTATATATTATGCAGTGACCATCTTTACTTAGACCAGTCTACCCACTCATTAATCTTCTTTCTTCTAGACAGTTCCACTTCGACTTTAATATTATATGTGTGTGTGTGTGTGTGTGTGTGTGTGTGTTTAGCAATAACTATTAAAGAAGGGGTTATGAATTTGAGAGGGATTCCAGGAGGAAATAGGAGTCAGAGGAAGGAGGAAGGGCTGAAATGATGTAACTACAGTATTCCTGAATTAAATTCTCAAAAAAAATGAAAAGTAATTCAAAACAAGCATGATGTCAAAAATTAAGGCTACAATTCTGATTTTTAGGTCTACAGGGAACAAAAGGATCCTGTTAGACTGAAGGAAGAAATGCTTCATAAAGCTTGAGGGGTTTTCCTTGTTCATCTCAAACACTTTGAACAGAGAAACACTGTGTTTTAAGAAAAGGATTTCTACAGAAATGATAGAAAGCTACTTCTTAGAGTCAAATACAAGATATATGTTCTCAATATATTGTGTTTGTAACTGGTTTCATAGTTTTAAATATTTATTGATTTGTGTGTGTTTCTGTGTGTTTTGCTTATGTGTTGATTGATATCATTTGCGTCAAATATAAGCACTGATCTAATTAGCCAAATTTAAAAAGTCTTAAATTCTATTTTTAAGTCCGCTATTTGAATAGTAAATGCATCTACAAAGAAAACCACAACTCTCTGAAGAATATATACTTCAGAGGAGATGTACCTAGAATAAAAGGGCATGCTAGAAACACTGTACAAGTGATGTGACTTACAGTATAGTTAATTCTTTAAGCATATGAAATCAGAATAAGGGAAAGTATTTTCTGCAGCCCAGAGTTCTCCAGGACCTGAGTCAGAAGAAGGGCCAGAGCTAGGAAGGCAGAACACTTCTCATGGGTAACAAGTCACAAACATTGATCCAGATGTTAAGGGATTAAAAAACCACACACACACACACACACACACACACACACACACACACACACACACAAACAAACAATTCCTAAAGTGAAAAGAACATGATTAGAATCAGGTGAGTCAACCCCTAACTGTGTGTCTAGTGCAGAAAACACCAAGAAAGACAAGATGAATAAAAATCAGACTTGACTGAGAAGCAGGCCTGCGCAAACGATCTGTACAGTGAGTTCATTCTAGAACAGTCTTTCAGGAACTTCATTAAACGTGGTCCTGAGCAATTTAGAGATGACAAAACATTCCTGAAATGTTGTAGGCACACTGCAACAACAGCAAGCAGTATATAGTTGGTATGAAAATTATTCATGATTGTTCAAATTTCATTGACATCAAAGAACCTCCGGGTAAAACTTGAGACGTTGAAGCACAGAAACTTGTGTTTAGTTATGGTTCTGAACCTAATGCTTTGGAATGAATCAGGAAGCCATGGAGGCTTCTTATTCTTAGCTCACTGTTTCTCTAACCTGCGTTGTGAGATGAACAATGAAAAATTAGTTAAATTCCTCTAAAGGTTAGCAATAGTTTGTTTTGTTTGGTTGTTGGTTTGTTTTGAGACAGGGTTCCCCTGTAGCCCTAGCTGGCCTGGGATTTTCTATGCACCTCAGTCTCACAGAGATCCACCTGCTTCTGCCTCCTGAATGCTGGGCATGGCGACACATGCCTTTAGTTCCAGATCTGCCACAAAAATATATTAAATAATATAAGCCAGACATGGTGGCACGTGCCTTTAGTCCCAGCACTCGGGAGGCAAAGGCAGGTAGATTTCTGGGACAATGAGACCAGCCTGGTCTTCATAGTGAGTTCCAGGCTGTCTGGGGCTACAGTGAGACCTTTTCTCAAATTATCTGAAAAAAAAAAGGTAAAAGATCTCTATAATTATACTTCCACAC